>NC_143232.1:5143690-5485488 GCF_030267445.1 Bombyx mandarina
CCACTCTCCAACAGGTGGGCCGTATGGTCGTCTGTCTCTCATTGCACTATACAAATAAGGCGCTCGAAAATGTATTATTGTAATAAACAAAAAATTCGGATCGAACAAATCCTGTTTGAGAAAATTTTATAATATTTATTTAACAATACGAAAAAATATGTTAGAAATTCACGTAAAAATTAATACAAATATAAGAAACAGTAAAAAATATAGACACATTTAACTTTGAACCGGTTTAAGAATGGAATTTGTAATGTTTTTATTACGTTAATCCGACGACATTTTATCTTAGAAAGTCTACTACGGTGACCTCAATGACATGGTCCGAAGTTAAGTTAAAAAATGGGAATGATATATTACAAAATTAAAATGGACTCTTCATGGTCATGCTATCTCTATATTAATACGTGAAGCAAAAACTTTGTATCCCTTTTTACGAAAATTGCGCGGACGGAGGAGTGTGAATTTTTCCACACTTATAGAGAACATAGAGAAGAAGTGCACAATGATAATTTTTTTTTAAATAATGCATAAAAGATACATTAAATCAATAAAGAAAACATTACACACACTACATACCATGTATTTGACGCACACACGCATGCATACTATTTATTGTCAAACTTTTGTTCTTCACGTCTGTTGTCAAATTGAGAATAGATTATATATTGTTTGTCTTTGTTACCTAATATTTTTTATAGTGTAGTCTTGGCAAAATTTGTGATTATAGAAGTATAAAATACAATCATAATAGTGTACAAACTTACAATTCCAATTAATTATAGTCGAATTTCGACTACTGCGGGACCTCTAGTTTTTGAGAAAAGTAGCTTGTACCTAATATTCAAACACTTTGACGATAGAATAAGAGTTTAAATCAACCTACCCATTAAAAAAACGCACGCTCATTTTGATATGTAACAATTTATTTTTAGTACATTGAAACTAAATTTCGTACAATAAAACAATCGTCACAAGATATGTATTTGTTTATTAATATAATTTCAATACCAACAGCAAAGCTGACACAATATGATCTTTGAATTTTACTACAACTAAAAGTACAACAGTCAAGATATTTTTAATGTTTATAGCGTCCATATATTTTTTAACAAATTATAGTCTAATACAGTGATTCTCAACCACTGTGCCGCGGCAATTTTGTGTGCCGCCAAATTTCAAAAGTGTGTTATTATTTGCTTTGCAACGCGGTTTGTCTTAGTGCCAAATTATGATGAAGCGGCGTGCATAGCAATAGGAATATGTCTCAAGTCGGCGCACACTTGCCACTTGTGCGTACAAAACGTGTTGTTTTAGTGATAGTTGGGATTCACAAGGTGTTGCATAGTAGTTACTGCATCTTTTCTTTCGTTAAAATTGGCAAATGTATGTGATTCGGTAGTAAGTAAATAATTTTTATCTTTTTCTTTGTGTGCCGCCAAATTTTGAAATCGTCAAATATGTGCCGCAACAAATAAAAGGTTGAGAATCACTGGTCTAATACTATATAAGACGCTTATAATACCATTATACCGTTATAATATAATACCAATATTAACGTCAATGTCTTTAAAATTAGAATGATCTGAAATTCAAAATATCACAACAAGGTTTAACTATAATAGATATTCTTTTGAATATTCTTTCTTTTCAGGTAAATTACAATAGAGAAGCAATCGGAGTTGTCTTCTATACATCAGGAGAATCATCAGGAGAGCAAAGGAGAAGTGGATCAACAACCAAAAGACCGCGCTGTGTCTTAGTCTTTCTTAAAAAAATATCAATATCCGTTCTGGTCGTGATCAATGCTCACTGTACACAAAAATAATATAAATTTTAATTAGCAGTTCCCTCGCTCAAGTATCCAAAAAGGAAGTAAACTTCAGATATGTGAACAATTACTCCAGAAGCCTTTAGATATGTGGTAATATCGCACAAGTAGATTAATGTTAATGGCCATGTTTCAAAACCAGTTCTTAAAATGGCTTTGCAGAAGAAATCGGATTAGACAGAAGGGCCGCACCAAAAAATTACCCCTCGTAAACGTCCTATTAATCACCAGATATATAAAGAGGTCTTGTTATGATCAAAAATGGCTTTAGCCAATCGTGAAACGGGCTTAGGGTTTATCATAATTTATTCATTAACAGTGATCGTCAGTTGTTTGCTTCTGTTACTCTCAAAGCGGTCCATGGTCTTAATATCCATTATCATGCAAACAGACACCGCCAGCCCTAGCAGCATTATGAATGACACCATTAATCCGGACCTGAAATAAAGGATATGTATTTGTCATTTTATTTTCAAATAAATTATATCGTTTCGGAAGTGCCTGGTCAGGTTACGTAACTACCTAGAGATTGCATAACGGTTTTAATGCTGTTTGATCGAAATCTCAAATTTAACTTGAACACATAATCAATGTGCAGCGGAAATGGACAGGATGCTGGTATCTACACGTGTGGACTTATATTAGACCACCTACTACCAGTATCTGATTAATGTCATACAGGAAACGATATATGTCATTTAGTCATTTTTGGAACACTTTCGCATACTCATAGTGAAGTCAGAACATGAGTTTTTTTTATTTATTGCTTACATGTGTAGACGAGCTCACAGCCCACCGGATGTTAAGTGGCTACTGGAGCCCATAGACATCTACAACGTAAATGCGCCACACACCTTGAGATATAAGTTCTAAGGTCTCAGAGATATATATTCAAATCTTAAGGTCTTCTTAAGATTTGAATCTATATCTCAATTATTTAAACAACGACTAGCCCAAATCTTTTGAAACCAGAATACATTACTGCTCTACTACAGAAATAGACCGGGCGATACCTACCTAAATGAACTCACAAAATGTCACATCATCGGTAATTACGGAACTTATAATTTTAACGGGTTTGATTTTTATTACATGGTTTTAATCCTTCTTTGTGAAAATCGTTAGTAAAATTGAATTTAGTACGTATTTCTTTAGGAAAGTACCTGTCTGCGTGTTTTGAATACTGGCTTGATCTCATCACTTAATTCTAATACACCGGCCAAATTATCTCTTAGACCACGACGACTTCAAGAATTTCTAAGTTTACTTTAAAACGGAAAGAAATTAGCAATATATTTACCAGATCGGCACAGTTGTAAAGCCAATGCAATCAAAAGCATCAGCGAACCTCTCCGTGCTATCCATAAAGATTTGCATCTAAAACAAAAACGGTTCTAATTATAATCGATACGTATATGATTATTTGTCTTGACTGATTTGTCAGCTTAAGACAGCTTAAGAGTTGATGCATTTTATATTGAAGGTATCGACCAAGGAATTAATTTAGAAAAGTTAATCCTTAAGTTGATAAAATCAGTTAACGAACGCTTGCATTGAAGTAATTTTCAAAGCTACAAACACGAAGCTTATCGGGTTAGAAAATGAATAAACTTATGTTTACTGGCATTTTAAATTTTAAATGTAACGTGCGCTGAGAGAAAGTTGCAAGCTTAAAGTTTGGCACTTTGTCACTCATAAGGAAACGTAAAACTCAAGACTAAGTTTCCTATATTAAATTAAGGCAAAAATATTTTGAACAATACATAATAATATTAGATTATTGTACCATAATATCTTTCTATACAATATCAACCCTGATCCATCAGGAAAAAACTAGTAGGAGGCCGTTGCTAGTTAATATGAGCAGATAAAACCTAAATCCCGCCAAATTGTAAGCAATTACCGAACCGACGAGATAGCTTGAGATATAACTTTGAACCAAACAGTATCAACAGTACAGCTCCCTTCAAACCCCTTATGACAAAGTCTTACCTGAACATCGGGAAGTCTTAAAATTGCCTCATCAGACGTATACACAAGAGGCTGAGAACAATGGTAAGAACGACCCAGCACTGCTGAAGGAGCATCAGGTGGGGCTGGTGCCTTCAAATTCAATCCAGATGTTTCGAGGGATCCGAATATGACCTCGACTCCGACGGCCGTCCACCAGCCAGCTGACTGCTTGAAACTGAATTCGAGGGTTATCTGGAAAATGTAGCTGATGAAAACAAGAATTCACTTACACTAACAGCCAACGAGGTGGACCGATGACCTGGTCAAAGTAGTTGGTAGAAACTGGATGAGAAAGGCAAGAGACCGAAGAGAACGGTGTGCATTCGAGGATACCTACACTCAACATTGGGTGGACACGTGTTGAAGAAGAACTATTTAATTGAGAGCCGAATTTGTAATGCCGATAAACGAAAACCGGCCCTCACCCACGAGGTGATATATCGAATCAGATTATTTCCATCATACTAGAAAAAAATCTAAGAAAATGTTACAGATAAACTAAATCTTTATAATAATAAGTCAATTATTATGGTTGAATTTCAATATCTGGGCAAAGACAAGTTATTCTAAGTTACTCAAAGCAACTACCGCATCTAGAGCAGATCCGTTTTAACAAAAAAAGAATATAAAGCTTGAAATCTTTTCACTTAGAAAAAAGTTCTGAGATAACAAAATACACAAAAAATACAGTCTAATCTATAACCTCATACTTTGTTGAAGTCGGTTAAAATCTTCTACGTGGCCAATCACCCTTGATCCTTCTGAATCCGTTGTGGCGTATAAAAATGTTTATGATAATTTTTTACTAAGAACTTTTAACGAAGGAAATAATACAAGGATTTTACGCGTTTATAAACAGATATCTCTTACCTTATCTCTACTGTCTCCATCAGCGAATTTGACAACTAGCATAGTATAAAGCCTTGTCGGTTTCACAGTACATTCGCCAACTTGATTGCTGAGAACCACCCTCTTTCCATTCGCTAAACGTAACTCAGGCCATCCTGATGAGTAGAGAAGTGCACCCTTTCCAGGGGGACCTGTGAAGGAATATTCCTGTAAATTTTATATGACCTGATACTGTATTCGCTCTTTAAATACGCACTAGTTGGTACACAAAAGTAGTGGAGTGGAGACCTCATGCTGGACGTCGTAACGTCGGCAGACGACCAATGAGATGAACCGACGACCTGAGTGCTTAGTGCGAGTTTTTTAACGTTCTCGAGAGCGTAAAAGTTAGCTCATATTTGTATGGAATGGGATCGTTTGCCAACGTTCACCGCTAGAGGCGTTGTTCCAACTGCATACAAAATTAGGTTAACTTTTACGCTATCGAAAACGTTAAAAACTCGCACTAAGCACACTGGTCAAAATAGCTGGTAGCGACTGGACGCGAAAGGCACGAGACAGGAAAGAATGGAGTGCATATGAACAGACCTACACTCAGCATTGGGTGAACACGTGTTGAAAAAGAAGTTTGGTAGACTAGATGCCGAACCTTAAATATATCCTTTATTAGCACCTTCACCGCGAAATCTGTAGTGGGTACGTATAGATATTCGCGTCATGACTGTATCGAAGTTCATGTTAAGAATGACGACCGCATTCACATTGAGGCGTCAATGAAAGCAGGTGACGCCAACATTAGGGGTAAATTAGGTCACCCACTCATGGGTAAAGGGGTTTATAGTTACCGAAAAAGACCGAAAGAGAACAGGGGTGATATTTATTCGATTACCTGTCGCGGCCGGACAATCATGGGTTGCTTATCTCAATTTAAAACAAAACTTCGTCAATTTACCATTTAAATTCTTGGTAATTTAGAGAAAAAAAAACAAATAATCCAAAATCGTCACCAATAGCTCCACAAGGAGTTATAAAGTTTCGGAGCACCTGCATACGAACGGCGCGCTTCACAGAGCCACTGACCGACATAAATGGCTACAGAACAAGCAAGTTATCACTGGTGGTAGGGCCTTTTGTGAGTCCGCGCGCGTGGGTACCACCACCCTGCCTATTTCTGCCGTGAAGCAATAATGCGTTTCGGCTTAAAGGGTGGGAAGCCATTGTAACTAAACTTGAGACCTTAGAACTTATATCTCAAGGTGGGTGGCGTTGTGGATGTCTATGGGCTCCAGTAACCACTTAACACCAGGTGGGCTGTGAGCTCATCCACCCATTTAAGCAATAAAAAAAATATAAATAAAAAGTCGCAGAAAGGCGTAGTTCCACGCTCAACAATGAGCGAACGATTAGAATAGGAGCTACACAAGATCACATTTCTTAATTATTAATACTCAATTGCATACCAGTTGCATTATATAATGCGTATTTAGGGACAGCTTTAGTCATCTTCTCTTCCTCTTGACCGGACGGTGTTGTGGTTTCATTACCAGTCTGCCTCCTCACTCTAGACCATTCACCTTCGGCGTAGTCCGGAGATTGACTTTGTGAAACGGAATTTCCTGCGAATCAATCATTAGGGACTGCATTTGAATTATTACTAAGAGAGCTTAGATATTGGAGATTATTTGAGACGGAGAGAAGACGAGCATACGCCCCACCTAATGGTGAGTGGTTACCGTCGCCCGTGGACTCAAAAATACCAGGGGCAGAGCCAAGCCGCTGCCTACCCTTAAGTACTCTCCTCAAGCCTCGTTTGAAGAAGGACATGTCAAAAAATTTATTTTCGACTATATTGTTTTCGTTTCTCCGTGCTTCCAACACCTACCATCGGTCTTATGAAGTCCTCATCGTCTAAATACGCGCAATGCACCAATCAAGTGATGATAATAAGTCGGTGTTCAAATCCCGCGAACAGGTACCTTTTCTAATTAAATACGCAGTTAATACACCTTCACGACTTACTTCAACGACGAAGGAGTAACATTGTGTAATAGAAATGACATGCGTTTATATTATAATCTACGTAAGGACGTCTTGTAAGACCATACGGGATAGTTTTCTATCCACTCTCTACTGCCCTTGCGAAGCAGTAATACGTTCCGATTTCACAGAAACACAAACACAAATAACCATTACTTGACTTCGACCTCCTCCCCGATGTCTAAAAGTGATGGTACCCCTATTTGGAACCCTGATATTGTTAATGTCCTTAACCTATAATACCACTCGCCGTGAAGTCGCAAAATCTCTTCTAAGGGAGATTTAGAAAAACTCCGTCATTGACTAAACAAACATAAAGCTTACCCAAAATCCCTAAAACCCGCCCAGCTCCATAGATATCTTGGAGCCGAACAAATGTCTCCGTCATCTGTGCGTCTCTTTCTGACCATGGTCCTTGAAGGGTAAGCATCTGAAATAGAAACAATCTGTACTATAATATCGACTTTTCTCTAAAATTAATATACTTTTACTCCTGCATTTTTTTTTTAATTGCCCTTATAGGCAGACGTGGACTTCAGCAATGCCAGGGGCAGACCCAAGCCGCTGTCTACCATTAAGTATTCTCTGTAATTCTCAATTCGTATCTCCTTAATCAAAATTAATATCTCCATAATTATATTATTTTATTATACTCGTTATTTACAAAATCAAATTTCAAATACTAGCATGTACAGCATGTTATTTTATTTATATAGAACAGAAGCAAATCCAAAATATTTATTTAACTAAAACGGTAATGAGTTGATAGGCAATCCGTGTACCGGGTCTATTTAACGATAGGTGATAACTAGAACATATACAAACAGAAATGACAATAGGCAACCGGACAATAAATAGAAAACAATCTAAAAGACCCATAAAAGGTTTTCATTTAATAAAATTATATTTCAGCTACTATTTTTGTATTTTTTGTATACCATGAGTAAAAATACTTAACAGATTCATAATTTAAGTGTCATGCTTCAAAAACCTGGGTTTCATTGCTGATGTAATCCGGGTGAACATCCAAAAAATCCTGCGGCAAAACCAACACAGTCTGACCCTCCAACATCTTCCTTAACCTTGGGAAATATCCACTGGAGAGTGGCACCGAATCCTGGTTATTAAAAACCACTATAGCCGCCTGCTCTCCGTATATTTTCGTCAACTCATCTTGGTCCAAATACTTCAATGCTGGCCTTTTGTACTTTTCTAAGGATTTAGGTCCAAAAAATAAAAACGGCCCCTCTAAATTTCCTTGAACCACAAAAATAAATGTTAAAAACGTTACAATTTGCTGTTTAAGGTGCATTTTAAAGGTTTTGAATGAATTCAAACCCAGAAATGGTTCGGAGAATAGACGCCTATTGATTTTCGTATCACGCACGCTGACATGCGCAGTGTAGCGACTACACTCCATCAGGCGCTTTTGAAATGTGGACTCTATTAAAGTGTATGCTACCCTTCAACTCGACTGTGGCCATAAGACGAATAGATACATACATTGCTTTGACCTCTAATGCTTAGGTCCCATATTTCCGAACGCGTACAAAAAATCCTAGCCTAAAACCTTTATTTTCTATGTATTATGTACATATTTGTACGTCGTTGTAGACACGTCCTTACGGATCCATCAGATCCAATAACCCTTGCATTAAACGCCTTCAACTCTAACGCTACGAGCAGGCCTTCGGACCCCAGTAAATCTACTCGTCGAACTCGGCAGAGTTTGACGTGCAACCTAACCCATGCATCAGTCCGTTGAGTTTCTCGCCGGATCTTTTCAGCGGGTCGCGATTTAAATCTATTCATTGGCGAAGCAGTTGCCCTTGAGTTGTTAGGTCTTCTTTGGAGGCGCTTGGGCAGCTGTTAGCAAATCCCACCCCTCCTGGCTGAGCCTTTGCTCACCCGTCTGACCTGGTGAAACTGGAAAGGCCTCTGGGCAATGGCTTTTACCTATAGATAAATGATGAAACGTATGGAGGGTCTTTACCTCTAGATAAAGAGCACGCCTTGTATGAAAAGATTATCGTCGAAAAGCGACCAATTAGTGTGGCGTCATCGTACCAAGTGGTGTACTTTCAAGAATAACGCTAAAAACTGACATGCACTTATCATTCTCAACTTTGTTCAACTGCATATCGAAGCATGAAGCCGTTAAGAGCGTGAAAACCCTAAGTGGATAGGAATACAAACAAAAATGAGCTCACGACCCATTTGTTTTTAAGATTGATTTCTGGAGCCCGTGAATACGGTGTATGCCACACAACTTGAAGCGAGTTAGAAGTCTCAGTTGTGTTGTTCAAAGACTGTCTCAAGCACGAATTCCGAACCTTTAAGCTTATTACAAAAATCGACATCATACTTACGCACTATTACATATATCTAATAGTTTTTTTTTTTTTTTATTGCCCTTGTAGACAGACGAGCATACGGCCCACCTGATGGTGAGTGTTTACCGTCGCCCATGGACTTCAGCAATGCCAGGGGCAGAGCCAAGCCGCTGCCTACCGTAATTGTGAAACTCTATCACTTAATGAAGCTAACCTTGATGAACTTAACCTACAGTTTGCTTTGTATCAGTGTGCTTAGTGCGAGTTTTTTAAGGTTCTCGATAACGTAAAAGTTAGCTCATATTTGTATGGAATGTGATCATTTGCACACGTTTGCCGCTAGGGGCGCTGTTCCCACTTCATACAAAATTGGGTTAGCTTTTATGCTAAAGAGAACGTTAAGAAACTCGCACTAAGCACACTGATCGCTATATTTTTAATATTATTATGATATTATGTCTTTTGTTAAAAATAGCAGCGTGCTGGCAGACAATCTATCGATTTAAGCATGACTAGGTGATAGTGATAATTAAATCACAATATCATTGTCAATACATAGCTGGTAGGTTGCCAATTATGAGACATCTTGGGCGCGTTTCACGCTACCCACAAATTATCATTTGAAAAATTTTAAACATTGTGTTACGTGCCAAGTTCTTTAAAATAAAATAAGTATGTCTGACCTTCTTTTTATTATTGCTTAAATCGGTGGACAAGCTCACGGGTCAGGTCACCGGAGCCCATAGACATCTACAATGTAAATGCCGCCACCTACCTTATGATATGATTATTATCCGGTTATATTTTTTCCGGTAGGCAGCGGTTTGGCTCTGCCCCTGGCATTGCTGAAGTCCATGGGCGACGGTAACCACTCACCATCAGGTGGGCCGTATGCTCGTCTGCCTACAAGGGCAATAAAATAAAATAAAAAAATAATTCTGGTATACTTTAAGAAATCTTAATGAATGTAATATGGATGCAAAATCGATAAACGAAATAAATAAATAAAATAAATGAATAAGGTCTCCGTTTTTACAGTACAACGGCTGTCATACTCTTCAAACCTAAACGCATTACTGCTTCACAGCAGAAATGGGCAGGGAATAAGAGGTACGCGCTACTTCTGCCGCTTGAATACAAACACGACATTGTGTAGTTTAGTTTGTTAGACTAATATGAGAAGTTTTTGCCAATTCGACAGTTGTTTCGACAGATCAGACAACCACAGTTTATAGACACGCCGTTACGATAAATGAGGTATAAATTTGAATTAAAAATTGTTGTATGCAAAAACGATTACCCACAATTGTTCGTTTTCTGCCCAGTTAACCCTTTTGGTAAATTAGGAGTTGTTGACTATGCTGTAGGGTTTAAAATCCTCTATCCTGTTTGCACAGGAGCATTACCCGCGGTTGCGTCACTTTATATCCCCTTTTTCCCCACCTATTCGCTTAGAGGCCATTCCATCTACGCTTGGACGGGTAGGTGAGCTCACGGGCGCAGCCTGAGAGAATTTACTAACACTAGCCCTAGAAAGAGTCTACCACCGCAGTCGCAGAATCTACCACCGAATCGCGATCGCGACCCACTGAGAAGATCCGGTGAGAAACTCATTGGGATGTGTCTATGGGTTATATCGCATGGGCCGAGACCCGTACTCAACTGTGGTAAGAAACGCATATTCCTTTCCGGAGCTCAAACTATTTTCTAACTAAATTACGCTAAGACCAGTTCAATGGATTGGTCGTGAAAGCGTAACAAACAGACAGAGTTACTTATGTTTTTTTTTGTATTCACCGGTGGGAGTACGTTTCACCGCCAGCCTGGTACAAAGTTGTTACTGGAGTTCATAGACAGCCAGCCCATTATTATTTTATTTTTTTCGAACCGGTGGCCGCACCTCCTACGAGGTCCCCGCGCCTAGGCGGCGCGCGGGGTATGTGGCACTCAACGATTTGCAGGTGTTGAGAGCAGACCGCGGGCCCAAGGAATTTTAGTGCCCACCCACTAAGCGACTCCCCTGCACTCTTACACTCGACGTCCGATCTCCGTCCGGGGTCAGAACCCGGTCAGAGTAGGGGGGTTCCCGCGGCCAACACTACAACCAGACACACGGCGCCACTCTTAGGACGCCCGACCGACGGGTCGTCGAGGCGATAGTCGACGACCAACGAAGTCGGTTTCCGCGATACCACGGCCCTACCAGGCCGCCTGGGCGATGCCGCTGGTGTTCCGGGATACCCTGCTGGGCCAGAACCAGCCTGCCGGGTCGGAACGCAATACACCGCCGACCGGGCTGCTCTTCCACAGTATGTTCGGCAACGACAGCGACGACGAAAATGCGGACCGCATCGCAGTCCGCAGCCGCCGACGCGTCGTCCCGTCCTCCTGGTGCCAGCGAGCTAGTGACGATAGCGTGCGACGCAGCCTCAACCCCCTTAGGTCGCCCCGTGACCATCACGGGGAGGAGACTGCCTCCTCATAGGGGATAGACAGCCAGCCCAACGTGAACCCTGGGATATGAGGTTGAAGCTTCAATTATATTGGGTAACGGCTTTCCGATCTAAATTATAAACTAACATTAGAACAAACATGCATCAACTAACCGCATATCATAGATAATACACCTAATTTTGGCCGCATATGAAAACATGCCATGTGGTTGGTTTGGTAATAAGAATCAGAAATCTCAACCCAAGTTAAATATATTATAAGTTAGTAAATAAAACAACAAAAAAATACACAACAATTGGTTTTAAATTTAGTTAAAATCCAATAATTAAAACATGACTTATAAATAATTTTATTACATAAACACATCTAAATAAATAAGTTGAGGACAATTTTTTTTTCTCTGTTTGTAAATCGATTTTCTTTTTTATCTGCTTATCTAGCAACCGGCAACCCTCCTTGGCTTAAACCTCCAGTAGCACCCATTGCAAAGTGCCTTAGGTCGGGACATATTTGCTTCTTATTTCGGTGTTTCTTTTACTCCATCCGTTTTTTGTTTCGTTGTTCATTTGCATATAATTTTTATAAAAATAATAATAATTTTACTTTAATAATAGTTTTATTAATTTTTTATTTATTTATTCAGCATTCATTTATGCACAAAAGTACAGTGACGGACTTAATGCGTAAGGCAAGGTTTCGATTTTGAAACTTCAAAAAGATAAAACTATCGCATTTTATTCGTCATGTATTTTCATAATAATGTGAAAACGATATAGTATACATAGATTTTATTTAAAAACTAAAATTAAATTTTATTATGACGATGACTGCGCGGATGTATCACACACTGAATATAAGACATTGAGTTCGATAACCAAATGGGAACTCAGACTACACGATATCACAAGTATCTTCTTATTAATATAAGGAAGATCGGAGACAACATAAAGGTGACGCTAGCTGTTGCCATCGAAGACTTACTGCTCGAGAAGAAGAATGAACTCTCTAGAAACAAATAAAACAGTTTCAGAACGATTTGTTTCTGTTTGTGGCTTAAATGGGTGAATGAGCTCACGGCTCACCTAGTTTTAAGTTGATAGGCTATAGATATCTACATACTCCTACAACACCTCTCCTCAATATCGATATCGATATCCTCGAACCATGCTGGTTCTGACACAGTGAGGTATTCCGTATAAACCACTGTAACCGGCGCCATCTAGGCGGGCTTCGGATAGCCTGCCAACCGCGAGGACTGGCAGTCGTGGTGCCGACGACTGCCAGTCCAGCGTCCCGAGGGAGAGGGTGATGGGAGAGATGTGCTCCGCACTACACGCTTCACTTTCCCCCCTTTGCCTTGTCATGAGTTCTGTCTCATGCGAGGATTGGACGTTGGTTGTTGAGCGACAGGAGGTTTTAGTCAGTTCGACACCGACATGCCCCGCCCTCTATCTCCCTAGTGGAGGGCGGAAGTCCGGCGATTTCCTCTTGACCAAAAAAAAATTCCTACAACACGGTAGATACGTCCTACAAAGTTCCTTGTTGTGTGACACAGTGTAGTAGGATACTAGAAGCCAGTACAAAAAGAAGAGTAGTTTTTCTGAATTAAACATCTCATCACAAGCATACGGCCCTTTGAGGGTGAGTGGTTACCGTCGCCCATGGACTTCAGCACTGCCAGCGGCAAAGCCAAGCTGCTACCTACCGTGATATCTATACTAATATAAAAATCTACAGTGGTTTTTACGGATGTTCCGTTATAACTACTGAGCCATGCATCCGATTGACTTGAAACTTGGTATCCATCTAGAAAATACATGTACTTAATGGATAGGCTAATATTTACAGTCGTGGTCAACTAATTAGGGACAATCTCTAGTTAAGCCAAATTGTGAATATTTTTTTTATTTTCCAACGAGTCTTAGCAATATTCCATATCTTTTACATGTAAGTGTAATTAGTCATTTATGTGCACGATTATACAAACAATAACAACTTCTTAAACATTAAACCTCTTCACAGTATAGCTGATACAATATCATAATGCTATTGGTTCAAAGAATGCTGGCTGGCCATTTAATTAGGGACACTGAGGTATTGCGTTCTAATTTCAAAATTGGAATTTTAATACTTTTTTGTTTCTTTTCTTACTGTTTAGTGGTCGTTTTGGCGGCAATCCAGATTTTTTATTTTAAGTTTTGTGAATTATTTTGAAGAAAAATGGGCAAAAATAAAAGTTGCGATCCAACACTACGAAAAATTATCATGAAGTTTGTCGAGCGTGGTTGGTGGATAGCACAACATTTAAATTGTTCAAAAACTATGGTATGCAATGCAGTGCAACATTTCAAGCGCTATAACACAGCTTTAAATGTGTCCAGAACAAAAATATCGAGAAAAACGACTCCGCAAGAAGATAGAATGATAACCAGGTTAGCTAAGAAAGATCCGTTTCTAGGCTCTATTTTAATTAAACACGAAGTGTTTGGGGCAAACGAAAGAGCCGGTGTATCTGCGAGGACCGTTCGACGACGTTTGGTAGAAGCAGGGTTGTTCGGAAGAGTGGCTCGCAAAGTACCGTTGTTGAAGAAAGAACATAGAAATGCTCGTTTGGCATTTGCACGTAAATATGGACATTGGACCTACGCCCAATGGCAACATGTACTTTTCTCTGACGAGACCAAGGTTAGTTTGATTTCTTCAGATGGAAGGCAATATGTACGGTGTCCTGTAAAAGCGGAAATGAATCAAAGATTCACAAAAAAACAGGTGAAACATGGCGGTGGAAACATTAAAATATGGGGTTCATTTTCTGGACGTGGAGTGGGACCTGTGAGGAAAGTTCAGGGTAACTTAGACCAACATCAATACAAGGCAATATTGGAAGAAACTATGCTTCCCTATGCTGAGGAGCATCTCCCTATTTTATGGACGTTTCAGCAGGATAACGACCCGAAACATACCGCCCATTCAGTCAAGTCGTTTCTTACCAGTCAGTTTGTATCGGTGCTAGATTGGCCAGCAAATAGCCCGGACCTCAACCCAATTGAGCATCTTTGGCACGAAATCAAGAAAAAAGTTGCCACTTATCGTAATACAAATTTGGATGAACTTCATGAAGCTTTTTGTGAGGCATGGGCAAACATTCCTGTCGAAACATGTCAGAAACTGATTATGTCTATGCCACATCGGTGTCAAGCGGTAATTACTAACAAAGGTTTTGCTACTGAGTCTGATTTTACACGTAATAAAATGGAGCTGTTAAAGATATTATAACACTGAAGATTATAAGTTTTGTGTAACTGTATTTTTCATTATACTTTACTGTCCTTAATTAAATGTCCACTATAGAATTGTACTTTAATATTTAATACATGTTTAATCTTTGATATTAAATACTTTTTCTATTTATTAAATCTTTTATTTACAGCCATTTATAGCATAATAATCGGACCACATTATGCAAATAATAGGTGCTGAGAAATCAATAGGGTTTTATATTTAAATGTACATAACCGGTTATAGCCCTTCACTATCTT
Source organism: Bombyx mandarina (assembly GCF_030267445.1). NCBI lineage: Eukaryota > Metazoa > Arthropoda > Insecta > Lepidoptera > Bombycidae > Bombyx > Bombyx mandarina. The sequence goes on from NC_143232.1 coordinate 5,158,747, forward strand.
GAATGTCCCTAATTAGTTGACCACGACTGTATATGAGTTTTGGATTCCCTACACCAGTTGCGGGGGCCTTAATGATGAGAATCTTTGTGGGGGTGAGAAATAATAATGTTAATTTTAAATGCCCAGCGAAGCGGACGGGTACAGCTAGTCTGCTAATAAATCTCTGTAATACATTTGATATTCGTGCGTTGTAGATATAACAAGAACTACGCTATTACTGTTACTGTTTGATTTCGTGATTGGCATTTATTTCCTCGGTGGCCACGGACGGCTGACAATTAGTGACGGTATCTATTACTCGTATAAAATTAATTGAAGTTATCGAAGTTTTCGTGTTAAATATTATACAATACAATTCAGATTACGACCTCATTTCAAATTTTGGGTGACGTAATTGATTCTACTATTTCACATATTGTTTATCGAACGAATAACCTACGGACAAAAAGCACGCTTGAACTAAAACTTACTTTTCTTCTCATTGGGATCTGTGACTCCGCAATGTCTGTATTGAGTACCTCTCTTCCTCTTTGTATCCACATAGCCGGGTATGAATATACTCGGCGAATCCAATCTTCCGGACGCTAGTAATCTAACAATTAAACGCAATTGAATATATGGTTGACGATAATAAAATTTTTAAATCGGTATATTTATTTCTCAGATTGATATATCGTCGCTGTCAAACCAAAATCTGCTATGTGCAAAAACTCTATTTTGAATTAACGAGTAAAAACATTTTCGTATAAAATTTTATATGAAGGTGAATTTTGAAGAACTATATCAAATGAAAGCTATAGATAAATATTAAAGTTATAGACACATAACAGTTTTTTTATACGGTAGATAGGGCTGTGAACTATACGAAAAGGTAAAAAAATAAAAAAGTGCACATAGCAGATTTTGGTTTGACAACGAGGATATTCGGTATTATGGCTCAGCGTAGCTCACAGGAAACATGAGGCGAAAAGCTCGATTGTGTTCCATGGTGGAACTCTACCCATCGAACCGAAACGCATGATTGCTGCGAGGAATTTTAAGGTGTATTTCTTAGTCGCCTTTCATACAACTACGGAAGACGGGGTGTCGAAGGTCGATATAGTTGATGATACGGATATACCGTGTTCCGGACTCACGCGTAGCTGCTTCTACTTCCAGCTCAACAGTAATTGTGACGGTAGCCATCGTACAACACAAGATATTTGACAAATGCCTGAATCTCGCTTACGCCATTTTCAAGATATGCTTGCATATATACAAGTTCCGAACAACAACATTCGGATCGTCGGTCTACCGAGCAATAACACCCGCTCGGTGGAAGATCTTCCCTTTGTCGTATACTTACACAACGGTGGCCTGCGACGGAACAATTGCAGCTTTCACACTTCATCATCAGCGTGTCAAGAACTTCGATTACCACAGTTCGGACCGTCGGTCTACTGAGCAATATCACCCGCTCGGTTTAAGATCTTCCCTTCATTGTTAAGCATTTCCACAATAATTAGTAATACTATTTTTTCTATCCTGTGTGCTTCTTTCTTTGTTACCTGTAGCAATGGCTTTGGGAAACCCTCCCCTGCGACTCTATTACAAGTCTTGTGGTAGAAAACGGTTCAGCTATGCCTCTAGCATTGCTAGCTTTCATGCGTGACGATAACCACTCACCATCAGAGATTTGGATCTATATGGTCTGTCTCCGAAGGCCATAAAAAAACCCAGCTCTGCTCAACTCAATTTGTATCTAAAATATTGATGGTGGGCAATTTTAAATAGCCTTCCTGCATATTACTACTACACAGACGTAATTAGGCATTATATCTGGTAAGAAAGGCTGAGAAAAATAACAACAAATTTACCTAGTAAAATCAAGTTCGAGTCTGTTGGCGTGAGGTCCAGTGAAGTGCAGTAGGATCTGAATGCAGGTAGAGTGGTGCAGGTCGCGAGTACGACGCGAGTCCACGCTGACCATCCATTCGGGAACACCCATTACTTTCCGAATGTCTTCTAAGAATTGACCACTGAAATATTTTATTTTTATTTTTTATTCCTTAGATGGTTGGACGAGCTCACAGCCCACCTGGTGTTAAGTGGTTACTGGTGCCCATAGACATCTACGACGTAAATGCGCCACTCAACTTGAGATATAAGTTCTAAGGTCTCAAGTATAGTTACAACGGCTGCCCCACCCTTCAAACCGAAACGCGTTACTGCTTCACGGCAGAAATAGGCAGGGCGGTGGTACCTACCCGCGCGGACTCACAAGAGATCCTACCACTAGTAGAAATATGCAGTGATTTGGGAATTTTTGTATCACAGTTAACGATAATTTATTGAAAGATGCTGCTATCTATCTATTTTGGTATGCTTCTCAGGGAGCGCATAAGGGATCTATTAATATCACTTATAGATAGTGCAATAGACGCATTTATCAGATGGGTCATAAGCTCGTTTGCGAAAAGGGCAATTAAAAAAAAGATTAATTTATGATTATCCGTTCTTTAAAAAAATTAAGATTATTAAAATCAGATTAATAGAAGATCTTCGGAAGGAATCTGGAATCGGCAAGTGACTGTCTTGTTCCTTTTTTCTTTTTTTATTGCTTTTAAAAGCATTAAAATTCTTAACAAAAAAAACCAGTCCAACCACAATAACAAGTTAAAATAAATAATAGTTTAAAAAACTAACAAATGCGCTTTTGTAGAAAATCCAACTAAAAAATAGGAAATAAATTTTAATGAATTTGAATTAAAAATAGTGTAAGAAAAATTTATTTTATTATAAAAAAGCGTAGGATGCTTTTCAGGATATTATTAAAATAACCCTACTGCTCATATCTGTTCATAAAATATTTATAACTGCTGATACCGTGCACCCCACGCTTTTTTTACAATAAAATCATTTTTCCTTACACTATTTTTAATTCAAATTCATTAAAATTTATTTTCAATTTTTTTGTTGGATTTTCTATAAAAGCGTATTTTGTTAGTTTTTTTAAACTATTATTTATTTTTCATTTTTTAGTTGAATTTCAATTTTTTTAGTTTTTAACATTGAATTGTCATCGGTCCTTAATAAGTATACCAAATTTCGAGTTAATCCGACGTTTTGAAGGGGGTCAGAATCATGTTCAAAGATTCCATTACATACATACGTCTTAAGCTAATAAAAGCGTATTAAGAAGAGCTTATAGGTATTTAAAAAATACTTACAGTACAAATTTCGGCGTTCTAACCAGATTGACATATTTGATGATGTCATTATCGGGTTCGATGTTGGCGCAAGCAAATCGTTCGCTAGTTCTTTCCGGACCGAAGATCACGATTGAACGTCCCATTGCAGACACTTTACCTTCCAATGGAAAATTTGTATCCATGAGCATTTGACGCTCACCACCGATGTCTGAAAAGGCATTTAAATTAGAATAGTCACGTGCAAGTTCCCAATAGACTTCCTATTCCATATCTTATAATACAAGCGTGGGAATATTTTACACACTTTCACTGAGGCATGTTGTAGCTATTTTCTTTAGTTTTCACGAGACTTACACACACTAACTATACTTGAGACCTTAGAATTTGTATCTCAAGGTGGGTGGCGCATTTACGTTGTGGATGTCTATGGGCTCCAGTAACCACTTAACACCAGGTGGGCTGTGAGCTCGTCCACACATCGAAGCAATAAAAAAAATTAAAAAAAATAAAACTGTGTAGTTTCTTTCAAAACTGTGAAGAATTCGAACGTCAAAAAAGTCCACAAAAGGACATTTAAACCTTATTTACGGAATTACTGTTCGTAGGTGCTAGCATTCGCATTGTATCTACGGTATTAAAAAATATCGATACTCCAATAGACTGGATTTTTTTTTCTCTACGATTAGCATTCTGTCCCTTATATCACTACTGTTTCTAACAACAAGGATCAGATTAGAAATGTTTTAAGTAACCGATTATATTCGTAATAGCTTAATTTAGTATCTCGTTCAGAAATACTAAATTAAGTACTAAAAACTTAAACATCATGAAGACGACAAAAAAAAAGAAAAGGGTTTCACAGGCGGTCCCCCATTCCACATTTAATGTGGATTTCAGCAATGTCAGGGGCCTACATAGCAACCTTGACGCCGTACACCACCACCTTGAGACGGCGCAGCCTGCCCTGCTTTTTTTAACGGAGACGCAGATATCTGCTCCGGATGATACCTTGAATACCCCGGCTACGTATTGGAGCACAACTTCCTGCGTAAAGCCGGGGTGTGCGTATTCGTCCGGGCTGATGTCTGTTGTCGCCGTCTTCGGGGCCTCGAACAACGGGACCTGTCCCTCTTGTGGCTGCGCGTAGATCACGGGGGCCGTAGCCGAATCTACGCGTGCCTGTACAGGTCCCACAGCAGTGATGCAGGTTCAGCTCTGTTTGAGCATGTGCAAGAGGGGACTAACCGCGTGCTTGAGCAGTACCCATCTGCGGAGGTGGTGGTTCTTGGAGACTTTAACGCTCACCACGAAGAGTGGTTGGGATCCAGAACCACTGACCTCCCGGGTCGGACTGCCTACGATTTCGCCTTGGCCTACGGCTTCTCCCAGCTGGTGACACAGCCCACCCGTGTCCCAGATATCGAGGGGCACGAGCCTTCTTTGTTGGACCTTCTGCTGACCACAGATCCGGCCGGATACAGTGTGGTGGTCGACGCTCCGCTTGGATCGTCTGATCACTGCCTTATTCGTGCTGCCGTACCACTCTCTCGTCCTGATCGTCGAACGACGACCGGGTATCGAAGAGTTTGGCGGTATATGTCAGCAGACTGGGATGGATTGCGTGAATTTTACGCATCCTACCCATGGGGGCGGTTCTGCTTTTCCTCTGCTGATCCTGACGTCTGTGCGGACCGTCTTAAAGACGTGGTGCTCCAGGGGATGGAATTGTTTATTCCCTCCTCTGAAGTGCCCGTTGGGGGTCGCAGCAGACCCTGGTATAACAATGCCAGCAGGGATGCTGCACACCTCAAGCGGTCCGCATACGTGGCATGGGATAATGCCAGGAGACGTCGGGATCCTAACATCTCAGGGGAAAGGCGGAAATATAACGCCGCTTCCAGGTCCTACAAGAAGGTAATTGCCAAGGCGAAGTCGGAGCACGTCGCTAGAGTTGGCGAGCGATTGAAGAGCTATCCCTCCGGGAGCCGTGCTTTTTGGTCGCTCGCCAAAGCTGCAGAAGGAAACTTCTGCAGGTCTAGTCTCCCACCACTGCGCAAGTCCGATGACAATCTGGCCCACAGCGCGAAAGAGAAGGCTGACCTTCTGGTCAAACTCTTCGCCTCGAACTCGACTGTGGACGACGGGGGTGCCACACCACCGAACATCCCCCGGTGTGATAGCTCCCTGCCGGAAATCTGCTTCACACAGTGTGCAGTCAGGAGGGAGCTCAGACTCCTGGACGTCCATAAGTCGAGTGGGCCAGACGGCATCCCCGCAGTGGTTTTGAAAACGTGCGCCCCTGAGCTGACACCTGCGCTAACGCGTTTGTATCGCCTCTCTTATTGCACTAACAGGGTTCCGTCTTCATGGAAGACCGCCCACGTCCACCCTATCCCCAAGAAGGGTGACCGGTCGGACCCATCGAGCTACAGGCCTATCGCGATAACTTCCTTGCTTTCCAAGGTGATGGAGCGAATTATAAATACACAACTCCTGAAGTATCTTGAAGATCGCCAGCTGATCAGTGACCGACAGTACGGTTTCCGTCACGGTCGCTCAGCTGGCGATCTTCTTGTATACCTTACTCACAGGTGGGCTAAAGCCTTGGAGAGCAAGGGCGAGGCTCTTGCTGTGAGCCTTGATATCGCGAAGGCCTTCGACAGGGTCTGGCATAGGGCACTTCTATCGAAGTTACCATCTTACGGAATCCCCGAGGGTCTCTGCAAGTGGATCGCTAGCTTTTTGGATGGGCGGAGCATCACGGTCGTTGTAGACGGTGACTGTTCTGATACCATGACCATTAACGCTGGCGTTCCACAAGGTTCGGTGCTCTCCCCCACGCTTTTCATCCTGTATATCAATGACATGCTGTCTATTGATGGCATGCATTGCTATGCAGATGATAGCACGGGGGATGCGCGATATATCGGCCATCAGAGTCTCTCTCGGAGCGTGGTGCAAGAGAGACGATCAAAACTTGTGTCTGAAGTAGAGAACTCTCTGGGGCGAGTCTCCAAATGGGGTGAATCGAACTTAGTTCAATTCAACCCGTTGAAGACACAGGTTTGCGCGTTCACTGCGAAGAAGGACCCCTTTATCATGGCGCCGCAATTCCAAGGAGTATCCCTGCAACCTTCCGAGAGTATCGGGATACTTGGGGTCGACATTTCGAGCGATGTCCAGTTTCGGAGTCATTTGGAAGGCAAAGCCAAGTTGGCGTCCAAAATGCTGGGAGTCCTCAACAGAGCGAAGCGGTACTTCACGCCTGGACAAAGACTTTTGCTTTATAAAGCACAAGTCCGGCCTCGCGTGGAGTACTGCTCCCATCTCTGGGCCGGGGCTCCCAAATACCAGCTTCTTCCATTTGACTCCATACAGAGGAGGGCCGTTCGGATTGTCGATAATCCCATTCTCTCGGATCGTTTGGAGCCTCTGGGTCTGCGGAGGGACTTCGGTTCCCTCTGTATTTTGTACCGTATGTTCCATGGGGAGTGCTCTGAGGAATTGTTCGAGATGATACCAGCATCTCGTTTTTACCATCGCACCGCCCGCCACCGGAGTAGAGTTCATCCATACTACCTGGAGCCACTGCGGTCATCCACAGTGCGTTTCCAGAGATCTTTTTTGCCACGTACCATCCGGCTATGGAATGAGCTCCCCTCCACGGTGTTTCCCGAGCGCTATGACATGTCCTTCTTCAAACGAGGCTTATGGAGAGTATTAAGCGGTAGGCAGCGGCTTGGCTCTGCCCCTGGCATTGCTGAAGTCCATGGGCGACGGTAACCACTCACCATCAGGTGGGCCGTATGCCCGTCTGCCTACAAAGGCAATAAAAAAAAAAATAAAAAAAATAAAAAAAAAAAAAAAAAAATTTAAATCATTGACAGCCCGTTCAACTTACTAATCGTTCCCAATCTGGCAGTCAGATCACCGACGTCACATCGCAGTGGATTGTCAATCCCGCACTCTTGACTGTATAGATCATGCTGAAACACCGATATTTTAGTGGCAAAAAAGTCGTGAGTCACAATTCTTATTCATTCGAAAATAGAAACTATTATTTCCTTACGTTCAGTGGATCAGCTAGCTGCGTGAAGTATGGATTCCAGCGGTAACCACCAGCTACACATCTAGTATTAGTCACTTGAACTGCAGCATCTACTCCGACAGGATTCACGAATATCTCCCATTTGTGATTACGGGTCTAGGCGTTAGAAAAAGAAAATTTAACGATATTATTAATTTAGAACTGTCCTTAATTGTACAGTCGCTTTTTTAGTTTTAGAACAAAACACACACAACTATTATAGATTTGCTAAAAAAAAACCTATTCGTTTCATGGTAAGAAGACTTCAAAACGTTCAACAGTAAATATACTTCGACGACAACATTATTATCAGCATAGAAATTTAGTTTGCAAATTAATTTAAAATTCTAATTTATAGATATAATATTAAAACTCACATAGTTTCTGTCTCTCACTCCTGGATACCTTAACTTTACTTCTATCACAGTATCGCTGGTGCTTCCATCATTGTGTATGAGTTGGGACATTCGAATGTAGCCTCGAGCGAATCCACCAGGGTGGTGGAATGAGGCGATTCCTCGGATTTCACGAGCTTCTGATGGACTGTACCCTCGCTCTATACTCGAACATGCCCACCTACGGTCACGGCTCTAAAGAAAAAACTTCAGTGTAGATTGTGAGCTCTTGCGTAAGCCATTGCAATAGTAATACAAACACTAATTAAATACATGTGAACTGTAAAGAGACACACACGCCAAACTCTTTTTTAATATAGACACACTATAAAGGTACTCACAAAAGATTAAATTAATTTACGGCTTGGTTAGAAACCAAATGGAAAATCATGACAACCAGACGAATTATTAGCAAACAAGTAGTAGTAATTTTTTTATTGCTTATTTGAGTGAATGATCTCACGGCCCACCTGATGTTAAGTGGCTACCGGAACCACCCACCTTGGGACATGAGTTATAAGGTTTTTACAGTCCAACAGCTGCCCCACCCTTCAAACCGTTACTGTCTTCACAACACATTACTGTTTACTGTAAACTAAGCAATAGCCCAAAATATATTAAAGTGAAATCTAATACTATTTGGATTGAAAGATGAACCAACCTTTTTATGTAGAACCACAGATCGTCCTAGTATACTGTAAGGACCAAATAAAGACACCTGCGTTTCATTGTAAAAGGACTTGAAACTTTTCGCTTCATCGATTAGGCCATACTTGAGACCTAAATCTCCGAGCTCGTATTGGTCAGCAGTACCTAAAACAGTAGAAAATTATCGAAGAACTAAATTTTTAACAAAGAAGATTTCAGTATGAGTATATCAGAGGAAGTGTGAAAGTGGCCCCGGTAAACAGCAAATTAAGGAGCGGACGGTTAGCGTGGTATGGACATGTGATGCGTACAGAGAAGATGCATGTGACTAGGAGATGTATGGAAATGGTAGTGCAAGGTAGAGGGGGAAGAGGTCGACCGAAGAAGACATGGATGGAGTGTGAATGACGATATGAGAGAGAGAGAAGTGAGTGTTGAGATGACGGCTGATAGAAGAGAATGGAAGAGAAAAATTAGCTGTTCCGACCCCACCTAGTGGGATAAGGTGGAGAAAAAGAAGAAATAAAATTTCAGTACTTTTAAAAATTCCATAATTTATAGTACCTTGCGCGGGCGGTGGACTAAGCGACTTATCCACATGAAACGGATTGAATGTGTCATACAATGTTTCTTTCTCGCAAGGGAATTCCAAGTCTTTCTCAACAGGCACCTACAAAACAAATAAATGATGCAGTAATACTATTCTTATTCCTAGAACGTCAAAAAGTAAGCAACTTTGGCTATATTTTATGTCAGTCTTCTTGTGTCATTGCTTTCTTATCTTTGCCTTAAATGTTATTAGCATTCTGCAAGTACGCTTCTTTGCAGAATTATTCCTCGTTGATATGAAACAAAATAACCCCTGTTCCACTTCCTTTATTAATGCGCAAATCGTCTTTTCGCATTAAAGGTGTACAATTTCCAAAAATATTCGAAGTTGACTTAATATACGGAATCATTTGGTATCACCAGTATGTGTCTCATACATACTGTCAAAAGAGCGTAGTTTAGTTTTAGTTTTTTCTTTTTAGTTTACCTATATTTTGACTACTATTAACAAAATTAATACATTATTATATCTTACTTTAAAAGAAAGATAATGTATCTGTTAAAAAATAAAGAATAAATGTTGCAAAGATGATTCATATTAAAAATATCACATGTTAAACCTTTAAAGCACTCTCGTGTAAAATTAGTAAGTTTTGAGTTTTTATACAGTTTTAATGCGAGAAGATGAAATAATGAAAAACTAACTAACCACGTGAATTTTATAGTCATTTACATTCTGCAACCCTTCGATCGTAACTTGCACATTAGTGACGTCATACTCTGATTGTTGAGTCATTTCAATCTTGCCTTTCAGCTGAAGCTGTTGTCCGTTTCCGAACCAATCGCGAACCACCGCTTTACGGCGATGAAGGCCATTCACTCTAAAAATATTTTCAAATGAGTATTATAGATCACTCTGAATTTTTGTAAAATAAATGTTGAAAAAAAAAATTTATTGCTTAGATGCGTGGACGAGCTCTCGAGACTCACGAGAGGTCCTACCACCAGTAATTACGCAAATTATAATTTTGCGGGTTTGATTTTTATTACACGATTTAATTCCTTCACCGTGAAAGTCAATCTTGAACATTTGTTAAGTACGTATTAAATTAGAAAAATCGGTACCCGCCTGCGGGATTCGAACACCGGTGCATCGCTCGATACGAATGCACCGGACGCCTTATCCTTTAGGCCACGACGACTTAATAAATGTTGGAACATAAATAAGTTACTGTACAATAGAACAACGCCTTTCTTCCAGATTCGGAACAATAAATACACGTTAATTTTCAATATATTCTCGGTACATAAACATCCTTTGGGACGTTCAAGGTTGAAAATATAAGCATACTTAAAAATGGTACTAAATGTTGGTTATTAAAGTTGTCCTCTTGTAACTATAGACCCGGATAGCACTTAGCGACTCTTACCACTTTTTTCTCCAATTAGGTCAAAAATTACTTCACAGTATCCCTTGAAGCTTCGTCAAATAAAAATAAAACTTACATTGAACAAGCCATTCTCTCACCCCTAGCAACGGGTCCGTGATCATCATAAATAAGTAGGGATTTCCTCATGATGCTATGTTTGCCTGTCAGCGATATGACTGTGTCAGTAAACAGCCTCCTTGTTAGTCGATCACTATCCACTTTCTTTCCAGCTATAGAGAGCATGCCGTGCCTTTGGAAATAAAAAAAATAATGCAACAAATTTAGTGGGACATCTGTAGATTAAAAATGAATGTATCACATTTTCTAAAACCTTTATTGGTAGGAATCACCAACTTCTCTATTTTACCGTAAAGGAGAGAGAGAGACAGAGAGAGAATACACCTCATGGCATACCAAAACACAATTTACATTAAAAAAACAAAAAAACAGTCGTATACTCTTGTTTAAAAGTCATTATGCAATACAATAGAGATTTCACCCTCACATCTCAAAGTGATTGACGGTATTGACATTACGATAGATATAATAATTATGCAATAAAATAAAGAAAAAACCTAGACAGTCCTTAGTTAATAATTTTTATATGCAATGTTTTAGTTTTGCTATAAATTTTATTTACGCTTGGGACAAATAATAAATAAGTCGGTTTGTGGTGATCATTTTGTTTTTAGTTCGACAATAATAGTTTGATAAAAAAATTGAAAATTATAAAAAAAAGCGCCAAAGTGCGTGAGAGAGTGAAAAATACACAGATAATATAAAAATGAGCATTTTTTTTATTATTTAATAATTATCATCTCTCTTGCCATCAACAAATATATCAAATGCTACATGTTAAAGTTCAACCCAATAAAGCAAGATTAATCAAAAATAAAATATCCCATCAAAACCTGATGTTAAAGTTACCTCGTGGTAAAGTCTCCAATGCGACAAAGCCCTTCCAATCCTCTCCTGCAGTACTGTTCGGGGTGTCGTGTGTCTATATCCAGACTATGGGGCTCGTATACTTTTCCGGCGCTGAGGCATCGTCCCGTCCAGTTGTAATAATCAACCCCCGGGGGGTGTTCGTGGATGGCCCAACGATGCTCTCTTGTGTTGTTTACATTGGCTCCATCCGCGTGTACCTGTAGGAGAATTGGGTTGTATTCTTTTATTTTTATTGCTTAGATAGGTGGACGAGCTCACTACCCACCTGGTGTTAAGTGGTTACCAGAGCCCGTAGACATATACAACGTAAATGCCACCACCCACCTTGAGACATGAGTTGTAAGATCTCACTTTAAACAGTACAACGGCTGCCCCGCCTTTCAAACTGAAACGTATTTCAGCTTCACGGCAGAAATAGACAGGGTGGCGGTACCTACCCGTGCGCACTCACAGGACGCCTTACCACCACTCTTTTTTTTATGAAGGAAGGGTTACTGGTGACCCGAAGATCTTTCCAGTTTCACCAAGACAGGTTAGCGAGCAAAGGCTCAGCCAGGAGGGGTGGAATTTGCTAACGCTGCCCGAACGCATTCAAAGGAGACTTAACAATAATTAGTGTTGCAGTTATCAATTGCTCTATACATGTCAATGTTATTTTATGTCTTACTGTAAACCCTGTCGGTAATCCTTAAATAAATAAATAAATAAATAAACAACTCAAGAGCAGCTGTATCGCGAATCAATCTGGGCTGTGCTCTACAGAACATCACCACATACTTGGTGTATGACGTCACTACACTTATTAAGCAAATAAGTTGAAGCGTTAACATTTTTCTCCTTAACCATGATCTCTGGTCTGTAAATCTAATCTATAGGGTTTTGCTAAAAATATTTATCCTCATAATACTAGTATGGTACTATGTATATAATTAAGAATCTCACCATGCTCTCGATTATTATGGTGGTGTCCTCCCAGGGTTGGTCCAACGGCTGCCTGAAAATAACTCTTCCCACAATAGGATACCGGAAGATGACCTGAGCTCCACTCATTTGTATCTGGTATTCTGTACCATCCTCGTAAAGTAGTATAGTCCCACACACATTACGCTTTCCGGGTCTCCTAAGAAGATTATATTTCGAATTTACAATCATCACAAATACATATAAGGCAGCTATCGATGAAGTGAAAAACTGCGCTGCGTAAAGGATGCGTCTGTGTCCAGGTTCAAATCCGACAGGCAGGTAGCATTTTACCTGAATACCTGATTCGTTACACTAACAAGTTCCACTATTAAGGTATAACATAATGTAATGAACTCATATATTTTTTTGGTGTTGAACACTGATCGTGACTTGACTTTGAGTTTGGTACCACCAGCCTGCTTATTTCTGCCGCAAGGCAATATTCCGGTTCGGAGTTTGAGGTAGCCATCATAGAACAAAATTGGGACTTCAACCTCATAAACCACAGTATGCGTAGCAGAATTCACGTGAATGTATATATATGAGGTTTTCATTAGCCATGATGAAATCTTCGTACTGCCCGAAGTTAAGCATCTCTTTACACCACAGCCGAATTTTGTCATAAACGAAACTAAGTCGAGACATCGGAAATGAAGCGAAGCGCTCAACCCGCTACATATCCCTCACCATCACCTCACCTCGTAAAATTGATAAGCTAAAGTAACCATTCACCAATAGGGGCTGCGAACTCGCTTTTTTATTGCCTTTTTTTTTATTGCTTAGATGTGTGGTCGTGCTCACAGCCCACCTGGTGTTAAGTGGTTACTGAAGCCCATAGACATCTATAACGTAAATGCGCCATCTACCCTGAGATAAAAGTTCTAAGGTCTCAAGTATAGTTACAACGGCTGCCCCACCCTTCAAACCGAAACACATTACAGCTTCACGGCAGAAATAGGCAGGGTGGTGGTACCTACCCGTGCGGACTCAGAAGAGGTTCTACCACCAGTAAAGCTATTAGGAAGTTTTATTTTTCGCGTCCAAATTATCGATTCAACAAAAGATACAACGAACCTCTCCAACACGAGAGATCTGTGTACCACAGAATGAATTCCTTGTAATGGTAGGTACACGTCCCAATACGCTCCACTTAATTCATTAGCCAAGCCAGGCAGAAGATATTTGTGGTTCAAGTATTCGGTCCGATCTTTGTATTTTCCCAGCAGATCTCCCACGGGATAGTGGTCTTGCGTACTTAATCCTAAAAAAGTTAAGCAGTTATTGTTAATGTACTCAAAAGGTTTTAAAACTTGGACAGCTACTGGGGATATTAAAAAAGGTTTCTCATTACGGCTTATTACAAGCAAGCACCGGCCAAATCTCAAGTCGTATGTGTTGTTTATTCCCTGGCAGATCATAATGTTATAATATTACTAATAGTAATGTACTGGAAACGCTTCGAACCGCCAAACCTGGAAGTGCATTGCCTGGACGGCGGTCCTAACAGGTGCTTCTGCATATACATCGACAGCGCAACCACGACCACTCTGACAAGAGTGTCCGTCTGAGAAGAAGAAATACTAATAGGCCGTATAGAGATTACGCTCAAATAAAATCCACCAAACTTTCTGGGGCAAAACACAGAAGCGTTCTGATTTGTAGTGAATGACAGCCATTGCACATTACAATTTCGACTTTAACTTTACGCTTTAAGGTCAATGAATGTTGTGAAGTGTCTATGTGACTCCGGTGGTCAACAAAGCGCTCCAGTGCCGGATCTTTGTTATCTTATAATAACAACTTCTTCAAGAGACCTACCAGCGATAGCAATAAAACGAAGTTTTCAGGCTTCTATGATTCCCAACGTTCGACGAAAATTACTGATAAGTGTTATTCATTATCGAACAAAAGACAATCGTAATACAATTTTTTTCTCGCTACATCAATGTTTTATTAATTTATAACAACATATTTTGTAAAAAAAAAATATCTACAAATATTCCGAATTGTTACATTGCTACTTAACAAAGGCCAGAAATATCTCAGTGAGTGAATTTTCATTGTTCAATCAAAACTATCAACAAACAGCTGAATACCGTTTGACTGAAGTTATTTCTAAACAATTGCCTCACTGGCAGATTCCCAAACTGAATACAATTTCAGGCAACAACCGAATTGAAACCGAAAGTACGCTTTTATAAGATATTTATTTTTAGACTAGCTGACCCGGCAGACTTCGTAGTGCCTCAATCGATATATAAAAGACCTAAACTTTTGTATAAAATAAACTTAAAACAAACAAAAGGAACCCGTCCGACGGAGAAAACATCAAAGGAAAAACAAAATTGTTATTTTTATTTAATTCCGAGCATTTTCATATTTATCTACCTTTTAAACCTTCTCTGGACTTCCACAAATAATTCAAGACCAAAATTAGTCAAATCGGTCCAGCCGCTCTCGAGTTTTAGCGAGACTAACGAACAGCAATTTATTTTTTATATATAGATATCACAGATAAAAGAGAGAGTACACATTACTGCACACCAAAACGTACATAAAATTGGAAACTAGTGAATAGACATATGTATAATAGACGGTCTATACAAGCGATATCTTCCAGACAACCGTTTTAATAGAGAAAATTTTTGTAATGACAAAGCAAATATGTTACGGTGTATTAATTCGAACAATTTTCAGAGTGATGTATTATTAAAATATACTTAATCCTTATATATAATAACAAATAATGAGGAAAATTATATTAATTGTAAAAGATGATAAACTATTATATATTAGAACATGAAAGTGCGATAAAGCTTCAATAAGTTTAATAAGTACGTTATTATTTTATTAGTCTAAAATAATAGTGATTTTTCAGTGCTAAGTAGGTAACACAGGCCTGCCTAATTTTGTCACGCAGCAACAAAATAGACCTCTGATATATCGCACATACGGTGCTATAAAGTCACTTATGCAATTTTTGTTAGCACTGAACGAAGTATGAGAAAATACATTATTTGATAGTTTTTTTTTTTTTTATTGCTTAGATGTGTGGACGAGCTCACAGCCCACCTGGTGTTAAGTGGTAACTGGAGCCCATAGACATCTACAACGTAAATGCGCCACACACCGTTATTAGTGAGACGAGCGAAATGTTTGCTTTTACTGATGAAGTTTGCATGTGCGATATGTATATAGCTCTTTGCAGTTTATAGTTCACTAAAAAGTAATAAAATTTTAATAACCTGGCGGAGGTAAAGACTTCAAGTCCAATTTCATGGGATTATAAATATCTCCAGTCGTATTGCACATGTAATTAACTTGATTCGCATCCAATAGTTTCGGAGGCAACTCTCTGATGTTGTATTGAAGCATGGAGCCAACAAAACGAAGATTGGATTCATACTCCATGTCGGAAGCACCAAGTTGAAAGTTAACCCAGGTCGGGTCAAATGGGGAGCGCTGGGTAAAATCAACGGTGCCGCGGATTCCGTCCATGTTGATCAAAACCCTGAGGATTTTAGTTAATAGCTAATTGTTGTGGCGATTCATATCGTAAATGCATACCTAACAATTTTACATTTTTCAAAATTTCAAAGTACATTTAATAGAGACTGGAAAGATCTTCACGAGTGTGCAGTAGATATAGCAGACGCTATAGATCGTATCTGAATTTACACAGCATTAGGATATGGCCTTTTCAATGTTCTAAAAAGGAAGGAAAAAGCAACCATAGTACGTGTATAGAAGTCAATTTGTTGAGAAATACTAATTAATTACTTACTTGCTGCTTTTTGGAGGAATCAGCCTCAACTTAGCACAAGCCAAGAAACTATCGACATGTCTATTATCAAAAATCACCACATACAAACTTCGTCGTGTCATCTCCATATCATTTTTCAAAATGTCTATCACATCATTTTTATAAAGAGTCCTCACTTTTTTTACTTTAGCATCCGTAGCCACTTTAATAAGACCCAATCTACTATCTAAGTCACCTACACTCATGCCTTCTCCATTGTTCTCCGGATCGAAGACGGCTTGCAGTACATTGCAATTGTCCTCGTAATTTCCCTTATCAGAATCAAATATGTCTGTCACAAAGAGCTTCCATTTATGCTCAGTGTACTCTGACTTATCTGTAACTGCTTTAGCATGATACAAGTCAGCTTGTATATATGAATCGGATTCGTCAATCTCTTTAGCGGAGATCCATCTAAAATGTAATGTACCTGCCACCGGTGCAGTGAATTTGGCTAGAGCATGAGTTTCATACAGCTTCTCAGTTGAGAGAATCGATGCACAGATTATTCGATCTCTCTCTGCTGTTTCTAAAACAATGCTTCTCCCCCAGAGTCCATTAGGGCCAGTCAAAGTATTTTTGCTTTCGAACTCAGCGTGGTCTTTCCCAGGTATAATTAAATACCCCAATTCTTCAGTCAAATCTATGATTTCTCTCCCTAAAGTTTCTTCTGAGCACCGAGACTCAGAAATATCCCGATAATCGACAGGAAACTCGTGAATAGTCCATCTCCAAACTCCGTCAGGATATTGTAATGTTGGTTTTAGGTTTGTGCGGATACTGATTAAGGTGTCGTTTTTTTGGGAAAATTCTATCTCTCCATGAAGGCCGTGTTGGGAGAGGTAGGCGCGAAGAACAAAAGAACTGCATGGTTCTGTAATATAAAAACAAATGCTAACGCAAAAAAAACTAGCAGGGTACGAACTCATTCAGCTTCCAAAACTGGAAATTTTGTATCAGACAAAAATTAATTTGGAGTAAAAATGATAAGATTCTTTAGAGATTGGTTTTTAATGTAGTTTTAAGTAGGGTTTAAAGTCTTTGATTCCTAATAGGTGCTTCTTCTTAGACAATAACCGTGAAAAATTGCTTTAAAAAAACTATTACTTTGGATCAGTAGTTCTGACATTATTATTATTTTTTATAATAATAATTTCAGAATAATAATAAATAATAATAATATCGAGCAAGATCAAGGGACTGCTGATTAATAGCCTTTGCAGCAGGCACTTGGAAGGAAAAATAAACTAAAATGTAATGATATAAAATGTATGTAATGATAGTTATGTGTTAGATTTTTTAAGTTACTAACATAGATTATAAGTAATCCTTACTAACAAAATGTTACGGTTTTTAAAAAAATAGAAATAAAGTATAAAT
Source organism: Bombyx mandarina (assembly GCF_030267445.1). Classification (NCBI taxonomy): domain Eukaryota; kingdom Metazoa; phylum Arthropoda; class Insecta; order Lepidoptera; family Bombycidae; genus Bombyx; species Bombyx mandarina. The sequence goes on from NC_143232.1 coordinate 5,176,140, forward strand.
AATTAAAAACACAAACAACCAAATTGGCCTTGTAATGGGCAATATTATAAATTAGGAAAAAATCGTTTCAAACTTTAATATTATATATATTTTTTTTTTTATTGCCTTTGTAGGCAGACGGGCATACGGCCCACCTGATGGTGAGTGGTTACCGTCGCCCATGGACTTCAGCAATGCCAGGGGCAGAGCCAAGCCGCTGCCTACCATGATATGCCGTGATATTAAAGTTGTCTACTAGTGTCAAATGTAATTTTATTTTATGAATTATTTCTGTACAAACAAAAACTTAAATAACCTATTTCACTATTCAGATCTCAGACTCTTCATCGAAACTTAGATTTGTAAGCATTAAAGATAATGATTGAAAACTGCCACCACTTCCTTGAAATTAAAGAATATTTTTGCCTAAAATAATTTAGATTTAATCTAAACATAGGACCACTTCAAGTACTCACCAACTAAATAACTTATAAAAACTATCCAAAATAACTTTGGCATGACATGACTTAGACACATTTTTAAAACTTTTAATCACATTTTAAACGACAAATCGTCGCGGAGTCCGGTTTGGTTTGATTGTTAAGTTTCTCCAAGTAAAGTGAAAGGCTTGTCAAGTACAAAGCTAGCCGAGACAAGTATACGGATAGAGAGGGACGGGTGATTTTACGTCACAGCTACCTAAAGGTGGCGATACGTGTGTATTACATATTCTAGCTATGTTGGTCATTGAATAGCTGGTTTTTAACCGACTTCAAAAAAGAAGCAATTTCTCAATTCGAACATTTTTCTAGGTGAATCGATTTTCGTATTTTTTTAAAATCGAAACATGATGCTTCTCATATGATCCGGTTCAAATTTCACTAAGCTCTGACCGGACAGTTTTTAAGCTATGCTTAACAATGCCTATTTAATTGACTATGACTATATTAGTGACTAGCGACCCGCCCTCGCTTCGCTTCGGAAACATTAAAACACACATGAAACCAAAAAATAAAATTAAAAAAAAAAAAAAAAAAAAATGTAGCCTATGTTCATCAGGGACAATGTCGGCTTCTAATGGAAAAAGAATTTTTCAAATCGGTCCAGTAGTTTCGGAGCCTATTCGAAACAAACAAACAAACAAATCTTTCCTCTTTATAATATTAGTATAGATATCCTATTTTAATTTGTTGGAGTTGACATTCCTTTTTAAAATTTAATGTTAATACTTCGTGCATTAAACACAGCTTACAACTGGGATTAACACATAGAGTACCACGTCATTACGGATCGTCTCGATCCGTTAATGGTGCTCTTAGGTATCTCAAGCACCGGTCACCGTCCTCGAGTAAATTAACACACAGCCCACTGAGTTTCTCGGTGGATCTTCTCAGTGGGTCGCGTTTCCGATCCGGTGGTAGATTCCGCGAAGCACTGCTCTTGCTAGAGCCAGTGTCAGAAACCCTCCCGGTTTGAACACCGTGAGCTCACGTACTAGCTCGGCGAATCTAGAATAACCCGTCGAAGTTACTAGAATAGGTAAGGCAAAAAAAGGGTACTGCTGCGGTCTTCGACCACCGAATCCCACAAATACCGCGCGATCCCTAGGTGCAGGAACCTCGAGAAACAAGAGTGCTTGAAATTTTATGATTTTACATACCAACGGATCAACAAATCGACTAGCCTGTGGAGAAGAGAGTGAGTGATACAAGCAGCTCTTTATCCCGGGGAAATGGCCCACTGAGTTTCTCGCCGAATCTTCTCAGTGGTTGCTAGGGCTCGTGCTAACAACGTCGTCAGGTATGAGCCCCGTGAGCTCACCTACTAATTAAGGTTACGCTGAAATAGCCTCTTAAGGCTATCAGCTTAGGTAGGAAAAAAAACCGGGGAAATGCAATGTATTTCATTCTTCTCAATACAAAATTCACCGTAGACCATTTAACGATTCGGTCGGTCAAAGTTACTAGTATGCCTATTAATTTAATTGATTAATTAATTTATTGCTTAAATGAATGAAAGGAGTTGATCGACCACCTGGTGGTAAACGATTACCAGGGCCCATAGACATCAACAACCACCAGCCATACTGAGACATGTGTTTTAAGTTTCAGTTTGACAGTAACCACAACGGCTACTCCGCTCTTCAAAGTGATTCACGGCAAAAATGGGCAGGGTGGTGGTACCTACCAGTGCGGACTCAGAAGACACCCTACCAAGTGTAGTTACACAAATTGCAAATTAAAAATCTATTCTAATATTCGATGAACATTTTTTTTTATTTATTGCATAGATGGGTTGACGATCTCATAGCCCACCTGGTGTTAAGTAGTTACCGGAGCCCATATACATCTATAACGTAAATGCTGCCACCCACCTTGAGATATGAGTTCTAAGGTCTCAGTATAGTTTCAACGGCTGCCCAACCCATCAAACCAAAACGCATTACTGCTTCACCGTTGAAATAGGCAGGGTGTTGGTACCTACCCGTGCGAACTCGCAAGAGGCCCTACTACCACCAGTAATTATGCAAATTATAATTTTGTGGGCTTGACTTTTATTACACGATGTTATTCCTTCATCGTGGAAGTCAATCGTGAACATTTGCTAAATACGTATTTCATTAGAAAAAATTGTACCTACGGTATTCGAGCATCGTTGCATCGCTAGATACGAATGCACCGAACGTCTTATCCTTTAGGCCACGATGACTACAAAATTGTCTAAAAATGACCCCGATAAGGCAAAATAGCCTATGTCCATTCTATTTAATTTCGACTGAGTTTGTAACACATACTTGTCTACATTTTTGTTTTTTGTTTTTTTATTGCTTAGATGGGTGGACGAGCTCACAGCCCACCTGGTGTAAAGTGGTTACTGGAGCCCATGGACATCTACAACGTAAATGCGCCACCCACCTTGAGATATAAGTTCTAAGATCTCAGGCTCCCACCTGTCCTGGTGAAACTGGAAAGGCCTTCGGGCCACCAGTAAACTTTCAATCATAATAAAAAAAAAATAATAGATCTCAGTATAGTTACAACGGCTGCCCCACCCTTCAAACCGAAACGCATTACTGCTTCACGGCAGAAATAGGCAGGGTGGTGGTACTTACCCGCGCGGACTTACAAGAAGTCCTACCACCAGTAAAAAAATCAACAAGTCCACTACGTTTGCCGCTAGGGGCGCTGTTCCAATTCCATTCAAATTTGAGTTAACTTTTACGCGATCGAGAACGTTAAAAAACTCCCACCAAGCACACGGTACGAAAAAAAAAGTTTCCCCGGTAAAATCGGAATTGAACCTAGTTACACCCGGTGTGGATTACAATGACCTTATTCCCGCCCCGGTGATTCAGTGCGGTCGAAAATAGTTCGGCCGGTATTCAGGCCCAAAATAAACGTGAAGGCGGACACAGCTCAAACAGCGGGTGACGTCATATTCTTAATTTCGATACGTTATTGTTACGAGTCTAGAAAATATTGGTAATTTATTTTAAAAAAAATAAGCATTCTTGCCTAAGTTCTTGTTACTTCTGCCGCGATGAAATCGTGCCGTTTCACATTTGTCATATTGGTTACAGTCTCTCGTCCAACTGATCTATATTTTGCCACAAAACTTGCGACATGAAAACGAAAGCGTGTATTTATTTTATTAGATCAAAAGTATTTTGTAACAGGTGTCACTTTCAAACTATGCACTGGTAATTATACTATTCGGAGGTATTGTAAGTACGCATTGTAATTACCAATAAAAAAGATATTATTATTATATACCCTTTATGTATTTCGATACATTGATACTCTTAATGTCTGATTCTTCTTAAGTCTTCTTACGTAATCTCTAACACTCAGCCAAGGACTATTTCCCCGACGCAGCAATCACGTGCACCGATACTATGGGGGTATTGGTCATTGGAGGTAAAGCTATTCAATAAAAATCCTGACTTCGGCCTAATGTCTCCAGGCGACAGCATTAATATTGTTATGACTATGGGCTCCGGCAGACACTTTTTAATAGATTTTAGGTGGTAGTAATGGGTGGGGTGGAAATAGTTGTCTTTTTTTCCCTACCTATTGGCTTGTAGCCTAAAAGACTATTTCAGCTACGCCTGGTAGGGCGGCTCACGGGCTCAACCTGAGAGAATTTGCTAACACTAGCCCTAGCAAGAGCAGTGCTTCGCAGAATTTACCACCGGGTCGGAATCGCGACCCACTAAGAATATCCGGCGAAAAACTCAGTGGGCTCTGTCTATGGGTTAGTTCGCTAGACGAAGAGAGATAATTGTTAAGCTTCTGTAATCGCTACGATTATGAAAAATGTATTTTTCAGCTTTGAATTTATTTCAAACTTTCTTAATGAATAATTTCTTAGCTACAAGTATAAAATGTATTTAGAGAGTAATGTATTATTAGTTACTATATTATCACAGAAATACACAGAGAAAGGGTATAGAAGAAACAGACAGAGTACTGGTTACAAAAATCGAAACCATAGTACCGTTATTTTATGGTATGATACTTTTATTTATCGAGGGCTTCGTTTTTCTTTATAACCTTCTTCGCCATCGATTCAATTTTTTATTGGAGTAGCTGGCTAATGTAAGGATCGTCGCCCAATATTGCAAGTTTAAGAGGAATACTCCTAACTCTTAAGAGATACGACAATCCGATGTTTTTTAGTCAAGAAGCAGTCATACGGTCCGGTTTGAAGGGTTTAATTGCCATCATTACTATTGAAACTGCCTCCGCCCAATTTATGTACTTAGTAGTAGGTCTGTTGAGAATACGATAACATGTCTACGCCAGATGAGCGTATTGCGTACTTTTCAAGCAATTGTTTTTTATTGCATTGTAGGGTGTGCAAGCTCACGGCCCACGTGTTTTTAAGTGGTAACCCGAGTCCGTGGACATCACAACGTGAATGCTGCCACTCACATTGTCATATCCTTTCAATTGAAACGCATAACTGTATCCCAGTAGAAACAAACAGAACGATGGTACACACCCGTGCGGGCTTATTTTACGTCACACCAAGAGTATAAGTCATATCAACATTTAAGCATCAATCAATCAATCAATAGGCTTACGGAGAGCACTTAATGGTAGGCAGCGGCTTGTCTCTGCCCCTGGCATTGCTGCGTCCATGAGTGACGGTGACCACTTACCATCAGGTGGGCCGTAAGCTCGTCTGCCTACAAAGCCAATAAAAAAACTGCCATTTTATCAGTGCCAATATATCAATTTTGCTATTTTAAATCCTTCATCGTCAAAGTAATTCGTTAGTAAGAATTAAGTACCTACGTATTTCCTATTAAAAATTCTCGTAAAATGGTACGCATCGCTCATTATGAAATTTGTCGCCCTGCCGTCTTATTTTTTAAGCCATAATGTTTTTTTTTTTTCCTACCTAAGCTGAGAGCCTTGAGAGGCTATTTCAGCGTAACCCTAACGTTTGTAGGTGAGCTCACGGGGCTCAAACCTGATGACGTTGCTGACACGAACCCTAGCAAGAGCCGTGCTTCGCAGAATCTACCACCGGATCGGAAACGCGACCCACTGAGAAGATCCGGCGAGAAACTCAGTGGGCTGTGTCTGGGAGTTAATTTACTCGTCGAGCCCTTCGTCGCAAGCGACGGATTCGACGAGAACGGTGACCGGGACTTTATGGAGGTTTTGTTGAACAAGTCCATAATAGTCTAATGATGAATTCATATAATAACAACACTTAAGAGTATTTTCTTCGATCTTTGCGAGTCGTACACACAATACCGTCTTTACCATAAGGGCACACGGGGCCCGTGCGCAGGGCCCCCCGAAAGATCGACAATTTCTCTCACACGTTTATTCTCAAAACATTTTTGTCGGGCACATTACACTTTTTTCACAAATCATTACTCAGAAGGTATTTACAAGGCATATACTATGCCTATAATAGAAGAGTTTGCTCAACAGAAATCCCGAAAGAAACCGTTATCGAAATCGTAACCAAAAAACCAGCAGCATTCTAATATCATTAATGACATATTATATCATACTGTATTTGATTACGTATAATAAATGGTCATATTCAGTAAAAAAATGTTATTATAATTAGTTTTTTTTTTTACTTTCCAAAAGGGCCTTAAATTCTTGTGTGCCCAAGGGCCCCATCCTAGTTTAAGACGTCCCTGCGTACACACAAAACTACTGTTTTATAGCGGTCTTGGATGAGTAAGGTCTAAAGTATGTGTCGACATTTGAATATTTTGCGTAGCCACGAAAATTGTTAAGTATTCAAGACGTCTCATATAATCTAACGACATTAAAAAACGCGATATTACGTCGCAAAATTATGTTTAATTGCAATATATTATGTGGATTCTGTGAACAGACTCTCAAAGAGTCATAAAAACGGTTATCGGTAATTAAAAAGAATTTTATTCATTATAACCTAACCTTAGTCCAACGTATAACTATCGTGGAGTTCGTTCATGATATATGACCAATATATGACCATATATGACCAAGACTTAAACGTCCAAGATTAAAGAACAAACCATCACACGAAACAAAATAAACTAAACAAATTCTGGGATTGTAATGTTTTTTTTAATTACAATGAAACTAAATTCATTTACGGGCACCATGGCCCCACCCCATACATTAGCAACAATGAACAAATAAATAATTACAATTACATTATCAATTACCAAAATATGTGCTATACAATAAAATAATAACCGGATAATTTTATTTTGGTAGAGTTTATTCCCATTAAATCAAGTTAATATCAAAATGTTGTTCTTGAATAATCCATATTATTTATTTAACCGATTCATTCATTATCTTATCCCGGTCATCATCTGCGGACCTAATTTTGGATTATTGTGATAATATGTAATAGCAAAGTAAGTGTCTGTGGCGTATTTACGAAACTGTAATATTTAGACTCAATCTGCAAGACTTCTAAGGTGCACTATGTATCAAGGTCAGACGCAGAACCGGGATTTTTTCGTTTGTTTGTTTCCATGGGCCCTCAGTCTCCAGATTTGTTTGTTTGAAGGGATTGTAATTAAAACTTTATAGATGGATTTAAACTTTTAGCTTACATTTGATTTACGATAAAATTGCATTTAGCTTGCGACCGTGATCCGATGCGATGCCTGCACTACTGCAGCCGATAATAAACTCAAATAAAGATAGAACAATTCATTGATATCCCATCGGTGTGCGACACTATTAATGGAAAAAAGGAAGCTACTCTACAGACAAAATTAAATTTAAACGTTACATGCACTTCGTTTAAAAAATAAATCCTACGGCTGGGATCGAAAATTAAAAAGTAAATGTGTAATGAGCGAACTGAAGTTTGAAACGCAATTAATAAGAATTACTTAATACGTCTCACAATGAAACTTGTCGGAACCGAAAATGACAATTGTTCTTGAAAAAATGCAAAGCTATTTAGTATATAGTAATAATAGGAATTATTCAAACGAAAAAAATCCAGGAAGCTAAAACGGAGCGGCGGTCAGGTGAGCTGATTATTTTTATAACTGAACAAACCAAAACCACGGGCGAGCCGCCCCGCAGACGAAACAGTTCTGATACGGAATCGAAGACTGTCCCATTTGTCGAACTAAATATGGAATCGGCTGCGCTCGATTGGCGAAGTGGAGGGAGGGGGGTTCCTCCTGGACTCGAGAGTGAGAATCAAACATCGGAGTCAGGGCGGGACTGCCGATCGAAACAGTCTCTTCTTCGTCGATCGTCCAACACACAGCAAAATGGTAAGTCTGAGTGGTCCCAAGGGACATAGTGGACAGTGTTATGTGAACGAAGTGATCAAACAAGTGAAGACCTTAAACAATTTTAGTTCACTAAAATGAATTTTGACGGTTTATTTTAACGATCTACGGCGCGAAGATAAAATAACTACAGAAAACAATAATAATGGAATAGAACTAAAAGAAAACCTAAACTGAATTCAATATAGTTAAAAAACATTTAGTAATTTTGTTAAAAAATATCTCGACTTTTGGAACTATGGTTACAAGTTACAATCGACTATGTCAACTAATGGCGTACTCAAACATAATAATATACCTGAAAATTAAAAAATGTAGCCATTGAACATATTAACTTTAATTACAAACCGACATTTTAATTGATTTTATTTTCGTAATTTAAAAGCCGCGGATTTAACGGTCTATTTATAAGACTTTTACGCAACGAAACGCTTGGGAGTTGGCAACTGTAAGAGAATCCGAGAGATGGTTCTAAATTTAGAGGCGTTTGCGCTGTTCCGCCTAAACTGGACTAAAGCGATGAAAGATTGGAAATGTAAGAAATTATGGCCGAAATAAAATATCATCAAAACTATACGTTGTTTTGCAGAATTATAGTCGAATTTAAAACTTAAATCCGTACCAACAATGATGAGAATATTAGTGATAGAACAATTGAATTAGTTGTTCCTTTCTCAAATGACTTAACACGAATTGCTTAAGTTCACATTTGTTGTAACGTAAATAAATATTGAATTGGATTTAATGGAATTTAAAACAAAACTACTGCAAGAACCACTGAGCAAAAATTAGCTACTGTTGAAATACATCTTGAAATCCATTTCACTGTATCTATGGTATTCACGACTTTGGGGTTCGAAACAAATCAACTGAAAGAATAACTGAACAAAAACAAAGTACTGATGTGATTTTCAAATTTTCAGGCGGATAAGGACAAGAAGGTAAAGAAGAAGAAGGCGAAAGAAGACGCGCCCGCCGAAGAGGCCCCAGCAGCGGCCGCTCCCGCCGGTGACAGGCAATCCTCTCGCGGAAGCCGCAAGGCTAAGCGCACCGGATCCAATGTCTTCTCTATGTTCTCACAGAAGCAGGTCGCTGAGTTCAAGGAGGTTAGAAACTGCACAAAAATCCATAACCTATATCCAACGACCACTTTCAGAAATCAGATCTTTTCCATCCAAAAAATATTGAACCGCAACTAAGATTTTTTTTATTGATTAGATGGGTGGACGAGCTCACAGCCTACCGGGTGTAAAGTGGTTACTGGAGCCCATAGACATCTATAACGTAAATGCGCCATCCACCTTGAGATATAAGCTCTAAGGTTTCAAGTATAGTTACAACGGCTGCCCCGCCCTTCAAACCGAAACGCATTACTGCTTCACGGCAGAAATAGGCAGGGTGGTGCTACCTACCCGTGCAGACTCACAAGAGGTCCTACCACCAGTAACCAGAATTATATGCGATACGAGCAAAATAATAAGATTCTCTAAGACGAAGTTCCAAAAATAGAATACACCGTTACTAGGAATATGTTAAGGACATCCTTTAGTTCAAACAAACAGATATTACGTCATATCGCTATAAGTTCTGGAATCGCACATGTGTTTCTCGATAGCTCGTGCCGCATTTCGTGTTTTGTAAACATTTATGTGTTACCATTATATTGGAACTTTATATAAGATTACATTTTGGCCCAGATTAGAGAACACGCAAATTTTTGAAGCAAAAATTGTGTAATACCGATTTTTCTAATAACTTTATATTGTCTTCGTCTATGTTCACATAATATGGTCATTATAGAATTGGTTCTTCAACAGGCATTCCAGCTAATGGACCACGACAAGGATGGCATCATCGGCAAGAACGACTTGCGCGCCACCTTCGACTCCCTGGGCAGGCTCGCGTCCGAGAAGGAGCTCGATGAGATGGTCGGTGAGGCTTCTGGCCCCATCAACTTCACTCAGCTCTTGACTCTGTTCGCCAACCGCATGTCCGGCGGCTCTGACGAAGATGACGTCGTTATCAACGCCTTCAAGACCTTCGATGAAGAGGGAAAGATCGATTCTGAAAGGCTCAGGCACGCCCTTATGACCTGGGGCGACAAGTTCTCCGCCGACGAAGTCGACGAGGCTTACGACCAGATGGACATTGACGACAAGGGTTACATCGACACCACCAAGCTGATCGCCATGCTGACCGCCAGCGCTGAGGAGGAGGAAGGTGGTGAAGCCGCGTAATGATTCCATCTCTACTATAAGGTCTAAGACGCCAGCCGCAGTCATCACGCCCGGCCACGGTTCACTCGGATTAAACATCACCATATGAACCAAACTTTTTTATTTTAATTTTCTACATACATAATAATTTATTGTTTCCAACTTTTATTTATTTATATATAATGAAAATATAGTTCTACTATTACCAAATTGTGCTACTGTTTGATTGAAATGGGATTCTGTGGAATGCTATGTGTTCATTATATTAATTTTACCAATAAAGTTACTTAAAGTCTGAATGAAATGACGAAAAACCCATTGGGTCGTATTTTGTACAAAATTTATCTTATTATTACACTTAACACTCACACTCGCGCATATGCACTCATGACTTGTTCCATTAGTCCAAAGAAAGATTAAAGGTCTTGTCCATTTTGACGTGTAGCGTAACCGTGAAGCCCCAGTTCCCTTTGCCACAGCTTGACCGTTAATTAGGACCACTCTATCTCCTATCCATCCACATCCATCTCATTCTACACCATGTGGTAGGCAGCGGCTTGGCTCTGCCCCTGGCATTGCTGAAGTCCATGGGCGACGGTAACCACTCACCATCAGGTGGGTCGTATGCTCGTCTGCCTACAAGGGAAACAAAAAAAAAGTGGAGTAAATAGTCTGTTTCAGTCTTATCTGAGCTTGTTCCCAGTCACTACCGAATACTTTTTTCTTTCTATGTTTATTTTATTATCCATTTATCCCTTCGCGAACAATCAAACTAGTGGACATAGTATATACACACGTATATGCTTATCATGCCTAAACACGCGAAACATTCAAATTGGCCATTTTCGATTATTCTTTTAATCATTGCTATCTGATGATTAGGCCAAAGATTTTACCAGACTCTGGAATTAATTTCTACACTATATCCGCCACTCAATACATGATATGAATTCAAAATCTCAATTGTACAGTTTGCTGTCCTAACTTTCTAACTGAAACACGTGGTTGCGTCTTGGCATCAATAATTGATAGGTAATAGCAAGCCGACCTACCAACAGTACCTAATTATTCAAGTTTATAAATTGATAGAGTTACTTTTTCTGTGATATCTTTCATTCAGCGTGAAAGCCGTTCATGAACGTACGTGAAATACGTAAGTACCTTAGTATTAAAAATTGGTACCTGCACGCAGATTCCTGCGTATAAATTACATCAAAAATGAGATTATAAATAACCACCACTGACACCAACTCATTCTCTTTGTCTTTTTTTTTTTATTGCTTAGATGGGTGGACGAGCTCACAGCCCACCTGGTGTTAAGTGGTTACTGGAGCCCATAGACATCTACAATGTAAATGCGCCATCCACCTTGAGATATAAGTTCTAAGGTCTCAAGTATAGTTACAACGGCTACCCCACCCTTCAAACCGAAACGCATTACTGCTTCACGGCAGAAATAGGCGGAGTGGTGGTACCTACCCGTGCGGACTCACAAGAGGTCCTACCACCAGTAAAGGCTCAAATCCTACATAAAATGGAACTCTTTCGTCGGACATCTATTTTATACGTTCTTGGAGCAGAAGAACGTAGTCTCCGAGGACTGTATAATTTTAACTGCCTAAACTTCAATGTTAAGTGAAAAGGGTGATGTTGCTACTTCCTGCTGATTAGAAAGTAGTGGTAGTATTAGTGTGGAAGAAGTAGCGTTCTCGATAAATTTTGAAATAATCTATAAACCTTACAGTTTATAAACTTACTGTAGAAAGAATAAGCAGTCTTGTTAAGTGGATCTAAAGCACAGAAAACTTTTACTCTTAATGTAGTGGGAATCAGTGGTAAAGTCACTAAAATTACTGGAATCGGTAATGGTAGACGTATTTTAAACGTAATCATATAATAACCGATTATTTTATTTGAAAATGTATAAGTTTCGGTAAATTAGACAAAATCACAACGTTGTTTCTCGGGTTCATTCAAACAATTATCGAAACACTCAATAGATTACCACCACTTTATTGAAACGATAATTGTCTCATCTAATATCATCTTCATCATTGTGTTCAATTTATTTTTATAAATCCATCATTTAATAATGTATTCGGTCCGTTTCATTTATCACAGAACAATTATAGCCTATCTTTAAAACAAATCAAATATTGGGCTGTATGATACTTTCATACTTCGTTCGAGTACTGGAAAGACTAAACCACTATTTAATTAGAAGTTTTCAATGTCAAAAAAGTCCAAGTTTACATTGTATTTGTTATTAATGTATGTACATACATAAACTGATTGCTTATAGCAATGATTTCGGAAACAATTCAAAATACAACAAAAACCTTTAAATATTCATTTCCAACATGCACGAACGAAAATGTCTTGTTCAATCTAGAAGTTCCTGTGGATATTCCGTATGATGGTTCCACGAGAGAGCTCGTACAAAGAGTTATAAATATGTTTCACATTCCAGTATATTTAGAAGAAGGTAACTCTTTGAACATATACTTTACGCATTTACTACTCTCTAAGAAAAAGAATTTTTAATATGATAAAAAAAAAAGAAATTACAATAAAATCCGAAAAGCTTAAATAGCTCGATGAAATAATGTTCAAAACAGAGACGCCTACTTTCGCAAAATATATGTACCGAATTTGAATATTAAAATCAAAAGAGTTAAGTTCACAAAGGTTTCATTGTAGTTAGACAGGCTCAAGAGTTCACAAAGTGTCAGCTGCTAAGTATATGACTTGATAAATGACATGAAAATTTGAATCAAACAGTATACCACTTCAAAATGTTAGTACCTGTAATGGGAAAATAAACTCACAGTTTTTACTGCTATCTTGTCACCCATTTGTCTCCAAGTAATCAATGATTTTGTCCTCAATGTAGGGATGGCTGTTATCACAATTTAAAGCAACCACATTTGCTATGAATGGCCTCATTGATATAATAATACTTTAGGTTCAGGTTTGAATTGCATTTGGAGTCAGTATCTTTGTTTAATAAATAAACTATTCAGAGAGAGAGTACTTTCATGTCTTGTATGTGTGTGGCCAATAGAAGAATGCCAGAAAATATCTACGCTCGGGGTGATTTAATGGGGAACAGTTAAATTTATATTGAGGGGTGAAATACTATTTGGTTTAAACAACATTTTTGCAACTTTACATGAGAGCCATTTAAAGTTTATAATTTGGAAAAATTGTCATAACGAAAAATTTCTTCAGCTGTTTCAAATTAGTAAAATCAATTGAAGTTCAATTTGAAACATCGTAATATTGATGCTAATAACAAATAAAACGCTATGCTAATACCAAATTAATCACAAATATAAATGCTGCATATTAAGCAAAATGATGCTTAAACCAAATAGCCATTTACCCCTCGATATAAATATATATAATCAGATGGATTGTAAGCACATCAGCGCCAATTAAAAAACTAGTCTTAAAATCATCTCAAACGCTCATAGCTTTTAAGTACTCATTTCAATAAATTATTTTAGAATTAAACGATAGACTATCAGAATTTGTAGCTGACGAAACAAAAAGATTTCACAACGAAAGAGATGAAGAATTATTGAACAAACTAAAGAATAATGAAATAAACTTAGATGATGTTGTTCAAAAATGGGAAAAGCTCTTTAAAGAGAACGTTGTGGAATTTGCAGAACAAAAAGGAACCCCAGATGAAGAGGTAATAAACGTCTTTTTTTATATTTTTTTTATTCCTTAGACGGATGGACGAGCTCACAGCCCACCTGGTGTTAACTGGTTACTGGAGCCCATAGACATCTACAACGTAAATGCACCACCCACCTTGAGATATAAGTTCTGAGGTCTCAAGTATAGTTACAACGGCTACCCCACCCTTCAAACCGAAACGCATTACTGCTTCTTCTTTCACGGCAGAAATAGGCGGGGTGGTGGTACCTACCTGCGCGGACTCACAAGAGGTCCTACCACCAGTAAATTAAAATAAGTTGGATCTCCAGTTATTTTCATAGTTCTGAAATTATTTGTGTTGATACTATTTTTTAACCAGGTATTTGCAGTAGCATACCACAAATTAGTACACTCACCAGCCCTGGAGACCATTCTACAAGTAGAAAACTCCTATGCCAAAACCGTTATGAATACCTTAAAGAATAGAGATGATGATATCATAAAACTGACACAAAAGTAAGTTTTTCACTGTCATCCAACTAAAATAACAAGGTGAAATATAAAAAAATAGTATGTACGTTAAACAAAATTTATGATTGAATATAATTTTTTTTTATTAATAATTTTTATTATATTGTAAATTTTCTTTTGCCTTTCGTTACATCTGTGAGAATATGAATTCAGATATTTCATAAATATATTATAAATTTATATTTTGCAAAAACGGTTTTAATATATTAATTATTAGGGACAAATTTTAATATGATCAATAAAAAACTAAAATTTCTCATTCATCTCATAACCAGACAAACTGAAGAAATGGAAGAAAAAGTACGTCTTCTGAACACTTCAACCACAGAAGTTGAGATCAATGAATTAGCCACCCAGCAGTTTGAAGAGCAAGCCTTAGTTTCAGGCCGATGGGGCTCTCAGCTGGACGCCTTGTGTCAAACACAAAGAACACATCACAGAGCATGGTTAATGGCCACTTTGCAAGAGTACCAGACCACATCAGCCTTGCACACACCAAGGTATACAATTACAAATTAAAACAGTCCACTAACTGTTATTACTTTAAAAGCATTTTAAATTTTCATTATCTAATTTATTACTACTAATAATTACTGTGCTTGCCTCAAGTTCTAAACTTATAACTTTTTGTGTAAAACCTCAAAATATAACTGTAGGTTAAAAAAAAAGAACATCCATTTTTGACATTGTTCAAATAGTAATCATATTATGTTCTATTTTGAAGTGTTGACATAAAAGACAATTTTTTTTAGCTTACTGTAATTAATCTATACTAATATTTAAAAAATCGGAAGAGTTTGTTTGAACGTGCGAATCCCAGGAACAACCGGTCCGATTTAAAAAATTATTTCAGTGTTAGATAGCCCAATTATTGAGGAAGACTATAGGCTACATAACATCACTCTAAGATCAATACAAGTGGAGCACCAATAAAGAATGTTTCATAATAGGGGTTTAAATAGCTCCTTAACATTCTACAATTCAAAAATATTTTCACTTTCTACATAAATGAAGTGGAGGTAAAATTTAGCATTATGCTAAAGTAACTACTCCACGCGGACGGAGTCGCGGGCTAAAGCTAGTACATTCATATTCTGGTATCTATAGATTTCACTAACTGCTCAATATGAGGTATACTGGCCTGGCCTTTTCACTGGTGGTAGGACCTCTTGTGAGTCCGCACGGATAGGTACCACCACCCCGCCTATTTCTGCCGTGAAGCAGTAATGCGTTTCGGTTTGAAGGGTGGGGTAGCCGTTGTAACTATACTGAGACCTTAGAACTTATATCTCAAGCTGGGTGGCGCATTTACGTTGTAGATGTCTATGGGCTCCAGTAACCACTTAACACCAGGTGGGCTGTGAGCTCGTCCAACCATCTAAGGAATAAAAAAAAAACAAAAAAAAATTTACACCAAATTGCTAAGGAAATAGTTATCGGAGTCCGGTTCTCTGATATAATTTTAACAAATACAGCAATTCTCCGCTGGGTATATTCTCGCCGTCTCCATGCTCATCCTTACCCGAGGCACCAACTCGACCTCGTCTTGAAGAAAGCTTCACCATACACCTCGGAAGTCAACTCAAGCAGACGCACAACATTCGCATTGTCGCTATGGACCTGCACGACCTGTGCAATGTTGATCATGACAAGTAAGTTCCTGGCCTACAGAGTTCTTGAGTCGTTTTGGCTATGCGATGATCTGGAGTAGCACCGCGTTGTCTCTTCCTTTTGAGGTCGTAAAGAGCGACCCAGAGATTCACATGAGAGTGGGTGAGCTTTTCCTAACAAAATACCGACATCACCTTTACATCGCATTTACCGGTGGTAGGACCTCTTGTGAATTCGCATGTGTAGGTACCACAACCCTGCCTAATTCTCCCGTGAAGCAGTAATGCGTTTCGGCTTGTAGGGTGGTGCAGCCGTTGCAACTATACTGACACCTCAGAACTTATAGCTCAAGGTGGGTGGCGCATTTACGTTGTAGATGTCAATGTGCTCCAGTAAACTCTTAACACCAGGTGGGCTGTGAGCTCGTCCAGCCATCTAAGCAATAAATTAAAAAATCGCCAACTGACATTTACTGGTTGTAAGGCTCATTATAACCATGCACCATAACATTGTGTAATAAAAATTAAACTCGCAAAATTATAATTTGCATAATTATTGGTGGTAGGACGTCTTGTGAGTCCGTACGGGTAGGTACCACCGCCCTGCCTATTTCTGCCGTGAAGCAGTAATGCGTTTCGGCAGGGGTTTTTTGAAGGTTTCTTGAAGGGTGGGGCAGCTGTTGTACTGTAAAAACTGAGACTTTAGAACTCATATCTCAAGGTGGGTGGCGGTATTTACGTTGTAGATGTCTATCGGCTCCGGTAACCACTTAATATCACGTGGGCTGTGAGCTGATTGACTCATGTAGCCCCCAAAAAAAAAACCCCACCTCTTAGTTGTACCCTTTGAGATTAATCCTTTCTCAATATTTTTTGTCCAGCCCTACAGAATCGTCGCGTCGCCTCCAAACTTCCCTATCGTTGTATTCATCGGAACTATCAGCGGTGATTCTCCTCAGCGAGTCTCCCCCTGAACGACCCTCGCCCCCCACCACACAGCTAGTGGACGCGGCCAAGTCCTCGACGGAGTATCACTTCCACGACGTCGAGTATCAATTGCGGGATATCAGCAAGAAAGTCAAGGAGCCAGTGAGTAGTGAAATGTTATTTAAAGATAATGTGTTCTTACCCTTACAGCTATGCGTGATCTACATTATGACCCTTATCTTATGAACTTAAAAATAATACAGGATGTTACGTGGTACTTACTCATTCGGCACTAAACTTCCAATCTGTTTCTTTATTTGTTACAATTATGTTAACCATATTTTTTTTGTTGTCCAATAAAGAATAATTTTCATAACAATATATTGTTACGCGCTAGGCTTTTACAATTCGTAATTCACTTCTTCCGCTTCGCTTCAGGTGATCCGTTCGCTGTTTCGCTTCGAGTAGATCCGATTACTAACTGCCTTCGTGATATCTCTGCAACGCTTTTATAGTCGGTACAACATCCCTAGAATTATCGAGAACATTCCTGACAGGTCGAGTGGTTTCGATATGTGTTTCCAATATTTGATAATAGATGGCGTTGTACTTCTCGAGCGTTCTCGATTTTACTAGTTCTTTTGATGTTCGTTTCTGCTATTCGACGATAGATGGCGTTGCTCTTACCGACGTAACAATATGTGGTTAAAATTAATAGTACCTTGATACAGGTCGAACGCCGTAACACTCAGCGCAGCAAAGAACAAAACGACAGCAACAACACGCAAACCCACAACAACCCGTTTAGGAACAGATGGAGACAAAACCTGCAGACTGGAGACATTTACCTGACTAAGCACAGCAACTTGGCTGACGTGCACGTAGTCTTCCATCTTGTTGCCGACGACTCTTCTCTGAGATCCGGTAAGTGTGGTCGCCCGCAAAAAAACTTCTACACTTTTGATCGCCCTCACGATTGAATTATTCGTAACGCGTCTCTGAAATGAGTGTATACATGTTGACTATGGTCCGACCGCTGAGAGAATATAAGCTTGAAGTGACGTTCGATTTTCGAACACTAACTAAAGCCTTCGTCAAACAGAACGCGTAATTAGCGCGCGTCAGAGCGCTAAACTGAGGCCGCGCTATGACGCCGAGATGTGTTGTACTACTATGGTAACATACCGTCAAACAGAGCCCCAGCGCTATAAGTACGTAGCGCTCTGTCGCGGCGTTAGGACTTCAGGCGTTGTAATTTTTTACAAATTTTATTTTAGCGTCCGAGTGAATGTGTATTAAAATACTAGATAATGCCCGAAAAAATTATATAAATAGTTAGAAAATACCCATGCTTATACAATGCCACATCTGAATCACTAGATTTCTTAATACTTTTAAATTTTCACACTGCTATCGAAAGACACTATGATTTGGCGAATGCGTTGCGTCAAGGAGCGTTAGACTCATCTAGTCAATTTGAAGAGCGCGACGTTAAGTACGCGTTCTGTTTGACGAAGGCTTTAAATTGTATAACGCTCCCATAACACGGCTCCACTGTAACATGATAAAGAGATTTTTGTTTAAAACTATTAAGACAATTACATTATGCACTATAAACCAACAGTATATGGGAATGACCGAAATTTTATTTATTACTATTATTACTGGTGGTAGGACCTCTTGGGAGTCCACACATGTAGGTACCACCACCCCGCCTATTTCCGCCGTGAAGCAGTAATGCGTTTCGGTTCGAAGGGTGGGGTAGCCGTTGTAACTATACTGAGACCTTAGAACTTATATCTCAAGGTGAGTGGCGCATTTACGTTGTAGATGTCTATGGGCTCCAGTAACCACTTAACACCAGGTGGGCTGTGAGCTCGTCCAACCATCTAAGCAATAAAAAAAATATATATATTTATTTATTACACTTCATGTAAAATTTACATTAGCGGACTTAAAGCCTAAGGCATTCTCTACCAGTCAACCAAAGGTAGTGCAGAGTAAATAGTGGTAGGTAGGTTTTACTGCTTAATTTTTATGTAAACAAATACAAGCATAGTTGAGTTGTTTCAATTGAATAATTGAAATCTTACAAATTTCTTTAAAACATTCATCTATTAACTTGTCCTGTTTATGGTAAGAAAATTTGCCACACCTAACAATAAATGTATCTGAATACTCCATAAGACTTATTTAAATTGCGTTAACCCAAACATTTATTCCCTCTTTATTAAATTACATTTAGATTATTTTTAATGCTTTGCGAATATATTCAAGGAACTTTTGTTATGATCGTTGGAATGTCAATATCTGGATTTGTTGTCCAGGTGATATCACGTCTCGTCATCCGGTAATCCTCGGCTTACGGAACATCCTGAAAGCTGCTTGCAGTAATGATATCACCAGTATATCGCTGCCTCTGCTCTTGCGACACGAATTATCAGAGGTGAGAAGTTTTATATTCGTAATATAATTATTAAAAAAAAAAAACGAATTTAAATGATTGAAGACATAATTTTTAAGAAACACTTTACGAAACAAACCAACGATTAAGACTTCATTGTTATCAAATAAGTATTTTTTTTTTTGTAAAAAATGTCAGGGTGATAGAAATTTTGATACATAAACTAAACAATGTGAAAAAATAAGGCATAGTTTTTCAAGTACAAATAGTTTTAACACAAAGTTAGCCCATTTTTTGGGCATTGGCCTTTGAAGAATTGAAGATAACAATTTTTAAGAAACACTACGAAACCAACCAACGGTTAAGGCCTCAGGGTGAGAAACCTCACGATCGCTTTATACTCATACAGAAAGCCCTTAACTCAATTGTATAATGAAAGCATCTTAAGGGATTTGTCTAAACTTTTGGACAAAAAACCGCAATAGTTAGCTCTCCTAACGCTTGCGCCGAGGGTTGTGGGTTCGATTCCCACATCGGGCAAACAGTCTTGTGATGAATTTTTTTTTGCTCTTTGTCCGGGTTTTTATTATCTATATAATAATACTAGCTATACCCGTCCGCTTCGCTGGGCATTTAAAATTAACACTTTTATTTCTCACCCCCACAAGGATTCTCATCATTAACGCCCCCGCAACTGGTGTAGGGAGACCAACACTCATATAAATATTAGCCTATCCATTAAGTACATGTATTTTCTACATGGATACCAAGTTTAAAATCAATCGGATGCATGGTTCAGTAGTTATAACGGAACATCCGTAAAAACCACAGCAGATTTATATATTAGTATATATGTATAAACGTATATCATTATGTATGTCCCCATAACACAGGGAATCGTAATTTGGGGCCGAATGATTGTGTGTTATTCGTTCCCCCACTTATTTATTATTTATTTATATCAGGAAATGACGGCAGCGTGGTGCATCCGTCGTGCGGAATTAATCCTGAAATGCGTCAAAGGGTTCATGTTGGAGGCGGCCGGGTGGGGCGGGGCTGAACTCCGCACCCTACAATTCGCGGTACCAACGAACACCGCGCCCGAAGTGTTTTCGACTCTAGCTAATCTACTGCCGTCTATATTCAGAATATCGAATCCGGTCAAGTTTAAAGCGAACTCTTAAAGTTTTGAGGAAACAGATAAATGTTTCTTAAACCACTAATTAGTATGTAAGTAGGTTAGGTACTCCAAATCAGATAAAAAAAAAACTTTTTTTTTATTATTCATTGATTGTATTTATTGAACTTTGGTAATTAATTTAATTATGATCCTGTAAATATAAATTCGTCTAATCTATGTCCGTAAAAAATAGCTAGAGAATACATATACGAAAATAAATAAGGTCAATTTTTTTTTTACTATTATCCAAGCAACTAGCCTTTATTCTTCTAATAGGAACGATGTACGCCACGACAGCTCTGTGACCTAGAATACAACTATCCTATCTCCAGTGGAGACTAAGAGAGACCAGAAAATAAGAGTTCAGATTATTAAGCCAGGTTACTGCAATTACAAATCAGCATTTAATGGCGATAGAGCGTATCGCAAGTCTCTCCGCCACGAAACATTTATGGATTCCAGTTAGATGGGTGGAACAGCTGTTGTACAATATCATTGAGATTTCGAACTGTGTGCTTAGTGCGAGTTTTTTAACTTTCTCGATAGCGTAAAAGTTAGCTCATATTTGTATGGAATGGGATCGTTTGCGTACGTTTGCCGCTAGGGGCGCTGTTCCAACTGCATACAAAATTGGCTTAACTTTTACGCTATCGAGAACGTTAAGAAACTCGCACTAAGCACACCGGTCTCCTGTCAACTGTAATTTTTTACGCAAATTAGCGTAGTACAATACGACCGACGTAACTTGGCGAGTCCGAACTTCGCGCAGAAGGCTGCGCACAAACGTTTTTAGGAACCAAATGGTGGTATGAGCAACGTGCGCGGGGTGGAGGTCTAGGCTAGGGATTGACTCTGTGTAAACACAATCGTCCCTTTATTCAATCAAATATCGCAATCGATTTTTATCGATTTGGAATTTATTGATTTTTGTTTATATGATATACTGAATCAAATAGATTTACAAACATATTAAATGTTGTCGTTAGTAAACGAGATTTCGACTTTATATAAAAAAAAACGAATAACATTTTATTTTCTTGGTTGAAAGACATGATTTAGTTAAATATTAGTTAGTTATATACGACTACTACAATAGGGACTGTTTGTGAATATTTTAAACCTCTTAAAAAATGGAACATAAATATATTTTTTTATTTCAATTTCAACCATTTTGAAAATTAATCGATTAAACAATATCCTCAGACACGCATATTGTACATCCCTTTTTCTTGACATCGTTTATATTCGTGCATATTCGGTAATTCTCGGCATGCGGTAATGCATCTCAGTTACTCGTTAGCATTGGTGTCGTGTTCGTGTCGCTATCTCTGTCTTGAGTACGGGCGGTTACAAAAGGTTTCATTGATCGTTGTTATTTGTTATTATTTTACTGTTAAGTTTTGTTTAGTGTTCAGTTTTTTGTTTAGTTTTATGTTTGTTTTAGTATCAAGTGTCCCTTGGTATTTATATTATTTCGCAACAAAGATGCCCCCAAAGCATAATAGTGTTTTAAATCGTCAGGCGAGAAAAATCATTTTTGATTTAACTCAGTATTTTAAAAAAGAAGAAGGCGTAAGACAAAGTTTTTTTAAGAGTTGCTAACGCAACTGGTGTGTCGCAACGCACAGTACAGCGGATCGCAACTGAAGGCAATATTTTGGGCTTACTTTCGGTATTCCGCACGCCTGGCAAGAAAAGGTCTAGATCGAAGCCTATTACTGATATTGACAATTTTGACCAAGGTATAATTAAAAGATGCATACACAACTTCCACCATACCGAAAAAGAAATGCCAACAATAAATAAATTATTAGCGAAACTCAAGCAAGACGTGAATTTTCAAGGAGCTAAAACGAGCTTACAGGCCATTGTTAAAAACTTGGGTTTCAAGTGACGAAAGACCGAAACCAATAGAAAGATCCTTATAGAGAAGACCGACATTCGCCTAAAGAGGATATTGTACTTAAAAGCAATAAAAAAATACAGGCATGAAGGGCGACCAATCGTATACACTGACGAGTCTTATGCCCACTCATCTCATACAAAAAGTAAGGCATGGTCAGATGGTTCCGCTAAAGGAATAAAGTGTCCTATATCAAAAGGTCAGAGGATAGTTATGGTGCACGCTGGATCAGAAGTAGGATTTGTTCCGAATACCCTGCTGATGTTCAAATCTGGGAACAAAACTGGAGACTATCATGATGACATGAATTTTTCAAACTATGAGAAATAGTTACGGACTAAATTGATTCCAAATTTGAGCCCTAACTCGGTGGTGATTATCGATAACGCTCCATACCACAACAAAATTTTGAATCCTGCCCCTACATCAAATGACAAGAAAGCAAAAATGGAATCGTGGTTAGCAGAAAAGGGTATACCATATGAAAAAGACATGCGTAAACCGCAACTTTATGATTTAATAAAAAAAAAACAAAGACGGGCATAAACAATACGTGATAGACGAAATGTTTAAAAAATACAACCATGATGTCCTTCGATTACCGCCTTATCATCCAGATTTAAACCCCATCGAGATGGCGTGGGCTGCTATTAAAGGGCACGTAGCGGCTAAAAACGTCGGCTGGAACGTAACCCGGACAATGGAGCTCATCCAAGAAAAAGTAAATTTAATGGGTCAGGAACAATGGAGTGCTCTATGCAGAAAAGTGCAAAAGGTCGAAGATGAATATACGCAGAGCGATCATATTATTGACGAAATGACGGAACAATTCATCATTAATACAGGTTCAGACTCAGAAAATGAATCTGAAAGTGAGAGCGACGACAATTACGATGACGAACCTATGCCTAGTACCTCACAAAGGACACAAGAGGCAGATGACTTTATGTTAGGCATTTCCACCTTCAGCGATAGTGATTAAGTGATAGTGATAGTGAATAGCAAAACGTTTGACTGTAAATACTATTCCGTGTGATTGTGATGAAAATCTACTACTATCGAAAGGTGAGTGAATCCTTAATTTATTACGTTATTTTTATAGATTTTTGTCTCATAGCGTTATGATATTCATTTTATTTGTACTTGGTCCCTGTATAAGGAAATTTTAACTCGTATTTTAACTTTAAAAAATGAATGCCAATAACACTTTTTTTACGAGTGTACATGCGCGAAAGTTCACCTGCGGCTATATTCAGGCTCGCCAAGTTACGTCGGTCGTATTGTAGTTAATTATGAAATGAAATGACTCAAATATTGTTTATAGACAAGATAGTGGCCAAATGTTGAAAATAAAATACAATTTATGTATTCAGAATTATTCTTTATTAAACTTTGTTCAACAATATATGTTAATAAAATAGAATTTCCTAAATAAGCATCTGTTGACAACTTTTCGAACACGAATGTCTTCAAATTTGAATAAATTGTTCCCAAAATACATATTACCTTTCATTTTAGAAATAATCAATCAATAGAATAATAAACATAGTGCAAATACGAACTAAAGACATATTAATATATTGAAATCACATAATTACGAATATTGTATAATATATATACAGTCAAAATCTGTTATAACGACATCGAAGGGACTGCTCATATTCAGTCGTAAAAACCGATAGTCGTAACAACCGGTGATGTTTAATGTGTATCGTGCAAGTACAAACAAATCGATAGGGAATTATTGGAAAAATATATTTACATAATACGCGATTTTTCTTCAATATTAATTTGTTTTCTTTTTTTTTGCGACATTTTAAAAGTTTCACGAATAACTCCACAAAATTTTGGTGCGTCTTGTGCATAGATAAGTAACAAACTAACTAAGAGATATGAAGAAGCGGGCTTTGACTACCGCATGCACGTGTTTTGTTTCTAAGAATTAGAAAAGACCCTACACTAAACTAAATCCTATTGTTTTCTTTCCTGATTTTAAAAGCCATTGAAGACAAATGTGGATACCTATTCAAATTGTTTACAATACAGCTTAGCCGGTCGTTCTAACAGATCTAATTCTCCGAAATATTAGTTAAATGTGGTCGTTTTATGAGGTATGTCGTTATTACCAATGTCGTAGAAAGCAATATTTTTAATAAGGCGGTCATATGGCATTCAGCCGGGACCTTTGTTCTTGGTTATTATAACCGGTATGTTGTATTAAACGATGTCGCAGTAAACGGTTTTGACAGTATAACAAATAGTCTTTTAAAATTATTGTCTTTTAAATAACCTTATGAAGTGTTTAGAGATTTACGTAAGAGTGACATTTGTTTCAGGTGCTCTTCTCTAATACTTAAAATTAAATTAAAATAAATTTTTAAGTTTTGTAAAACTAGAATCTAATCCAAATCAATTTTGCTTTGTTTAATACAAAAATGAAATACGTATAATTTGTATTTGAGCGTTATATTATACTAATTGTCTGGGCTTCGTTTGCACAAAATAAAATGCAGCACACAAACAGGTAGTTTTCCAATTACAGAGCATAATGCGACTCAGTGACGCACAATGCCGAATTATGCTGAAGCTTAATTGGAACGTGAATTAGTTTTCAAATGCATCAGCAGAGTGCGCTAAGTTAGCAGTTTTAATTAACATTGATTATTTCTAAGAAACTACGACGAAACGAAAGCCTTACAATTTTTTCAACATTAAATAATGTTACTAACGATAATATAAACAAAATTTCGATCAATGCCAACTTAAAGAAAAAACACTTGTCAATTTTCTGTCACTGGGTCGGTATCGATTGCACGCATCACGCGAGAGCAGTACTTTTGAGAGTGCTCGATTGTGCGAAGCGTTGCTGTAGTTGGAACATTCAACGTTGAGCATTATGCCGCATAATGCCCTCTTGTGCTGTCATTGGAAAACTACCAAAATCAGTTAAGTTACAAGAAATATAAAGTCATGATCATAAAATATTTGTGCAGCGTACCTACTCGAAAAAAAACTACTAAAGGTAGAATAAAAATTGCCAACTTAAATAAATTTGTGCATACTAAAAACTACTCTAAAGTGACGACAAACAGGTAAAATCAATTTAAAAAATCACTGATGGCTTTATTTTAAAATACAAAGTTAACACAATTAGATCACAAAAACAGAATAAAAATGAAAATAAAACTGAGACATTGACAGCAACATCTACAAACTAAATCTAGATAAGTGATTTAAAACTAAATACGTTTTTAAAATTAAAAATGTCTTCTTAGGCACCTGGAAAAGGAGCAAAGATTATTTTAAAAATTATGTTTTTTTAACTTTTAATGCAATTTTTCTTACTTCAGCTCATTCAGAAGTTGCGACAAAACAGGCTTCCTTTTTTGTCTAGATGGACAAAACACAAAAGTTTTCATTTTCCGAAATGTACCAAAATCCTTACCATCAAATATACAATTTGTACTTTCTATCATCATCATATTTCATTTTTTCGTTATCTCCTGCGGCTCCTACTGGTAGTTTTCTTTGATACTAAAAAAAAGTAAAACATATTACCTAAAGTTGGAATCTAATTAACAATTAACGATAAGTTCTCATAATTAAAGGCATGAGTAGATGAAGGGGTTAAATACCATTTGTAAGATTTTTACATTGAATGAAGGTGTTTCGTGCCTCTAAACCATATTAGACCTTAAAACTCAGGGTATAAAGGCTATTTTTAGAAATTGCATTTGATAGAGGAGTTATTTACAAAGAAAAAGTACAAGCGACAAAAAGTTTGTTGCCCGTTTTCTCAAAATTAACAAATTGTATCATGTCCCCTTCATCCACTCATGTCTTCCAATTTAAAGATTAATAAATAATTAAAAAACCGAATAACAGCATTAAATAGCCGCAAACTGAATTAATAATAAGGACTCGCCTTTATAATGTTAACTTTTTCGTTATTATAATATATTCCTAAATTATAACCCATCCAAATATAAAGGTGATTGTATATAAAAGGCATTGTATTTTCTTTAAACCAAGATTGAAATATCAAGCAAATCAAGTCATACACTACAAATTTGTACCTTCAGCTTCACTTTTTGCGGCACGTGTACTTCGTGCTCGAGTTTTCAAGGGAGACACTATGGTCGCAGCCTCCACTTCTTTTTTAGTCCTCAAAGCTTGTCTTTTATTCGGTACTGCGTGAAGACGTTTTAATATAATAATAATAATTTCTTTGGTGGTAGGACCTCTTGTGTGTCCGCGCGGATAGGTACCACCACCCTGTCTATTTCTGCCGTGAAGCAGTTATGCGTTTCGGTTTGAAGGCTGGGGCAACCGTTGTAACTATATTTGAGACATAAGAACTTATATCTCAAGGTGGGTGGCGCATTTACGTTGTAGATGTCTATGGGCTCCAGTAACCACTTAACACCAGGTGGGCTGTGAGCTCGTCCACCCATCTAAGCAATAAAAAAAAAATTATGTTTGCAACAATACTGTGGTGAATTAAATTGGTCAGTTATTATATTTTACTAGATCGTAAACTCATTATATTATTATGTAAATTCATTTGTAAAAAGCGCTTAACGATGGGCACTTGTGAACATACTACATTGTGTACGAATATTGGAGGTTTTCAGAATAACTAAAAACACTGATAAGTAGTAAACACGCAAAAACAGTCTAGAACCTACGAATGAATGAAAGGCCGAGTAGCGATCGTAGAAGAAAGATATAACGACATTTCAAGATGTTTGCATTTATACAAGATTAACCGTACTCGCCCGCTTCGCTGGGCATTTAAAATTAACATTGTTATTTATTGTCATTATTATTAGGGAGTCCAACACACGTATAAATATTAGCCTATCCATTATTATTAAGTACATGTATTTTCTACATGGATACCAAGTTTCAAGTCAATCGGATGTATGGTTCAGTAGTTATAACGGAACATCCGTAAAAACTACTGTAGATTTAATATTAGTATAAATTAGTATAGATTGAACATTGAACGAATGAAAATAAAAGTAACTGATGATAGTGCTTGTGATTCCAACAAATAACATACCTTTCGCTGGAGATGATTCGGCGCGTGCTATCCTCTTACGGCTATTTGCTTCTGGAACTATTTCCTGCTTCGCCGTCTGTAAGAAGAAATATCAATTAAAACCACATGTACAATAACACTTTTCTATTTGTTTGTATGTTAAATTAATTTCATTATTTTTGGTTTTAATTATTTATTACCTTGGTTCCTTTCTGTACTTTTCTTTCGGCAGTGTTGGATACCGCAACTCTTTTGTTCTGAACCGCTCTGGTTGTCTTACCGCCTCCAACACTTTTATTTATCTCTTGACTCTTTTTTGAATTTATCTTCGGTTCCTCACTAACAGCTTCAGCATCAACATTTTCGACGGCCTTCTTTCCACGCCGCGAGGTTTTAGCAGGTATTACTTCCTCGACCACCGTTTTGCGTTTACGACCTCTTTGTTCGGGAATAATGGTATAATCATTTCTTACACGACGAGTTTGTCTGACCGGTTCCGACTGTACGCTTTCTTGGGGTTCCAATTTCTTTCCTCTTGTGGATTTCTGTGTGATTTCACTGGCAGGTACTTCTACATTTTTGGCTTTTCCTCGTGTAACTGGCTGTTTTTCCGGTACCTTTAGTTTAGATCTTCGAGTTTTAGGTAAATTGTCTTCTTTGGAAGCTTTTGTAGTATCATCCGTTTTCGTATTCCTACCTCTTTTGGGTTTGTCGGCTTCATTTTGTCGTTCAGCTATAATTCTACGTCCCCTCGTTTTGGGTTCATTTTCAACACCAGGCTTTGCCGTTCGAGATTCTTTGGGAGATTCAACGGTTGTTTTACGGTTTCTTTTAGATTTTTGTGTGATTTCTTCGACACTATTAGCCTTATCGATTTGGGCTGCATTCCTCTTAGCTCTAGGTTTCAATTTCGGTGACGGTTTAGTAACAACAACGGTAGTTTTTTGTACTTTAGCTCTAGTTGTTCTTTTTGGTGATGCTGTAACCTCTATTTGTTTTTGACGTCTTGTAATCTTTTTTGGACTGATCAACACTTTGATTTCAATTTCGATGTCATCATTTTTATTCCTAGACACCTTGGTTGGTTTTGGACTAAGAACTGGGGATTTCTTTGGAATGACTAGTGAGGCTCTACGTTTTTTGGTGTTATCAGAATTATCAGTCCTATTGCGACCTCTTGTAGGTCTAGTTTTTACTGGACTAGCCGGCTTAGCTTTAGACCGCGTTTTCTTTGGGGACGGTATTATTTCGTTATTAGCTGGTTTCTCTATTTTTGCTTTTGTCGTCCTTCTGCCTCTTTGTTTTGGTTGAGGTCGAGCCGGTTCATCCTCTATTGGTCTTGATACACTATAAAAAAGGGAATTAAAATGAGAAAAGATAAGTAAATAACATACATATCCTATTACTTTTAACATCATATGATAACTGTAAAATCGTAGCAAACGTTAATTATTTATTAAAACTAGAGGTCCCTATGTAGTCGAAATTCGACTATAATTAGTTGGAGTTGTAAGGTTGTACACTATTATGATTGTATTTTATACTTCTATAATTACAAATTTTGCCAAGGCTGCTGCACTATAAAAAAATATTAATAAAGACCAATTCTCAATTTGACCACTGACGTCAAGAACAAAAGTTTGACAATAAATAATATGCATACGTGTGTGCGTCAAATACATGGTATCTAGTGTGTGTTTTCTTTATTGATTTAATGTATCTTTTATGCATTATTTAAAAAAAATATTAGCATTGTGCACTTCTTCTCTATACAGTCAAAACCGTTTACTGCGACATCGTTTAATACAACATGCCGGTTATAATAACCAAGAACAAAGGTCCCGGCTGAATGCCATATGACCGCCTTATTAAAAATATTGCTTTCTACGACATTGGTAATAACGACATACCTCATAAAACGACCACATTTAACTAATATTTCGGAGAATTAGATGTGTTAGAACGACCGGCTAAGCTGTATTGTAAACAATTTGAATAGGTATCCACATTTGTCTTCAATGGCTTTTAAAATCAGGAAAGAAAACAATAGGATTTAGTTTAGTGTAGGGTCTTTTCTAATTCTTAGAAACAAAACACGTGCATGCGGTAGTCAAAGCCCACTTCTTCATATCTCTTCAGTTAGTTTGTTACTTATCTATACACAAGACGCACCAAAACTTTGTGGAGTTATTCGTGAAACTTTCAAAATCTCGCAAAGAAAAAGAAAACAAGTTAATATTGAAGAAAAATCGCGTATTATGTAAATATATTTTTCCAATAATTCCCTATCGATTTGTTTGTACTTGCACGATACACATTAAACATCACCGGTTGTTACGACTATCGGTTTTTACGACTGAATATGAGCAGTCCCTTCGATGTCGTTATAACAGATTTTGACTGTATTCTCTATAAGTGTGAAAAATTTCATACTCATCCGTCCGCGCAATTTTCGTAAAAAGGGATACAAAGTTTTTGCTTCACGTATTAATTTTATAAAATATATTTCAATTAAATTTTAAGAAATAAGTAAGTAGCATTTGCAGAAAATTTAAATATCGTAGTCGTCGTTTGAAGTCGTCGTGGCCTAAAGGATAAGACGTTGTAACTATACTGAGACCTTAGAACTGATATCTCAAGGTGGGTGGCGCATTTACGTCGTAGATGTCTATGGGCTCCAGTAACCACTTAACACCAGGTGGGCTGTGAGCTCCTCCACCCATCTAAGCAATAAAAAAAATATACTCACGCCACAGTCGTGTCACTCTCAGCTGGTCGAGTTTTGTCAAAGGCAGCAATCGGCGAAACTCTGCCCAATTCTGAAGCGTTCATAGTCATATTGACTCTCCCTTTAACCGGCGTTGAATGTACTACAACCCTTTTCTTAATTGGCAGGATCGTAGTATTTGCTGCCCTTTCCATCGAGATTTCCTTCAAGGACCTCTTCTTTATAGGCAGTTTCCGAGCGCTGTATACTTCTGAAGCGGATTTCTGACGATTCTCTGTGATAATACTCCTAATTACTGTACTGTCGCGTACTCTTGATCTTCGGATTGGCGTATCACCTTCAAATGTACTAGTCGCCAACCTTTTAAGTTCTCTAGTCAAACTTGTTGAGGATTTATCTTTTTGCAAACATTTTCTCAAGTTGGTCTCTAGCCATTCCTCGACGTTATCGGTTATCATATTCATAGACTTATTCAAAGATGCATTTTTTCGTGCATTCTGTTTTTGAGGGGCCCTCGCTGTGAAAGTTCTCGAATAAACAGCTTTTGCTCGTGGCTTACCGCCTACCAATTGATCAAATAAAATTTCAGATTCATTTCGTGACTCATTGAACAATTCTTCGATTCCGCTCAAGTCACAATCTTGATTCTTTTTTTGTTGTCTAAAAATATTTCTCACGCCGCGTACGTCGGTCAAATCATTTTTAGGTGAAAGCCTCTGCAATGTTCTCTTCACGGCTGATACATTTCTTAAATCATTTGTCGGACTCCTCCGGAATAGTTCTTTTACACCCCTAACGTCGTTCAAGTCATTTCGTGGACTTGTATATTTATTTTGTATTTGGAACGACGTTTTAGCTCCTGAAACTCTTTGCTGATCATTTCTAGGTGATGACGTAGAAACATTTTTGACACGAGCGTCGCTTAAGCGTTCGGTGGAGCATTCCGCAAAATCCTGTTCGAGATTTCTTACATTTGTCAGATCGTTTATATTAGACTTCCGATGTCTAGGAGAGCGGAATAGTGTTCTGACGCCTGCCACGTCACGCAGGTCGTTCTGTGGTGTATTTCTGCGGAACAATCGTCTAATTCCCGTCATGTTCGGACTATGTGACGGTGTATTTATCGGACTAATGAACATATCAGGCGTGATAGCTTCCGTTTGGTCAAGAATGGAACTGTCTGGCGTTCTATCCGCTACAGCGATAGTGTTTCTAATTGGTTTTTTAACTGAAATAACATCCTCGTCCTCCTCGAATAGTTGCTTCCTAGAGAATTCGGTCATACTTTGAGACAACTTTCTCTTAACCGGACTGTTGAATAGCTCTTTCACGATATCAGATTTGTTAAGATCGTCTATAATGGAACGTTTCGATTGAGGTTTCTTAGCGGTCGAGTGCTTGTTTTTGACGGCCTCTTGTACCGGTTTTACGGCACTTTTCGGTGTAATTACTTCTTCGTGGTCAGGCTGTGGGGCGTCCTCGTCTGTGACGTCAGAGTCGTTCGGTGAACCTTTCATCGACCTTAGAACAGCCCTCATTGCACTAGCATTCAACGATTTTGATTTTAAGCCGGCACGACTGTTTCTAACTGTGCCAATATCTCCTACAGTCTTGCGTTTCGATACTCTGCCAGTTCGAATGTTCCTTGATGTAAACGAGCTGTTATTTAAAAGAGTTTGAATGCTTAACATTGGAGTGCCTACATCTTCGGGACTATGTCTATCTTCTGGAGTAGTATTTCCCTCGTTAGTTGAACTAATTACACTTCCATTCGTAATGTCGCTTCTTTTGTTAAACGTAGCGTTCGATAACAAAGATTTAGTATTACGACTGACCCTTTTCGAAGTCTTCGGAGACGAATCTTCCTCGTCGTCAACGAGTAGGTCGCTGTCATTAATCCTGGATCGACTTCTGGAAACTCTAGATATTTTCGTACTGTTGATCGAGATATGTTTTCTGGTGTTTTCGGGTGTGGTCAAAGACTTCGATCGTCTTGTGGACATAGAACTCCTTGAGTGGAGCGTTTCGTCACCCGATACACCCGGATTGGATCGTGATCGATTTGATATAAACGAGCATCCTGATCTGGTCGACTTAGCGACGTACGGAGTGCTAGTTCCGAGTAACGTTGGATCGATAGTCGATCTCGTTTTCCTAGAGATGCTATTACCGGGAGTACCAAACGAGTCGCTCGCGGACGCCACAGAATCATAAACTGAAGCGTTCTTTTGAGAATCGTTCGAATCTATAGAAACTAAATCGACAATCGAATACGATTCCATATTACGTGTTCTCGGACTGAGTGTTCGCGTTTTGTAAGCGGACGCTATCGAGGTACTCTGGCTGGACAAGTCATGTGATAGATCAGATGACGTCAACGCCTTTTGCAGGATAAGGCTTCCTCTCGACGATTTTCTTCCACGAGGTCGTTGCTGAGTTAAAGATTGTTTCGGTGACACGGTCAGGCGTGTTCCGATGGTACTCTCCAATATTCGACTGCTGCGAGAATTTATCGGTCTCCTTGGCGAAGGACTGGGAGAGTCGGAGTAACGTAAAGTCAACTCTTCTTCCGACATCGTGTCGTCACCGTCGGAACGTTTCGTCGTGTCGTTAACCGTCAGAACGTCACTGGACATCTGAGCGCCGTTCTCCAAATTACTCAAATCGAACTTTATAGATTCGGTTTTACGGGTGTTTCTCTTTGGATCTTTCAGCGCCGATTTCTTGGCGCTCGGTAGTAAGGGCGATTTCTGAGGACTCTTCTGTCCGGAGCGACGCGACAACCTGTTCGCTTGTAAAGTTGAATTTCGAGCCTCCGAGTCTGTTACTTCGAATATCGTTACCTAAAAACAAAATAAGACAGTTCAAAACTAGCAATACGCGATCGTGACATGATAAAAGTAAACATAATTTTCATGACATTTTCCGAGTTTGTTAACAAACAATCGTTTTTAATTTCAATGAATATCTATCTAATAATCAATTGTTGTTATTTATTTATTTATTCAACTTCATGCACAAAGGTACAATGGCGGACTTAATGCCTGTGAGGCAGTCCTGTGGTAGGTGCATTACTTATTGCGAAAATAAGAAAATTTATAATAATATTACATACATATACAAACACATACACGGTATATATCTATATATAATCACATACAACAACGTACATAATATTTATATCATGATAATAATATAAAATTTACACATATCTATATATAATCACTATCATATATATTCATATACACACT
This sequence comes from Bombyx mandarina, assembly GCF_030267445.1. NCBI lineage: Eukaryota > Metazoa > Arthropoda > Insecta > Lepidoptera > Bombycidae > Bombyx > Bombyx mandarina. Next base: position 5,209,368 of record NC_143232.1, read on the forward strand.
TATACACAACATAAAAATATTTATATTGTTACATATTAGAATTATTTTAAATTTTAAAACGAAACGCGAAATATGAAACACTTGGGGAAAAACTCTTTTCGCATTATAGTATGTATGAACTTGTAATAAAATCTCTTTGGCTATACTATTTGTATCTGGCTGGTTTGGGTATCATTAAAAGTTTAAATTTTAAAGAAGATAATTCCAAATTCAAATTAGGAAAATGAGTGATTTTTATTTATTAATACTCTTTTATTAGCTTCAGACGTATGTATGTAATGGAATCTTTGAACATGATTTTGACCCCCTTCGAAACGTCGTATTAACTCGAAATTTGGTATACTTATTAGGCACATATGACAATTCAATATTAGAAAAAAAATTGAAATTAAACTAAAAAATGGAAAATAAATAATAATTTAAAAAAACTAACAAAATACACCTTTATAGAAAAACCAACTAAAAAATAGAAAGTAAATTTTAATAAATTTGAATTAAAAATAGTGTAAGAACAAATGATTTTATTGTAAAAAAAGCGTGTGGTGCATGGTATCAGTAGTTATAAATATTTTATGAACAGATATGAGTTGAAGGGTTATTTTGATAATATCCTGAAAAGCACCCCACGCTTTTTTACAATAAAATCATTTTTTCTTACACTATTTTTAATTCACATATATTTTTCGTACTGTCAAGATGAGTGAATCTAATGAAGAAATTCTATACATTTTAAAATTTTACTAAAAAAAATCTATTATTTGCGCTTGTTTATGTGTGCCCATGTTTGTTCACAATACTCAATGGTCACAATACTCACCGAACGATTCCCCGAGCTCCTACTAGTGCCGGCTGCTGAACTGGCTCTTGTGTTGCTGAGCCGGGACGACGAAGCGCTCTCGCTCTCTTTAGACCGTTTCCCTAGACTGAGTCTGCCCCGCGGATTCCTCCGCACCGGACTATGTTTCTTAACTACGTACGAGGGAGTCTTAGATTTCGATCCTAACAGTCTCTGTTTAGGCGTGTGCCCTGTCATCAGCATCAGAGCCGCTTGCTTCGTGTGATCTGCAATTTTTTTTTTTTTATATAATTGTCGGAAGACATTTTATTGGTACGTTTTATCCACGATAGTTTGGACATTTTCTATCGCTTAAATGATATTTTTTCATTGGTTAGATGGGTGGACGAGCTCACAGCCCACCTGGTGTTAAGTTGTTACTGAAGTCCATAGACATCTATAACGTAAATGCGCCACCCACCTTGAGATATAAGTTCTTAGGTCTCAGTATAGTTACAACGGCTGCCCCACCCTTCAGACGAAACGCATTACTGCGTCACGGCAGAAATAGGCGAGGGGACTACCCGCGCGGACTCACAAGGGGTCCTACCACCAGTAATGAATTAAGGAGTTCACGACACAACTCGGTTACCGGAGCCCATGGACTTGAGATATGAAGTCGAAGTCTAAATTGTATTGTAGAACGTCTATTCCATCTTTCAAACTGGAGCAAATAATTGCTTCGCGACAGAAATAATCATACCTCATACCACCAATACATCGCGGTATACCGATAATACGATACTACCCATTTTCCGAATCTGGTACTGGCGGTAGAATTTCGTGTGAGCTACCACCACCCTGTCTATTTCTGCCGTGAAGCAGTTTCGATTTGAACGGTGAGGCAGCCGTTGTAACTATACTGAGACCTTAGAACTTATCTCAAGGTGGATGGCGCATTTACGTTGTAGATATCTATGGGCTCCAGTAACCACTTAACACCAGGTGGGCTATGAGCTCGTCCACTCATCTAAGCATTTTTTTTTTTTAAAAGTGCTCTTTGATGTTCGGTTTACAGATGTTATTTTACAATACATTATTCAATGTTAATTATCACCAAAGTGAAGTTTTCCAATGTTGTTACGAAATATACGATACGAAAATAAAACTATACAAAAGGATCGATAAATTCGACTTGTTTAATTACTTGATAAGAGCCATTATACTTGGCTTTGCTACCGGCTTCGATAGTGGCTAATGCATGTTGCTGCCGGACTTTTTCAACTACAAACATATAAATAATAAAATAATTTCCAAGGAGACAAACATAATAATATGTATAGTTATTCTTTTTTTATTTATTTTTTATTGCTTACATGGGTGGACGAGCTCACAACCAAAAGGTTACTGAAGCATACAGATATTTACAACGTAAATGCGCCACCCACTTTGAGATGTAAGTTCTAAGGTATCAGTATAGTTATCTAGTATAGTTACAACGGCTGCTCCACCCTTCAAGCCGAAACGCATTAACGCATTACTGCTTCACAGCAGAAAAGGCGGGGTGGTGGTACATACCCGTGCGGACTCACAAGAGGTCCTACCACCAGTAATTACGCAAATTACAATTTTGCGGGTTAGTTTTTTGTCAGGTTGTCTGTTATATTGTAGATTGGCGTTAATTATTTCTCACAATTTTAATGATGGTCAGATTTTTGTCACGTTTTAATTTAACATTTTTATGTGATACTCATATTACCTACTATAAAAGGTTTTAGATGACATTGTACTACATTAAAAATTGTTGGTGATGTGTAATCGATATGCATATCAAGGTTTTTCATGCTTAGTTTGAATATAATTTATGCTATTAGTCATTTTCATTAACATGTGTGTGTAACTTAATTAATTTCAAGAAACATAAGCATTCGGGGAAAACCTGATGATTAATTATAAATAATGAATTAAATAATCGTAGACTAATGACTTAGGGAAGTACTATATACAACTAAAACTTTGCTGTGAATTTATAAGTTTTTATATTATTTTTATGACCGATATTTCAAATGTTTAACACCACGCGGGTTCGCGCGCTGCTTCCCCCAAACACGTGGAAAACATAAATCAGAAAGGCTATGTTTTGTGATAAAAAAAAATAAAAAAATAACCCAATACCACAGCTGCCGATATTTCCGCAGTACATCGTGATCAGAGACCTTATAATCACAAGCTTCGCGGTCACGGATGACTAGTTTAATAAAGTCTGACCCGATGTGAGTACGTTCTCATAGCACACTAAAGATAATCTTTCAAACACGTTCACAAAAGAGTTTAATTTCTCACAAATGCACCCACTAGTCCTTGCACTTGCAACGCGTCACTCACCTTGATCGCATTATGTACATATTTGAATTACATTATCAACTGCTAAAACCATGTGAATATAATGCAACGACCGCAGACACAGAAATTGTAAAGAGAAAATTAATTTTTCGTTTTTCAGTTCTAGCCGGCTTTCAGACGAGACAACGTTTTTGAACTAAATGCATAAGATATAAAAACACGTAGGTGTGACGTCACTGACCTTGCATTTAACTAATGCGGTAAGACGGAAACGCTCTTAGATACAATTTCAATACGTGTTGGGTAAATTACATTCAATGTTTTCTTTCTTTGATTTAGGATCTCACTCTCTAATTTAAAGGAGGTTTACCATAACCATTGCAACTCGACTCGCAGTCCATAATTCTTGCCGAAACAAATTTCTTAGAGAAAACATATCGAGAAATATAGTTATCAGCCATTGTCATGGAGCCTACCCTATTGGTCAAATAAAGAAGAAAAAAAACGCGCTCTTCACTACTTTTATTTAAAAGAAACTAAATTTCTACACTGATTGGCCCTAGCAATTCCAGTGGGAGGACTGTACTGCACGTGGTATGAATATTGACTGACTTTTAACTTGGAAAATACAATGAAGTAAGTAAAAATGCTGAAACATGATATCGAATAACAATGATGAAATTACGATCGCGAATAGAGCAAAAAATTGTTTTGCTCTAATGCACCATAAGCACATAGAAATAAAGGTTATAGCTGATCGTATCGTATGGTTGTAGCCCATAATAAATTAGCAGAGTTTGAACAAAATCTAAATCGCGCCAACGAAATCCCAAGATATGTGTGCAAGCCCGCCCTCGCTCTGTGAAAGAACATCCTTTCCCATTAGTTGATGACCTGCGACGGAATAACTGAAGCCTTCGTGCTTATACCATGAGCATCACGTCAACAGTTCCCACTTTCTTACAGTACGACAACGGTTATAGCATAAAAATATTGTCTATACCCATAGACATAGCCACTGAGTCGAGATCTTCTCAGTGGGTCGCGTTTCCGATCCGGTGGTAGATACTGCTAAGCACTGCTCTTGCTAGAGCTAGTGTTAGCAAATCCTATCGGGTTGAGCCCGTGGGCTCACCTACCCTACCTACCAGCAAATAATTAGAGAAAAAAAAAACGGGTAATGTATAAAAACAAGACCCGATCCACGGTTCCTATTAATTATTGCTTTGATTCGCTAATTGACATGTCATTCCTAAGCCATAATCACATCAGACGGTCACGACGCTCGGAACCAATGCAAAAAGCAAACTAAGTACTAGAACATAAATACGAAATGCCAAATAAGTATTTTCATTTCGCTCTAAAGTTATTTGTCGATTGACAAACTTTGTTTCACTTGAAAACTTTTAATCAACGCTTTGGATATTTGACAATAATATCTAGCATTACTACCTAGTCAGGTCATAAATTCTGTCACATGTTTAATGTAAAATAATTGAAACAAGTTTATTCATTATGTAACCATTCATATACCAAAATAAACTTAACAAAACATAGATTCTTATGACACTAAAGTTTATTCAAAATGACCTCCGTGGTTTTGAATACAGGCCTTCAATCTGCGCGGCCAGTCGTCTATCGCAGCACGAACGAGGTCCATGTCAATATCGGCGGCTGCCTTAATCAAGGATGTCTTGAGTGACTCCAAATTGGGATGAGGCTTTGAGCACGCCTTTTCCTCCAAGTGTTGCCATATCTTGTAATCTAACGGATTCAAATCTAAACTGGAGGAGGGCCAGTCTTCGTGCCGGATGAAGTCGATTTCACGCGCCGCCAGCCAGTCTTGTGTGCTCTTCGCTCTATGAGCTGGCGCCGAATCTTGTTGGAATACCCAGTACCTGTTATTGAACATGGTATGAGAAACAGGTTCCACAAGGTTCGTCAGGACTGTATTTTGATACACAACTGCATTCGTTTTTACACCTTTCTCACAAAAATGTACCTCTGTTAAGCCCCAATAAGAAACTCCCAACCATACCATGAGCGAGGATGGAAAATGACCTCGTTGGACACGCGGAATACGGTTGCTCGCTTCTTCACTACTGTGTGCGTACACCTTATCATTTTGTTTATTGTGGATCTCTTCTACGGTAAAAATTTTTTCATCCGAAAAAAGAATTTCCCGATATTTTTTTCCCGCGTACCGCTTCAACAAAGCGCGGCATCTCTTCAGTCTCAGGTCCATTAGACGAGCATTCAAACGATGTCCTGTTTTTCTTCGATATGCCCGAAGCCCTAAGTCTTCATTTAACACCCTTTTCACCGTGGTTCTGCTTAACCCCATCTGAAGGGCCAACAGTTTCTGCTTACGTTTGGGATTTCTTTGAATTCGCGCCTTCACAGCTTTTATCACTGCTGAAGTCCTAATAGACCGAGGGCGACCACTTCTTGACCTGTCATCTACACTAGAGTCTTCAATTGTATCGTTTGATGGTACGATAAACGAATCTTTTGGTTATATTCAAATTTTTCAGTATGTTAAAAATTTGAATTGGCGCGTAACCGCAACGATGCAACGCAATAACTGCAACACGGTCTTCTTTAAGCGTCCACTCCATATTTAAAAATGAGTAAAATTCTAAAAGTATACATTTTTATTTTCATGAACAATTCGAAATTCGAATTCAATAAAAAAAATTTGTGGCCAGCATTCTAAAAGAAAAGTTTTTACTGTGTGACAATACTTATGACTTGACTAGTTATAAATGATAATTTACTTGATCCCAATCTATCCACATTCGTGTTGTACTAGGACTTGTTTGTTAACTGTAATAATAATAATAAATAACTGGGAACGAATCACGCACGGTCATTCGGCCCCAATTTAGGATTCCCTGTGTTATGGGTACCGGAGACTGACATACATACTTATATACGTTTAAATATATACATATATAGATAATAAACACCCAGACGAAGAGCAAACAAACCTGTTCATCACACGAATGTTTGCCCGATGCGGGAATCGAACCCACGACTCTTGGCGCAACAGTCAGGGCCGCTAACTACCGCACCAATGAGTCAGTCAAATATAACAATTAAACATTCATTACTTTATAGTATAATAAGATTATAGACAGTTACAATCCATGCGACCTCATACATGAGACAGCTTGTAAAGGTTATCAGAGAGAAAAAATCGAAGGGTGTTTATTTATTTCGTGAAATATAATCACTGCTAAAACAATTATCGATGTCGTCATACGACACGGAATATCCGATGACTTTATATACCTATTGCCTTTGTCCTTGACGACTTATAAAGGTTTCGAAGTTATTTTATGGATAAAGCATTTGTGACTCCTACACGAGTCAAATAAGTCGTAGCTCTGCATCAAATAAATTTTAAATTAAACATTGTTTTGTTTTGAACACTCCAAAATCGAGACCGTATTCTAAAGTTTGAAGGGTGGGGCAGCCGTTGTAACTATACTGAGACCTTAGAACTCATATCTCAAGGTGGGTGGCGCATTTGCGTTGTAGATGTCTATGGACTCCGGTAACCGCTATACACCATGTGGGCTGTGTGCTCGTTCACCCATAAAAAAAAAAGATGTGCTCATTCCCAAGTTCCCGACTCGCGCCGACGGTTTATTGTCTAAATAAGTAACTTAGCCGCACTCAGTAAGAAAACCGCACTGAGATATAGCTCAACAATCACTTGGCGATAAATGTTTTTTATATACATATGATACATATGATACATTTTAACGGCTCTATGGTGTAGTGGTAAGTCACATGGTCACTACACAAGGAGGTCGCGGGTTCGAATCCCGCCAAGGGAAGATGTTTGTATGATAAATATTTTAAAAAAAGTATTTTCCAGGGATATGGACGTATATTAAATGACGTATGTGTATAATAAAAAACTCACATTTATTTTCGTTATCTGGTATCTGTAACACAAGTTCTTTACGAACTTAGCACGGGACCAGTTAACGTGGCGTGATTGTTAGTAAATATTTTTTTTTTTATTAAAAAAAATATATATATTATATATAAAATAGATCAGGTCTCACTGCACAAATCTTCTAAGTTCATAAAAGCGTCTGTAGCCTAATAAAATCTACACGAACCAACGACTATCGCGATGAATGAATAACATTGTGTAATAAAACTTCGTATGTAAATGGGTGACGGCGTTAATATCGTGATGTCTGTCACTAGACTCGGGTAGCCGATAAAAAATAAAACTGAGTCACAATAAAACAATATTTCAGTGACTTTGGTGTACAATCCCAAAAAACAGCTTCTAATGGGCAGTTTTTATAACTGAAAACATCAGGCCACAAACTTTTTTATTTGCTCATTTTGTATCTACAAAGAGCTTCTTTGTTTTTTTTTGGAAATTTTATTAAATTGGATTAGATGTGATCACAGTGCTTTTCCAGATATCGCTTCTGCCATGTACATTTTGACTTTAAAATGAACTACCCTATAATATAGTTTCCGGAACACTATGACATGTCCGTCTTCAAACGAGGCATGTTGAGAGTACTCAGTCCTAGGGAGCAGCTTGGCTGTGCCCCTCCCATTGCTGTTGTCAATGAGCGACAGTAATTACTACTAAGTGTGCTATAAGTGTGCTCATATGCATACAAGGGCAATGAAAAAAAGAAGTTTCTGATGAAGCTTGTCCAGATACTTTTGAAGTCGTCGTGGCCTAAAGAATAAGACGTCCGGTGCATTCGTATGTAGCGATGCACCGGTGTTCGAATCCCGCAGGCGGGTACCAATTTTTCTAATGAAATACGTACTTGACAAATGTTCACGATTGACCTACACGGTGAAGGAATAACATCGTGTAATAAAAATCTAACCCGCAAAATTATAATTTTCGTAATTACTGGTGGTAGGACCTCTAGTGAATCCGCACGGGTAGGTACCACCGCCCTGCCTATTTCTGCCGTGAAGCAGTAATGAGTTTCGTTTTGAAGGGTGGGGCAGCCGTTGTAACTATACTGAGACCTTAGAACTTATATCTCAAGGTGGGTGGCGCATTTACGTTGTAATGTCTATGGGCTCCAGTAACCACTTAACACCAGGTGGGCTGTGAGCTCGTCCTTCCACCTAAGCAATAAAAAAAAGACACAACGACTAATAGAAAAATTTTCCCCAAAACATTTTTCCTGTTCAATAATGTTTATAAGCCTGATCACACTGTTGTGATTTTGTTCTAATATAGTCTTTGTAGATAGTTGAGCACACTACCTATCTGAGCAACCACCATTGCTCATAAAGTTTAGTATTCCAGTAGCACTCAAGCAAGCCACTGTCTAGCATTGAGAACTCTTCTCAAATCTTTTTCTATAAAAGACATGTCATATGCTCAATGAACCGGGAAGGTAATTCAGACCGAAGCCGGATGGTACATGGAGGATATCTTAAATAATTCTGTGTATAATCGCAGCGACTGTAGGTAGTATATAAATAAAGTCTGCTTCAGTCATGGACAGTGGTCATTCTCTGATGAAACAAAACTATGAAGCAACTTACCAATTTTAGTAGGCGCTTCAATCTTCATAACCCTCATTTTCTGTGCGCTCTGCGCTTTCCTGAGCACCGTGAGCCTTAGGGGCGTGCTCTTCTTGATTGTAGAAATCGTCCTGCGTGTGTTAGGGACGTGAAGCGCGGTTGGAGTCTGCGAGCGACTTTTTGGGCTTTTCTTCGTCTTCCTGGACTCGATCCACAGCGTAGCTTTGGTCGGATCCTGAAGGGAAGCATTCCTAGGACTCGCTTTCGTAGACCTCCGTTTTCGATTGTCTTCCTCGTGCGAGACATCCGCGTTTCTGGATCGCTTGCTTGATGGAGGTCGAGTTTGATTTTGGTCTACAAATACAGAATATTATGTTTTTAAATTCATTCAGTTGGGAATGAAAAACTGTTGGGACAAATCTTTTTAATTTAAATTTTTTTTAATATAAAAGTATATTATTTAATGTTTTAGCATGACAAATTCTTAGCATTAATAATGTTGGTATCTTAAAAAAAAATTTTTATTTGAGAGGAACTATATAATAAGAATTATTACTGGGAATGTTTCCTAAATATTTGTTTATAATCACCATTCTGATCAGTAGTATCTCTTCTTTGAGGCTGAACAATCGCAACTTGCTTACCGCCTGTGCTACCTGTTTGTAATTTAACTGATTAATATTTTTACAAATTTTTCTATGGCTGTGTTTATTTCTTACTCGATTCGTTAATTAACGAGTAAGTAAGTATATAATTAAGTAAGTATAAAGTCAGTAAGTAAGTACAATATTATTAAGTATATCTATATATTAATACATGAAGCAAAAACTTTGTATCCCTTTTTCTCACACTTATAGAGAATATAGAGGAATGCAGAATGTTAATTTTTTTTTTATTTATGCATAAAAAGTACATTAAATCATTAAATAAAAACATTACACACACTACCATGTATTTGACACACATACTCATACATACTACATATTTGTTTACTGCCAAACTTTTCTTATTGCTTATAGTCTGTGATAAAAGTGAGAAAAGATTCAATATTGTTTGTCTTTATTAATACCTGTCTAAAGTGTACATAGTCTTGGCAAAATCTGCGATTATACAAGTATTATAGTCTTTGACAATGATGATGATGATTATGATGATTCATCTGACCAATTTCGGCCATGGCGACCACTTGGACTCCTATCCATCGATTTGGCGCTCGTGCGCTCAAAGATGCTTATATAGCCTATCTTCGCGGCAAAACTCCTTGCGCATTGAGGGCACGTAAGCACGCCGTTCTCATAATTATAGGTTATGGCAGCAGGTGGGCGGGCCTTCAACTGGTCGCGTTTGTAATCAAGGTCAGCTTTACGCTTTCTTTTCTTTGACAATAAAATCATAATAGTCGAATTTCGAATACCGGGGGACCACTCGTATTTTTTTTATTGCTTAGATGTGGGGACGAGCTCAAAGCCCATCTGGTGTTAAGTGGTTACTGGAGCCCATCGACATCTACAACGGAAATGCGCCACCCACCTTGAGATATAAGTTCTAAGGTCTTAAGTATAGTTACAACGGCTGCCCCGCCCTTCAAACCGAAACGTATTACTGCTTCACGGCAAATGTAGTAGTAAATAGGTAAGTATATACTTGTAAATGCAATTTCGAAAAGGGCACATCTCTGAAAATGTAAAATGTTCAGGAAATAAAAAAAAAACTGATTATTTTCTAAAGCAGTGTAAAATTTAAAATTTTAACTTTTGAGATATATTTTAGTGTTAATTAGCAATTGAAAATTACTAGAATTATTATAAAACGGGTGTAGGTAAGCCTCAAAACTACATGTATATGAAAAAACGTATTTGACAAAGTATGCGACATGTGCCGTTTTCGAAATTGCATGTTCAATTGAAGTGTACAGACCCGGCATAGAAGCCCGGTGCGACATCTCGAGCGCCAGTCGCAGCGCGCGGTCCCGGGCCGGCCCCGACGCCGCCGCGCTCGCCCGCCGCGACACCCGCCCGCCCCGGCCGCACACGTACACACCTACACACATTTTACTTTTTTTTGCTGATAGCCTTAGAGGCTATTTTAGCTTAACCCTAACGTGTGGGTGGGCTCACGGAGCTCAAACCGGGAGTGTTGCTAACACTGGCTCTAGCAAAAGCGGTGCTACGCAGTATCTACCACGGGAAACGCGACCCACTGAGAAGATACGGCGAGAAACTCAGTAGGCTGTGTCTATGGGTTAATTTACTCGTCAAACCCTTCCGATGACCGGTGACCGGTGCTTGAGGTAACTAAAAGCACCGTTAATGGATCGGGAGGATCCGTAATGACGTGTTTAGAGCGACGTCGACTGTTGACCATTCAGTCGACATGATCTGGTATGTCTAAATTTACTTACAATAACCGAACAATGCATGAAGGTTTTCTGTAGCTCGATTACCTAGCTCGCAGACAAACAAGCCACAGGCGTAACATGAAAGCTTCTTTGAAAAATTGAATAGACTTTGATTAATTTGTATTATATTTCTATAGCTTCCAGCACACAAGTGTTTCACAGCTGATAAACTGTACAGTGACTGGCACTTACATTTCCCACAATTACCCAAATTCACCCTAGCACCGACACACAACATAATGTAGAATGATGAAAGAAGTTTACTCCAGAAAAAGAGAACAGAACAGAGAAAAAGAAAAAAACTACAAACAAATTATAAATATGAAAACCTTTTCATCTGCATTAAAAAATGTAGGATCATTTTTAATTTTAATGCCAATTAAGGAAAACTGTACTTGCTTATAATGTTTTTTAAGAATTTCATAATCAACAAAATCATACCTTGTTCAATCTTCTGGAATTTTTTACTGATATTTGGATTGGCATACTCCCAGCGTAGAGATCGATCACCTAAAGTTATCACATCATAGTGCTTAAGCGCTGCCACACTCACAGGCTCTCCATTCACTAAGGTATCGCCATCGCCAATATTTCGTACAACAGTCTGTTGATTTAAAATCTAAAATTATTACTGGTGGTAGGACATCTTGTGAGTCCGCATGGGTAGGTACCACCACCCTGCTTATTTTCTGATGGGAAGCAGTAATGCGTTTCAGTTTGAAGGGTGGAACAGCCATTGTAACTATACTGAGACCTTAGAACTCATCATAGCTCAAGGTGGGTGGCGGCATTTATGTTGTAGATGTCTATAGGCTTCAGTAACCACTTAACACCAGGTGGACTGTGAGCTCATTCACACAGCTATGCAATAAAACAATAAAAAAAAATCACAATATTAAAATAGTTACACAGTTTTAGTGCCAAACCTACAACAGATAATAGCAAATAATTTTATTACTAAATCATTAGTAAAATCTTATTTTTATAATAATATTGTCTTTAAATACTCAAATCATTAAGTAATAGACACATGAAATATCAAGTATTTTAGATAGAGTAATTGAGTATTAAAAAAATCAAACCAAACACTTTTGTTTTTAAATCCAATAGAAAGTTGCAGTTTTTATCAAGATTAAGTAGCCTTTTAAAATATCTTAAAAACTAGACAGTAAAAGTCGCTAATTAAAAATTAAAAAGAAGTCGCTAATTAAAAATCAGCGACTTCAGTGAAAATTATCACATTTTTTAATTATTAGAATGAAAATCTCAAGTTGATAAAAACTATTGATTCCGTGATTTTCGCTTGGCCTGAATGTATGCTAGGCCCACCGGTGGACCACAAAGCATTCAATGTGTTAATGCTGCCCAGCTTGGAACTTAGGCATTGGAGCATTTTCATTGTGTTTGAATTGAGGCCTATAAAATCAAAGGCAGCTAAATCCAAGTCTGTCAAATATTCGGGTAAACTCAAAACATGTCATTACGGATCCTCCCGATACATCAAAGTACTGCTCTTGCTAGGGCCAGTGTTAGCAACACTCCCGGTTTGAGAAACTGAAATAACTTTGTTCGATATTCTTTATTTTAAAGCAGATTTATAAAGAATGAGAATATTACTAATAATCTGAATTTTAAATGATAAAACTTCGTTTATTAGTACTTAGTACAGAGTAAAAATGAAATTTCTGAACTGAGTTTGTTAAAGATTTAGCTGCATTTGTTATAACATGAAAACACTAAAGCGTGTTCAACTAATTAAACAAGATAGCGCCATTGTTAATCCATTTTACGACATTAAGGCGTTTAGCTGCCTTTGATTTTATAGGCCTCAATTGTGGCTATCCTCCCTTTAAGCCAGAACTGTTGAATAGAATTATAGAACAGCAGAATTGTTGTTTTGCAGTTTGGTAAAAGTAGTAAGTTTTATAACTATCATAAAAACTTTTAGAAATTTGTTTCAAATATATTAATTGATAAATTTTTACAGAAATTTTTTATTTGTATACCTGATTAGCATGCACAACTACAGTTGCATGATGAGAGCTGACAGTTGGTAACATCACACGGATATCACATGCAGGGTCACTACCCAATGTAGCCAATCCATCAGGCAATGGGTATTTTTTAACATCACGACCATGACGGTCAAGAACCACCAGACAGCCTCCTGACATACCTGTTTAACAAAAGCATCAATAATTAGTTTTCTAAGCTGTACATTGATTTGTTTCAAATGATACAACAACAATATCTTAAAGAATATCTTGTTTTTTTTCATTTATAGTAGACATTTGGATAAAAGTACGCCTAGTTTTAAGTGGTTACCGAATCATATTCACCTCGTATTGCAGAAGATTGGTACTGAGACATGAAGTCGCAATGCCAGTTATATTCTGAATAGCTCCCGCTCTTCAGGTTCTTGTAGGATATATATTTCTAATTTAAGACATAAACATCCATCTTTGTAAAAAACTTACAAATTGTCATATTTGTATTGTGTGTTATATATAGGTAATACTAAAGGAAAAGTTTCCTATTCTTGCATGTGGTACAATTCATGTGGTCAAAAGCATAAACTAATCAAACAATATTTATTTCGACTTTATGACAAGTAAATAACCTATCGACCAAACTTTGTAGCGATAAAACGAGATACTTACCTTTTTTTGTTGAACAGAATACAATGTTTATAAACAAAAGTTTAGTTTTGTAACAAAAACAAAATGTCACCGATTTGACAGCGATTTATTTCCCGCCAATGGAAAAAAAATGTTAATTTGCAAATTTAAGAAATATTGTTTTTTTTTAGGGTAAACAAAATAGACCATTAATTGAAATTTCAAAACAAATGGCTATTTAAGCCTGTTTATGTTTTAAAAACCAGGGTTTATTTGTCAAATGACATTATCTGACATCATTTGAACTAAAAACAACGCACACCGGGCTGATGTCGTTTTAAACTTAAATAAAAACACTTACTTAGGCTACTTTAATATTTTTAAATTCGTATAAATACTCTCATAATAATCGAACCACTCTTGAAAACACGAGCAATTGTTTACAGTTAGAATAAAACTTCGATAAAAATCGTAACCGTATGTACAAACGAATAGAAACAGAAACATCAAGATCAAAATGGCGCCCTTCGTTATACTCTTAATTTCAAAATTTATTGCTGTCACTAGACACTTGACCTTTGAGTCTGAATTTAATTACTTCCAACACTAAGCTAGTGCACACTATTTAAAAAAAAATGATATTGCTTAAATTAAATAACAATAAAATAAAATAAATACTAACTGAAATCACGAAATAAGAGCAAAAAAATACAAATAAAATACGTTTTTTAAATTGATTGTTACTGAAGGGCCATAGAAAACATAACGTGAATGAGACCAACCCATGGAGTTAATAAGTACTAACTATGCACCAACTGGTACTTATTAACTCCATGGCACCAACCACTATGAGATATAAAGTGTATAATCTATGACTATGATTTCTATGTTATGTATCGTGGCCTAAAGGTCCATACAAGGCCAAAAACTCAAAAAAAAAAAAAAGTTATGTATCGTGTCTCAAATAATCAATTTTAACGAATATGGTACCTTCAAACATGAATATAGATTTAAAACTCAGAGTAAAATAATCCAATTAATTTCACTCTTCGTGTTTCCGCCAAAGAGCTTTGACTATATTTTCATGGTCCATAGGGTAATTTTTGGAAAAAGGACCTGAACGTAGGGCCGTAAAACCAAAACATTGATTATGAGTGGAAAATTAGGCCCTTCGTACACAAGGCTACGCAAATCTTCGATACTAATGTTGTAAACGACATTAGTATCAAGTCGCGAATATCGAGTTTTTTTTTTTTTTTTTCCTACCTATGCTGATAGCCTTGAGAGGCTATTTCAGGCTTTGCCTATTTAGTCACTATACCAATAATTTACCATTAATTATAACATAAATATAGCATCAGATATTACTTGTTGTATTGTTTCCGGTTTAGTGGATACGGATATCTGGTATGCTAGATAATTATCATAGATCACAACAAGAACGTCGGCAATCCGGCTTACATCGGTTAGCATAATACAATGTACACAAAATTCGTGTAAATATCTAAAATAAAAGCTTATTAGAAAGAATATACTGCCAAAAAGTGTTTTTCGTTACAAAATTATGTACTGACTATGTTTAAAACTATAATAATATACCAACCTGTTGTATTAACGGCCTTTCCTACTGCTACCCAAAGCTTTTTCTGTTATTTCCTTCCGTTCCTTTTTTGAGTATGCCTTTAATTTATAATTATATAAACAAGGATATTTTTCCACCTCAGAAACAAATATAATATTAAAAAATTGCTCCGCCATCTTGGAAATCGCCGAGACTTATGTAGCGACGATCTCGACAGGCAGGTAGCGCGCGATTGGCACGACGCGAGTCGCGGGACGAATGTCGCCGTGACTCGTGTACGAACCTCAATGGCTTTGTATGGCGGTAGTCATCTGGAGACTAAAATCGTTAAGTATCGAAGATTTGCGTAGCCTTGTGTACGAAGGGACTTAGTAAAAATCATTTAAATGAACCTAGCTCACAGTATATTATTATTTAAAATTAATATACCATGTGGTAAATTAATTTTCAAGTACAAAAAAAAGTTGTTAAAGTTCAAAAAAGTAGCAACGAAAATGGCATCTGACCATTTTAATGGTACGTAAAATGGGGTGTTTAAGGATCGAGAGGTGAATGGGGAAAAAACCAGGAAAATCTTTCGACGCGCAATATTTTGTAGTGTAATAGTAGAATGTTGAAAGTTCACAAACAACTCTGAATATGCATGATAACAGCTGCTAACTTATAAAAAATCGCATTTCAAATTAACTTCTTATGGTGGTAATTATTTTAGTGTTTTTTTTTTCTTTTTCTTTTTCCTACCTAAGCTGAGAGCCTTGAGTCTATTTCAGCGTAACCCTAACGTTTGTAGGTGAGCTCACGGGGCTCAAACCTGATGACGTTGCTAACACGAACCCTAGCAAGAGCCGTGCTTCGCAGAATCTACCACGGATCGGAAACGCGACCCACTGAGAAGATCCGGTGAGAAACTCAGTGGGCTGTGTCTGAGAGTTAATTTACTCGTCAAGCCCTTCGTCGCAAGCGACGGGTTCGACGAGAACGGTGACCGGTGCTTGAAGTACCTAAAAGCACCATTAGTGGATCGGGAGGATCCGAGATGACGTGTTTTGGGCGACGTCGACTGCTTTCCATTCTGTCCGCAGGATCGGGAATGTAGTTACCGGCGGCCACGATGAGAGGGTTCTCGTGTCGTGCCGCTTTATCGAAGTGGCGCATCGACGCCGACTGGAGATACTTACTGATGGACTCTAAGTCCAGGTCCTCATGGAGGTCGACGTTCCTGACGAACCACGGGGCTCCGACGGCTATCCTGCAAAAACGGGATTGAATAATTTGGAAGGATTTTAAGTGAGTGCGGGCCGCGTGAGCGAACACTACACTTGCATAGGTCATGACGGGGCGTATGCAAGTCTTGTAGAGTGTCACCTTATTTCTAAGGGACATTTTACTTCGCCTACATATAATCGGGTAATTTAGTGCTAGAAACTTTGCTCTCTTTTATTTATTTGATAATAATAGAAGACGACTGTGATTTATAAACGTTATTTAGTGTTTGAACCATCATACATATTAAATGTAAATCTCAGTTGTTATTAGATTTAATGTATTTGATAAAATAAAAATACATGTAAAAATCTGTTGTTTTTGGGGATATTGGGGACGTCTCAGGTACAAATAACAACGAAAAAAGGGTCAATTGGGATGAGAATAAGTGAAATGGAAACGACCTAAGTATAAATAGGTACAGGTTTGTAGGGTTGTCTATGTAGTTATAACAATATATTTTTTATTTGTTGGTAAGAATCTGGTTTATTCATGATGTTTTTGTCTAGAACTTTTATTCAAAATTACCAATGCAGTGCTATTTTATTGTTTGGCAAATATTTATATTATCAGTTACGTGTTGTTTTCTATTTTTAGATATGCCTCGCGTGTAGGTATCAAAGAGTGCAAATCCTTATAAGAGATATGATCCCTTAATATTAAAAACAGTAATAGGAGCCTATGAAATTAGGAATAAGTCTTTAGTTGAAATAGCTAAGCAATTTAACATAAGTAAGTCGGTTTTGCACAGACATGTAACAAGAACAATGAAATCTCAAGGTGGACAAAAATGACTAAGTAATATATAATAAAGTTTATTAATATTTGTTCGAGTGGGGATATCCACCTGATTAATCCATGAAATAACGGACACACCTAATCTCTTAACCCAGATAAAAATATCAGCCCCTAAGTACTTATTAGGACAAGGAAACATAAACCGCTTATAAGAAAGCCCACTCGTTCGAATTTAGTTGCTTACTCTCCCTTAAACAGATCCGTTTGGGACTACAATAATGTCCACGGTAGCGCGGTCTCCGTTAATGTTCATTCGGAGTTATCCGATTGCGCTGAACTAACTTTAAGTGATGAAATAGATGTTTTTTCTAATTGTCTCCCAACTTACAGGAAAAATCTGTCGCGGATAATTTCCCAAGTAAATATAAATTAATCATAAGTAATTAAATGTAGTCAAGTTATAATTTTTTTGTTTGTTATCAATGCACTGTCGCGTCGATTGCACCTATAATTGAGGTGACATCTGCCATGTACTTTTGTCAGTTTTTCAATGTTTTTATTGATGATCACTTTGTTGGTGCAACTAAATAAATAAATAAATTAAAACCAAGGAGTGCCAGCCCTAGCAAATTTCTCTATTAACACTAATTTCATCTCCAATAACCGCAATTTCTGGGTAAATAGGGATAACACCTATTTTTGTTTTTTTGCATAAACTGGAATGCTACTTGCATAGCTTTAAATTGGATAACAAAGATACCCCCAAGAATCAATCATTTTGATCCTGATAGAGCATTTTAAACATCAACAACTACTATAAAATTGTTCATCAAGTTGGAATTTGTCCCTTATCACCCTGTTTTACCGGTACCTACTTATTTATGACGTTGACAAATGACAACCGCTGAATCGCTGACAGACCAAGATACTAAGCGCTCTGCGATAGTTTCGAATTAATTTAAATTAAAGAATTAAATAGAATATCCCTGTGACTATGTATATAAAGTTTTCATACTAAATACAATCCTCCTGTTCTTTAGAACACTGTCATGTAAATATTTATAAAGTTATTTAGCTATTTTTCGTTAAAAATGGATATGAACAACCCTCCAAATCAAAGCTATTGGTTTGTACTTAGAGAAGATCAAAGCAATGTGATACTTAGTACCAATAATTTTGTTAATCAAAATCACCAAAGTGAGTAATATTATTTATGCGAATTATACGTAATATAGACATGCGTAAAATATATAACACAAACTAACTTACTTTCGTTCATCAAATAGAACTCTACGACTGGTCACCTACAATAAAAACAGATCAGAATAGATCAGTTTTATTTGTTGCCTCACCCCTCAAACCCAAACGCATTACTGATTCACCGACAATAGGGTGGTGGTAGCTACCTGTGCTGATTCACAAGGCATTCTACCACCAGTAATTACGTAAATTATAATTTTGCAGGTTTGATTTTTGTTACACGATTTTATTCATTCACTAGGAAAGTGAATTGTTATAACTATAACTATTTACCTGATAACCACATGTAATAATCATATAAATATTAATAATTATAAATTACTGGGAATAAATTATGCACGGTCATCCAGCTCCAAATTAGAATCTAGGAAGATTAAAATATTAGTAAATATTATAAATTTCGAAAGTTTGTAAGAATGTATGTTTGATATGCTTTCACGCAAAAAATACTGAATGGATTTGGATGAAAATTTACAATAATAAAGCTTACACATTAGAATAACACATAGACTATAATTTATAAAGATATATTGTGATTTACCCAAAATATAGCAATAAGTATCAAGTGAGTCAGAAAAAAATCTCCTATTTTAACTTCATATTCAATAATATAATTAATTTTCCTGAAGCAAAGCAAGGACGGGGCACTAGTTCACTATATTATGGGTACCAGAGACTGACATACTTACCTATATACACATGTAGATAATAAACACACAGACAAATAGCAAACAAACCTTCTAATCACACTAATACTTCCCCTATGTGGGAATCAAACTGACTGACCACTGCTGCACCATTGAGTCATGTCATCCACAGTATCTAATTCTCCGTCTCAGTACTTTCATGCAGTAAGCGTGTTATATATGACAATCATTATTTCTGTGAAATTATCTCACATAAATTAATAGACTGCCCTTGATCTTTTTAGTGAAAAGTAGGGGGTCATGTGAGCCAGCACGGGTATCAACCACCACCCTGCCTATGCCTGCGGTGAAGCAATAACATATTTTAGTTGTCTACTTGATGTTTGTCTGAAAGAGATCACTCTGCAGACTTCAACTGTGCAAATATATGAGGGAAAACATATAAAGAAATGAAAACCTTCCTTTTCCTACTTGGCAGCAGAAATAAGAATATATGTACCACCTAGTTTCAATGTTTACAGAATATTATAATGATACAAATTGAATTTGTTTTTAGTTCCACTTCAAGAGACAAGATACGTAGTAGAAACAGGAGAAAATAGACAATTTATCCACATAAATGAACCTCCGATAATCGTACAAGAACATGATAGCCAACCACGAGAAAAAGTTTGTAGTACTACTAAAGACGTCTTTTGGGATAGAAGCAAAATAAGGCTACTCCTTAAACTGTGCCTAGAAGACAGATTCAAAAACATAAATAAACAAAAAACATTATGGCATGACATTGCATCGCATGTAGGTACTACTGCAGATGAATGTTGTAAAAAATACAGAAATTTAAGGAGAACTTATATTAGGCTCTTAAAAAAGAATAGGTTAGGCAAAGAAATCAAATGGGTGCATTATAATACATGTGAAGAAGTTTTCAAAGAGTGTAAATCACTCCCCTCTTCTTTTCTAGAAACTTGGGATGATCAGAAAGTAAGAAAACTCTTACTTTTATATATTGAAAATCTTCACCGTTTAAGAAGCTCAACTTGCCTACAAAAAGATATTTGGAAAGAAATTGCATTAGAAATTGGCACAACAGAATATAACTGCTACCACAAGTTTAAAAACATGAAAAGAGCTTACTTAAATTGGTTGGAAAGAAGCAAGGACACAGGAAAACCAATAAAGTGGCCTTACCATCACTTTTTTGAACGAATATATTATAATAGCAACCCTAACATTGGTCCTTGGAATCGAACAAAGATTAGATTGTTATTGGATGCATACATAGAGAGACTAAACAAGTTTAGAAACCCAAGATATTTAAAAAAAGAATTGTGGAAAGAGATTTCAGAAACAGTAGGAGAAAATCCACCAGATTGTGAAAAAAAATTTAGAAATCTAAAGCAGACCTATATCAGAATTCGGTCAAAAGTTGAATCGGGGTTAGCTGTCACAAAGTGGCGATATTACAAAGATTTCGAAGAAATTTACGGTCATCAAACATATTGCACTACTAATAACGTTAAATTAGTTTACAAACCAAATAGAGACGATTATGTAAGACAATTACTATTATTTTATATTGAAAATGTAGATAAATTTAGGGATCCTCTAATAAAAAAACGCACTTTGTGGAAGAAACTTAGTCCGCAAATTCTATTATCACCAGACGAATGTGATAGGAAGTTTAGAAATTTAAAACAAACTTACATCCGGTTGATAGAAAGAAAAAGAGAAACTGGTAAAAACACCAAATGGCCGTATTTCTCATACTTCGAGAAAATATTTGATGTTCCAAATCAAAATGGCCGCTCTGTAGACAATTTGACAATCCATGAAATTAAAAGGGTTGTCCAAGAAATGCAAGATGTAAGGGATACAAGTAAGTTTGATAAACTAATACAGTCTATGGAAGAGTCCAACATGATACAGAGAGAACGTAATAAAATATTACTTGCCCTGTTAAACCGAAATTAAAATAAAAGGAGGAAAAATAAAAGTTACGTCAATGTTTAGAAATGGTTTTATTTTATTGTTACCGTTCTTATGCTTTAATGTATATGTACAAACAAACTATAATTAGTTTTTCATTCTGAAATGAGAAATCGTTCGGCAAATTCAATTACATGTCGACCAGCAGCAGTTTGATACAAAATGACTGTCTTACAAAGTACCTTGATGATGCTTAATATACGCCTTAACTTAAAAATACATCTGTGTGAATACTAGGACTCACTTTAACCTTAAATTTGACATCCACAACGCTATACCACAGTAAGGAATGGAAATTTAGTAAAGAAAAATAATATAAAATAAGTGAAGAAAAAATCACACTCGATCATAGGTAACTACAGAAAATGAATAAGTTCGCAGACACCTTGACCAGTAGAACTATCACTCGCGCTCACGGACACGTAGGCTCTCTTCCAATCATGCTCGAGTCGATACAATGCTAACCTATGCTGAATTACCACACTAAGTAGTTATAACTAGCTGGGTGGTCGCACCCTCGCCTGCACAATTTAGATATAATTATACCTAAAATGGCGACGGTACGACTAGCCCAAAATGGGTCTCCAGGCGGTTTGTTCATTTCTTGGCATTCTTCTTGGGCGATGCAGCTTTGCCTTTGGCATTATTCGACATTTTCGCTTTTTTGCCCTTGGGTTCACCTTCTTCATTATCTTCATCCTGTAATAATATAAATAACTACTTAACCATCATCCCAAATATCAATCACTAATACAAAATACTCGTCTTTTATGTAAATTTTAAGTATGTTTTTAAGATTCTTTTACAAACAAAATGCAAAACAAATTTTAAGAATAAGCACAATCACTGGTATTTCGTACCTAAAATACAGTTAATACTCTTATATATACACTACAACCCAAAACACTATCAGAAGGTAAAGGGGTTGGAATGAGTATACAGAAAACCAACAGCCAATTTAATATTTTAAAAGGAATTTGAGCACACAGTACATGCAGACATACCCATACCGAATATATAAATAACAGTATTGGTAAATTTTTGGACAAATAATTTGCAATCATTTTTTATTTCACTACTGCCATTATTGCTCATAATGCAATTCCTTTTCCCTCTGAATATAGTAAATGTAATAGTTTATTAGTTGAAGGTTTTCAGTACCTCATTCGGCTTGCGCTTCCCTGCTCCTTTTCTTTTATTCTCATCTTCCTGGAAATTTATTTGGCTACTATATAAGAGGTTATCATAGTAAAATAATAATAGAAGATCCCAATTCATACACTGTAATATACATCTTGTATATTGCATATAAAAAACTTTTGAGTTGAGTCATAAACAATTGACACGTTCTTATATAATAAGCAAATGTTTAATAAAAATCACAGAACACTAACCTTGAACTGAGAATCATCTCCTTCTTCTTCATCTAACATTTCTTCTTCCATTTCCTCCATATCTTCAAATTCTTCAAGCAGAGCACCAAGGAGATGGTGTCCAATTAAGTGTACTGGCCCTGAACCCTAAAGCATTTCTTTTTTGATGAAATAAATCAAATTAAGTTTTATAATATTTGAATGACATTTTGATCAGACAAATGCCTCAAGAAATCATGAAAAGGCAGTACAACTATCAAAACGAAGTCGCGTGCCTATCACATAACACAATGGTTTGTTTTATCATCATAAATGATGCACAATGAAAAGATTTAATGCATAGTAAAATTATTATTATATAATTTACAGTATAGCTAGCAATATTATTAATTACCTGAACAAGAGTAAATGTAACAGGCGCATCTGGGAATTCAATGTCCAGACGTACATGCCTTGATTCACCAACTTTCAATACTGCGACTGGTAGTTTTACTGCTTCTTGTAGTGACATGGCTTCCACCTAAAAACCATTTATGAAATTACATTTAATATTTTTACTTCATTATCATATTCAATATTTCATTCTTTTTTTAAATTTTGTTTGAATGTGCCAAAGTTCCTTATGTGCAATATTTAAATCTATTTCAAAAAAAAAAACCATTTGTTTCATTATTAAGATCTTTGGAAATGGATATGGTATTTTATTACCTGTATCACATTTAATTCATCTGGTTTGGCATCTGGACCTAACAATGCTTGACGAATGACGAGCTTGTTGCTGCGTGGGTATTCTGCTTTTGCCTCTGGATCCCATGTCTCTGACTGATGTGATGATGAAAGGGTGACACCTGAAAATTTCATTTGAAAATGGTCTATTAATTTGTTATTTAGGCATTTAGTAAATTATCTGTTATTAATTTACTTAAAACTGGTTGTGTTAATTATAGTTTCGGGTTACTAACGATCCTTTACTCTGTAATTACGTATCTTGTTAAACATAATTTAGGGAGATAGTTCATCAAGCATGCATGTAGATGTTTATTCGAAATTAACATGCCACAAAATAATGTTATACGTTACAAAATTACTGCCATTGTTTAATTTTATAACATGTGTCATTTTTAAGCAGTGGCGTGACGCCGGTTGTATCATAGCCATAACCTCAACGTGGACAACATATACAGAGTAAACAAAAAAGCAAACTATAAACAGCGAAATTTCTGGACATCAATTAATCAAATCCAAAATTATGGAACTGAAACGGTAGAAAGAGCAACCAATATGACGCTAACATTCAAATTACGCGCCCATATACCACGCTTAGTAGGCATGTCTGTAACACTGTGCGTCAAATAATCAATACTATCAAGCGTGGGGTTGCGATTAATTCCATACCCCTTACGCCATTACATTCATTTTGACGACGAAATTAATAGTTTTACTTAATTTACCAAAAATGGCGGCAAGCAAATTTAATAAATGAATTAAAATTTTAAGATGCTATGAATAGAATGAACACGCGTTTGTTTAAAGATACTAACACTATATGCGTTAATAAAAAAATAAAGAGTAGAGGCAAGTAAAATGGCGAGCCGGGCGAATAGAATTGTACGCCATTACCACATTAATTTAAAGGAAAGTACCGTATTTAACGTGTAAATAACATTACAAAACTTCCAAGCAATAAATATGTAGCATAGCTTACCATAGAAAAACTCGTCCGTCATGATGATTTCACTAATTTATTGAGATTTTTAGCAACACGTTCACGTGCGACACCGTTGCACTCAAATCTGCGGAATGGAGACCAGTGTTGTCACTGAAAAAGACACAGCTTATTCAAATTTCACAAGTTGCGTTAGGTCAGTGCTGCCAGATGTGAATTTCTAAAAACCTTAAGTAGGATTGGCAAAAGCTGATTAATCTTGAAGTTTGCTGATTTTGCATCAAGGAGTATTCCTAAATCCAGTGAAGCAACTGACGAGTTGCATTTTTATGCAGTCGAATAACACGTTGAATACGTTTTTTTGTACCTACCTCTGTGTAGGTCGTAAGAACCCAAATGAGCTTAATTTAGATTGATTCCCACTTTATTTAATTGAAATCATGTTTTTTTTTTTTATATCCTTTGTAGGCAGACGAGCATACGGCCCACATACATGGTGAGTATTTACCGTCGCCCATTGACTTCAGCAATGCCATCGATAAGTACTCTCCACAAGCCTCGTTTGAGGAAGGACATGTCATAGCGCTCGGGAAGCACCGTGGAGGGGAGCTCATTTCAAAGCATGTGGGTGAACTGTGGACGAACGCAGTGGCCCAAGTAGTATGAGTGAACTCTACTCTGGTGGCGGGCAGTGCGATAGTAAAAAGGAGATGATGGTATCATCTC
Source organism: Bombyx mandarina (assembly GCF_030267445.1). Taxonomy (NCBI): domain Eukaryota; kingdom Metazoa; phylum Arthropoda; class Insecta; order Lepidoptera; family Bombycidae; genus Bombyx; species Bombyx mandarina. The sequence goes on from NC_143232.1 coordinate 5,234,281, forward strand.
AAACAATTTCTCGGTTTTTAAAGTCCTATTATAATATTTCCGACGTATGTAATAAAATTCTTTTTTATTATAGCAGTGACTTCGAGTGATCCCATTTCTGCCAGTGTCGATTTTTTATTAATATTATTAAACAAAAAAGCTATCACGAAATTAATTAAATTGATTGTAAAAAGTGTCGGCGATATGTTAAACGTCAATATTAAACGTTTAAGGAATAAATATAGCATTGTAAATGAATTGAAGTATACAGAGTTAAAAAAATTTATATCATTTCAACGAAAGTAATTAATTATTGAAAATTCGAATAACTTACGTTGTACAAAATAATGCAGTAAATATAATCTTAAGCAAGAAAACATGCACCTACAGTGATTTTATTTCGTAATCTGTAAATGGTACGATTATTGATCTAATAACTTTTTTTTTACGAAAAAGTCCAACCACCAACCAACTCTAAAATTATTTGGCGCTTCCTTTAAAAATTAACCCTGATGCTAATGTGGCATACCCCTAATTTAATACATTTCGACCACTGAAGTACTATATAGGTCTATGATTTCGACGGACACTTTTCTTTTAAGTAAGGTACATACCTACACAGTTGATTCTCCTTACCGCTATCCTCCATAAATAAAGCTCATTGTAAAAGTAAAGTCCTATAGACAATTTCACATTTCTTGCGCTTGTTTAGACCTTGATCTTAAGCTAACTAATATACTAATCTGTGATCTTGAGCACACTACTTTTTTTTTATTGCTTAGATGGGTGGACGAGCTCACAACCCACCTGGTGTTAAGTGGTTACTGGAGCCCATAGACATCTATGACGTAAATGCGCCACCCACCTTGAGATATCAGTTATAAGGTCTCAATATAGTTACAACGGCAGCCCGCCCTTCAAACCGAAACGCATTACTGTTTCACGGCAGAAATTTCGGGTAGAGGGCCGAACCTCCTACGAGGTCCCCGCGCAAAAGGGGCGCGCGGGGTATGTGAGACTCAATGATCTGCATGGTGTTGTGAAGGATTTTAGGACCCACACACTAAACGACTCCCCTGCACTCTTACACCCGACGTCCGATCCCCTCCGAGGTCAGAACCCGGATGAGGTAGGGGGGCTACCGCGGTCAACACTACAACCAGACGGCACGGCTCATCCCAAGGACGCCCAGCCGACGGAGCCTTCGAGACGAATCGAAGGCTCTGAAACGTCGCCCGTCTCGGTACGGCAGCCCGTCGGGCCGCCCAGACGGTGCCGCTGGTGTCCCGGAATACCCCGCTGGACCAGAACCAGCCTGCCGGATCGGGACGCGATACTCCGTCGACCGGTCGCTCTATTCACTCCACGGCAGCGCGCTAGAGTGCTGGTAGCGCGCCGCGCGGCCTCACCCCCTCAGGTCGCCCCTTGACCTTCACCGGGGGAGGCCACCACCTACAGGGGCCGGGACGTACGGGCGTATTCCCGCCTCCGGCCCCCGGCTCGACGGCGACGGATCGGTGCGGAAAGGGAAGAGCTCTCCCTCTCTCGCTCCGCCGCCTCCTTCTGCGAGATGGTGGACTCGCAGAAGTCGAGCATCGCCTTCCAGGACGCGTCGCTGCCGAGCATCGTAGCCACGACGCGCGGCAGCGAGAGGTCCTCACCTATGACCGCGACGAGGGCGGCGCGTTGCTCGTCGAAACCAGAGCAACGCGCCAATGTGCTACCTGTGGTGCTACCTGGCTTACTGAATTTGGCCCTTTTTTTTATTTTTGCATTTTTTTTATTTTTAGTTATTTGTTCGTCGTTTGTACATTAATGTTCGAATGTAAAAATTGTTTGTTCTTCTTTTTTTTATTTTTTTATAATTAATTAAACAAATGATCACCCTTAAGTTGCCCCTCTTACTAGATATCTTTATTTTTATCGCTCAGATTAATTAATTTTGATCAATTGCGGTTTGTTCGATGATTATTGGTGATTGTTCGATCATAAAAACAATTAAATTCCCAATTATTCATTATTTTATATCTAATAAGGAAACCATCACCTTACGCCTACATTGCGCATACGCCGGTTTTGTTAGTCAGCTGGCAATGGCCGTATTTAGTAGCGTTTTGTTAACAAGTGCGTTTATACTGTCTAATTGTTTCTTAGGTAGATCAAAAAATATTGAAAACTTCAGCAAACTTCAACAATACTTGAACAAAAATGTCAGTGAAGACGGCCAATTAATCTTTAAAGTACGATTAGCGCGGTTTTAATAAATTCAGTTACTTTTAATTATGTTAACAAGCATTTATAGAAAATATCTTTGCAACACATTTTTTTACCATTTGCACCATCTTATCATTCCTCGATTATTCTAACACTCTGAATTTATAGTGAAATTTTTTCTATTCCATCGTCCATAGTGCAGGGAACGGTAGCTCCGGACATTATGAAGTCTGTGACATTATGGAATCTGTGACATTAATTTGGTTGTCTCGTTTTTTCATTGGCTTAAACATTTCAACAAAACATTTAGGATGCCATGTTATTGGTCAAAATAAAACTATACCTTTATACTATTTTACTATTGGCACATTATAATCGGCATCTTTTGATAAATATTTCGCCAATTAAATGATAACATTTTAGTGGCACAGAACATTTTTTTGACAATTATCGAATGACAACATTTGACATGACCAAAATTTGTCAAAATACCGTGCAACTTGACTGTAATTCCATTAACTAATTTATGTTTTTCCTGTCTTCCCCGTATTTGTTTCATCCCAAGTTAACTAAACAAACTGTGGAGTAGTCCGATCGATCTGATCGTTTCTTACCGTGAGTGCGTTGATATGCTTGGATAGACTTGACCTTATGGCATCTCTCACGATGTTTTGTGTTGTGTAACGACGCCAAAATCTTGCATTGCAGCTTGCCAAGAGTCCTATCCTTGCGCACTATATAAAACAGAAACGTTAGATGTATGGGCATCCCTATTTGTCAACTGATTGAATTCCTAAGGTGAAATTTTCTCAAAGTGAAGACGTTTTACCTGTTTCAGGTCACACAAGGCGACGCAGCAAAGAGCACCTGTTCAAATATTGAAATATTTTATATGATGAAAGCTTTATAGTCCATGTAGGAACGACTCTTGCTCTAAATGTTCTAATTGGTGTACAATGAGTGAAGAGGCGAAGAATGATGCGTCAAGAAAGAGTGCATCACAGTCTGTGGGGATTGATTGTGCTTCAGGCCCAGGGGCTGAGGCGATCACACAGGATGCAGCCACTACCATTTCCCAAATTGGACAGGTAAGAAAATTATCCAATTTTTTGATTAGTTTATTTAAGCTTAATTCCACTAAAATCAAATACATTATAATCATAATTAGAAAATGGAAAGAATTTAATGTGGTAGTGCAAAGTAGTCGAATTGCAGCAAATGTGTGAGCGATGCCATTTGTTTATTTGAGTTGTCTATTATCAAAGGTGGCAATCTGTGCATTTGGACAAAAAAATGTTATTGATATGTCAATACAGATTGATTTGAATATAATCGACTCCTTCAAAGAATATGGTTCAAAACCTGCATTAAATAAAGGTTAATACTTAACCTGCTATTTATCTAAGATGTCGTTCAGAAGAGTTTTGTGACTGCCAATGGAATACAAAGTCAATAATTCATTTTTCTGATTTACCAATAATTGTCCAAAAGTCACATTGCCGGCTTTGATAATAGTCGACTCATTTATGTTATTTAAAGAAGTGCTATGTGAGTATTTCACTAAACCACTAGATCCTGGAGGCATTTGAATTCTGGCTAAGTTGTATTGCTTGAAATGAGTACACTGTGTATTTATATCCTTTAGGCCACAACAATTTCAGTTTAGTTTTACAATTGGAATTAAACATAAATTTACAGATTATCAGCAATAATAAATAGGTCTTAAACTTAAAAATGAAAACATAAAATACTTTTTGCTATTTATTGAAATTTCTGTTGTAGCAATGTAAAATTCATCAATACAATAACTGTCACAGAATCTGTACTTCCATACTAATATTTTAATGTGATAATTATAATTAGAAATGCTTTAACAAAACCGACTTGAAATAATAAAAAAAAGATATTTCAAAACAAATTAATATACACTAAAAACGATAATCATCGAAATCGGTTGGTGTGGTATTGAGTTATTCATCTATTTTTCGCGCACATACCAAATGAAAAATTAAGATTTATATGGTTTTCTCATGGATACCACTATCAGAATTAGACTTAATTAAAATGGGACCACATGGGAAGCATCAGCTTTGTAATAAAAAAAGAATCATCAAAATCGATTCACCCAGTAAAAAGTTATGAGCTTACAAACAAAAAAAATCATACAGTGGAATTGAGAACCTCCTCCTTTTTGCGCAAAGTCGGTTAAATGATTTTTTCCTTCTTTCATGTCAAAACGAAGCAACAGATTGACAAGATGTTTCTTAAAGTTTTAGGTCAGGACATAGGCAACTTTTATACTTTGCATTTTGTACTGAAAAAATATCATCTCAATGGGAAACTATATTCTTACCTTTTGCAAAATTACATGATGCTTTCTAAAAATTAATTCATGCTTTAATTGATCACATGACTAAAGTCATGGGTAACAGCTAATATAGAATAAATAAAAGTTTTGATTTTTAACTCATAATGATAAAAATGAATTAGAATTATTTAGAGCCATGAAATAATTTCATACATTTTATTATTGGTTTCTAGTATTAATAAGTCACCTGGAATAAATATGTAAAAGCATCACTGGTTAGTAAAACGGGAGATGGATTCCTTTGAACAAGTTTTTTTTTTTTTTTCAAAACAGTAATGCATTGTAGTTTGAAATCGTTGAGTAGTTGTTCCAAATAAAATAGGTCTGGTTACATGTAGCAAAGTCAGTGGGAGCATTGGTGTTGATGTCTCTGAGGTCCAGAGCCAGTACCAAACAAAAAATAGTATATGACAGTATTTACTATTACATAATGTTGTTATCATATGGAGGCTCACTATTATTATAATATTTTTTGCATAAAGGCAACAAACAGCCAAAATACAATTTTCCATTGATATTCACACTTAAAATTCTTTACAGTTTGAGACATTCACTAAAGTAGTTACTTATTCTTGGCTATTTGCTTACATACAGATTGTAAATGTAATCAGTGTGAAGTATTTTGAAAACTTATGAATGGTGAAAACCAATTAATCAAACTATTGGAAAAAACCAAATATTGGGAACTATTTGCCCTGCATCCTCCTTAGATGAGCTGTTCTCAACCTTTCTTACTCAAATTAACATACTCTTTACAAATTTGCAACACCCTTACTTGAACTGAAAGTTTTAATACGAAGTGAAAGTAAGTATAGGAGATTTTTTTAAGATATATTTATTAAAAATGTAGCTGTACAATTAAAATATTAAATACATGTGTACTATAAATCTATAAATATTTGCCCATTTTGAACCCTCCGAGATGCAATTCCACCGTTTTCCCAGACTCACTTGTGATAAACAGATTTATATTTGTAAATTTTGGTAGTTGAGAACAGCTGATACAACATATAGTAGGTGGGGACAATTGTTCAATTTGCCTGCAATACCTTTACTGACATAGCTTGTGTTTCACTTATATCAATTAGTATTTTCAAATCATATTTCAAAATCTTTTATTAAACACATTAGTTATTTGAGTATAAATGAAATTTGTTCTTTATTCTATATTATAAATTATGTTATTATTGTTCTTCCTCATTCATTGTAATCCATCAAAAGGCTTAGACTGTAGGCTTAGAATGTTTACCTACCCTGGATAAACATTACGGCCCCATTGGTGATTTGGTTAATAAAAAAAAACAGACGTGTGGCACTCGGGGACTGCCGCGGTAAAGCTATTGCAAAGCATTTTTTATCAACTTATGCAATTACAATTAGACAATAATAATTTAATATTAAAACAATAATAAAAATAAGACCACGCAATATTTACAAACATTAACAAAAGCAAAATATTAACTGTCCCTTTCACATTCATAAGCTAGATCGCGTGAGAGAGAGATGGGCAGACTTTTCATGATGCTCATGCAGTGCGACGTCACGCCGCGCGCTTATTCACAAACAGTACACCAGCGCAACGTGTGAATGTGTTGAACGCGAGCTACATAGTAGGCGTAGTGGGGGTGTCAGGTTATTTTCGTTACGGAATTTTTGATTCAGTCGCCGCGCTCAAGGCCCGCGATAGAAGCTATGCAATAGCTTAAAAAGTCTTATTAACATAACAATGAAAACAGTGAGTGGGAATCTGATAGGTACCTATTGCAATCAGTATGCTTATTTATAAAATTTACATAAAACACATAACAATCTATTTGTGAATTCATTATATAACATAGTCTTTAAATAAGTAATTTAAATTAGTAAATAATTATTTCTGAAGCAATAAAATTATAAAGCTGTGTAATATGTTACATTAGACTGATATCTTTCCGGTGGTGCTTTCACTTACTCAAACTCATGAATCGTTCATTATGGTCATCAAAGGCAGGGGAATCTATGGTATAGTTAACCGGTAGAAGTCGACAACAGTTGAGGGGGTTCTTAAATTCCTAGATTTCCTTGAAGTGGTTATGGCAGACCACACCTACGGCAGCATCGTGGCCTCGTTGCTAAATTGGGTATAACAACTTCTCCGTTATAGTCATTACGAGCGATGTTTGATTTCTGAAAGAACATCACCTTGCAGAAAGGGCACCGGGGCAACACATATATATTTTTTGTTCGATTTAAACCGTCGCCGTCGAGTGGGGTTATAAGTAATTAATGCCTAATTTAAGACATCCTTAAACGGTTCGGGTTCCCTCATGTAAAAGCTTGGGAATCAGCTTGGGACACCCAAGGTGCTTTCGTGTAAGTGCTTTGCGTGCTCACACAAATGTAATTGTTGAAATACTGCGTTTTTAGCGTACCGGAATTAATAGTAAGAACCTGTAGTGATATAGGTATGTTATATTTCAGATGACAACGAGTTCAGCGCCACCGTGCGAGAATTCGAAATGGAGCTGTGAGATGTGTACTTACGAAAATTTTCCTCTCTCACGAAAGGTATCGCATTTCATTTGTGTTCTATTGTTTTTGGTTACTACTTTAAAAGTTGTAGACTAAACATCTAAGTTACATTTAATTTTAAATAACGATTTTTTGTATCAATAGTTCTGTCTTTAGTTCCTTTAGTCTCTCTCAATTCGCGGAGCAGATAAATGATTATTACGATTTGTAGTTTCAGCAGTTTATTAGTAGTAGATTATAGAATTGGCAGTGTTGTTGCTCATTATTTACAATTTAAATTAACTGTTGCCCTAAAATGAAAATTCTGTTTTTAAAATATCTTTTAAATTTACCGTAACTACATAAGTAATCATTCATCATTGCCCTCAATGCAGAATACATTGCCCTCAATTAATGCCCTCAATGTATTCTGTATTGAGGGCATTGATTAATAATTTGCTTAAGATAAAATTTCATCGAACAATCTCGAACGTGTCACGGTGCATTCAGTACGTATGTTTCAGTGTACAATGTGTAGATCACCGAAGCCACTACTGGGCGAAGACATATTCAGATTACAGGACGGCGCCAGCGCTCTTCCATCACAGGAAACGTGTGGTAAACACTCCCCTTTCTCCTCGACCAGATTTGAATGAAATAATAATAATGTGTGTGATGATTTCATTCATCCGTAATCATAACAGTATACCGGTTTTATTTTCATTCAAATTTCATAATTAATTTAGTTATACCTAATCTGTCAAATCAAAATGAGATTTCATTATTTTTTAGAAAAAAAAAAAAAACAACTTTAAAAACATTTTCTAATGTATTCTCACAAGTTTTAAAATAATTAAAAGTACAGCTTAATTTTGCGTTCCTTATATTTTCTATGTATTAAACGATTATGTAAATTTTGAAAAAAAGCTGTCTAATAATAATTGGATTTTGTTCCCACTTTCACTGTTTCCCGAATCATAGTTTAAAGTTTATAAAAATAATGAGCTTTTTGTCTGCACAGGAGCGGAAGCCGTAGCAGATAGACTGAAACCCCTCAGGATATCATCGCCTCAAGGTCACACTAGTGCCTCTACTCTTGTTAAATGGTCATGTCCTGTAAGTTGTTAATAAGCTATTTATTCAATTGAAACTAGTCGTTTCATTCACTCTATTGGTTCATTCAGTCCATATTCGTTCAGTTTTAATGATGGCAATTTAATGTAGTAAAAATATTAATATATTTCATATTTTCACATAATCTAGAACCAACAAATCTATTTTGTGTTTCAAATATTAATTGTATATTATGAATGCTGCAGTTTGCCAATCATTAGTGAAAAAAAAGCTCTTTTTTAGTTTCATCAATTATCGCATATGGCGGGAGTCTGCATGGTGCTCGTCTCATTTTATTTAGTCTATAATTCTGCAACCCTTACTCGATACTAAAACATAATATCAGTCCGCTGAGGCTGAGGCTGGTACCCACCACTATCCTATCGATTTCTGCGGAGAAGCAGTCATTTGTCCAGAAAATGTTAACGGGACTATTATTCTATGAAATCCTACCTCATGTCTCGAGTAGAACTGCGGCATTCACATTACCTATTGACTCGGTAACTACCAAGTGGGCTGTGGGTTGGTCCAGCCCTACAACGAAAATAATTGAATTGAAAAATATATACATATCGCATATATAATAATATAACATTGCAATTGTCTACTTATACTGACCGAAACACTAATTTGAACGAAGGTCGATAAACATGAGTCTCATTATAAATGCATTTAATGATATGCATCCATATCAGGAATGATGCGTAGAGAGGAAATGCATGTGACTAGGAGATGTAGGGAAATGACAGTGCAAGGTAGAAAGGGGAAGAGGTTGACCGAAGAAACTATGGATGGAGTGTGTGAATAACGATATGAGAGAGAGAGAGAGAGAGGAGTGAGTGTTGAGCTGACGGCTGATAGAAGAGAATGGAAGGGAAAAAATTGCTGTGCCGACCCCACCTAGTGGGATAAGGTGGAGAAAAAGAAGATCAGAAACCCGGCTCTCTGCTATACGAACTGCCCTTAGTGCAACATTGTTTTTATGCAATTAATTTGTTAAATATAAATTATTGTAATTCCAGACGTGCACGTACGAGAATTGGCCAAAGTCGATAAAGTGTGCGATGTGTGGCTACGGAAACCCTAACCCGGCCCACTCGCCCCCGTGCGACACCAGGCTCCCGAGACCCCCAGGTAACACGCAACCATAGACACAGCCCATTCTATTGTATCATCGATAGCGTAAAACTTAACTCAAATTTGTATGGAGTTGGAACAGCGCCCCTAGCGGCAAACGTATTGAAGTTCAACACTGCTAAGCACACTGTACCTTTTTACTTGCCCAAAGCACGTCATTACGGATCCTCCCGATCCATTAACGGTGCTTTTAGGTATCAATCATCAAGCACCAGTCACCGTCCTTATCGAACCCGTCGCTTGCGACGAAGGGCTCGACGAGCGAATTGACCCACAGACACAGCCCATTGAGTTTCTCGTTGGACCTTCTCAGTGGGTCGCATTTCCGATCTGGGTGTAGATGCTGCGAAGCACTGCTCTTGTTAGGCCAGTGTTAGCAACACTCCGGTTTGAGCCCCGTGAGATCAACTACTAATTAAGGTTACGCTGAAATAGCCTCTCAAGGCTATCAGCTTAGGTAGGAAAAAAAAGGGGAAATGCAATGTATTTCATTCTTCTCAATACAAAATTCACCATAGGCCATTTAACGGTTCGGTCGGTCAAAGTTACTAGTATCCCTACTAATTTAATTGATTAATTAATTAATTGCTTAGATGGATGAAATGAGTTGATTGACCACCAGGTGGTAAACGATTACCAGGGTCCATAGACATCAACAACCACGTATTTAGATGTAATATAATTCACAGGAGTAAACGAAATATGTAACAATCAAACCGCGTCTCTGCACGACGTAGACGGCAGCACGAGGAGATCGAAGCGGCGCGCCAGCAACATCGACTGGATATGGCTGCAGGCCTGTCTCGGTATGTTAATTAAATTAATTGAAGACATGACTGGATGAAGATGTTAAGTACGATTTTTTAAGTTTTTGAGTTTTTACATTGAACGAAGGTGCCTAGAAACAATATTAGACATTCAAACTTTCTTACCGGTGGTAGGACCTCTTATGAATCCGCGCGGGAAGGTACCACCACCCGTCTGTTTCTGTCGTGAAGCAGTAATGCGTTTCGGATTGAAGGATAGTGCAGCCGTTGTAACTATACTGAGATCTTAGAACTTATATCTCAAGGTGGATGGCGGCATTTACGTTGTATATGTCTATGGGCTCCGGCAACCATTTAACATGAGGTGGACCGTGAACTTGTCCACCCACCTAAGCAATAAATTTAAAAAAAAGGTGGGTAGTGGCTTTGCCTATATAACATTTGACCTGTGAGCTCCTTCAGATGTGTTCCTTTTTTTATCCTACCTAAGCTGATAGCCTTGAGAGGCAATATCAGCATAACCTTAACTAGTAGCTGAGCTCACGGGGCTCAAACCTGACGACGTTGCTAACACGAACACGGCCGTGCTTCGTAGAATCTACCACCGGATCGGAAACGTGACCCACTGAGAAGATCCAGCGAGAAACTCAGTAGGCTGTGTCTGTGGGTTGACTGTGGGTGGTGTGACGGGTTCGACGAGAACGATGACCGGGTCTGTGTTCATTAACGTCAACAAATAACTGATACAAAATTTTATATTTCCAGGCGTAGTGGAAGGTGAATCTCGAAGGGTCGAGACATATCTGTCGAGTGGAGGCGACCCGGCCCGGGCCCTCACTCACGCCGAAGTTCAACTCCTCAATCGAGCTTCGGCCTTCGACGCTGGATACACGCTCGTACACTTAGCGATCAGGCACGTGCGATTTGTTATACACGTTTCTTGTTCTACGATATTCTACCATACTTATAAGACTAGCACTCTTCGAACCGGATTGTATTGCCTACGCTTCTATATACAGGGCCGCGCCGCCGCTATGTGCGGAGTGAGTGGTGCACACAGGCGCCAAGACAATAAGGGTGCCGCCACCGAAATTATCTGTGTTACACTCACACAACAAAATATCCCTTGTAGTGGAGTATCGTTATTTAAAGAGTTACAATAGGTGTAACCTAAGCTTTCTAAATAATAAAACATATAAGTACAAGTTTCCGAACATTGACGTCAAAATTAACAAATAAAAAAAACATAGAAACGTGAAGATTCGTAAAAATAGGGGGCGCTTCATGGATTTCCCGCACGTTTTTCTGTCTACATATAGTTTTTTTTTTCAGATTTCAAAGACAAGAAATTTTATCAACATTACTGTCACGGATATCGGGCGGCGGACCCGGACTGAAACGATCTCCCTCTTATATAGGTACGTTGTATTATTCTGTTGTAATACTTGTTGGAATCGTTTTAGTATTCACACTAATACTAGATAGTGAGATACTAGATAGTGAGATACTAGAGTTACTATCTAATATCTCTCGTCACCAGTAGCTCGAATCTCCCTATTGCGAAAAGTATTTTTTGAACTTTTTCGCGTGGCTGTTTCTTACCGTTAGGTCGACCATTATAATTTCAAGGTTAATTCAATCAACCAATCATTTTTAGATCAATTTATTAGGGAAATCGTATACTATAGAATGCATATACATGCGCATAGGAGAGGGCTTTATTAGAGGGTACAAGGTGCGGGCGCAGCGGTGTTAGGAGGCGCCGGCCTTGGCACTGTCAATGAACCTGTCACGTTTGTACCTAGCCCGTTGTTCTCCAATTATTACCAAGAACAAGACCTGGCTGTATGGATTAAAGTCCTTTGCCTTTCCCATTAAGGATAAATCAATATCATCATCACATAGCCCGTTGGCGCGTTTACTAGAGGGCGCTAAGGTAATGACGTCACACCTATTTCTGCCGTGAAGCAGTAATGCGTTTCGGTTTGAAGGGCGGGGCAGTCGTTGCACTGTTAAACACGAGACCTTACAGCTCATGTCTTAAAGTCAGTGGCGGCTTGTACGTAGTAGATGTCTGTGGGCCCTGGTAACAATTTAACACCAGGTGGGCTGTGAGCTCGTCCTACCATTTAAGCAATAAAAAAAAAAATGAACTCCTCCTCCGTGCGTCGTGTCGTCTTCCTCAGTGCTGAGGGTCGTCGATCCTTTACGGAGCACTTTTGTTAGGACTATGTTCCTCCATTCCTTCCTATTCTCTGCGCAGTGGATAACGACATTGATGCTGAATTCTAAAGTCGTCTTAATCTGATCTAACCAGCGTATGGGACTACGCCCTCTTGACCTCTTCCCTTCCACTATGCCGGTGATGAGTAGTTCTTCGAGATCGTCACTCTTTTTCCTCGCAACGTGACCGAAAAACTGAAAAATCCTACGTGTACTGGTGCTAGGACCTCTTGTGAGTCCGCGCGGGTGGGTACCACCACCCTGCCTATTTCTGCTGTGAAGCAATAATGCGTTTCGGTTTGAAGGGCGGGGCAGCCGTTGTAACTATACTTGAGACCTTAGAACTTATCTCAAGGTGGGTGGCGCATTTACGCATTTACGCCTTTAATGCGCACGTTTGACGCAATAAATTTAATCAAAGCTCTAGTATGTATCTGATCTTGTGTCCTATGTTCCAGCGCCGGACCTGGCGTCAGCGATACGTCGGCACATAGCGGGGTGCTTAAGGCAGAAAAAAGGAAATTTTCCATGTCGATACATCAACGAGTTCTGCACCTTCTCGTTGCCTGCTGGTAAGCCCGCCTACCTGTATTTTGTATAAGTTAATAAGTATAATATTTCGGATGTCGAAATCAAAATCACGATAAAAAAAATGTATTCAACATAAATGAAAGGACATACTTGTTGAACGTCAAAAAGAACTACCGCCAATTCACAAAAAGTAGGCTCCGTCGTGAGAAGAAATGGCAAGAAACTCAGCGGACATGTCTTTTTTTAAATATTAGATTTTTTTAAATATTCATCCAATCTAAATTAATAAATAATAATAAATCGAAATTAAAACGAAAAAAAAATGTTACATTCATGTTGACCTTAAATTTAAATATAACCACAAAAATTACACAATTGAAAAACCATAATATTAAATCTCAAAGATGTCATTTATAAGTCAAGTCAATTATAATTAAAAAACACCTTAAAATATGTACAATTTCTCAGATATCGAAGAGTTACCGGCTGCGATACAAGAGCAGCTATTCTCCGAGTTATTGGACAGAGAAGCACAACAGACTTTAGAAGCGGATCCTCCACTCATAAACTGGAGCTTGGAGTTTACTGTTAACCTTGGTGAGCATCACTGTAATACTTTTGTGTTAATATGGACACATAAATTCATTCAGCCCTTATAGACACAATTAATGCAGATTCCAATTTTGACCTCAGAACCTCATACTTTAAATTGAGATGCAGAATTGGTTCACGAAATGAATTTCATTCTGTACACGATATTATGAAAATTATGGTTTGGTAGGAATATAAGTAATATTATTGCGCTATTACTACGTACTAATACTACCGATACTAGAAGCAGTATGTACTGTGAATAGACTGTAATGAATCTCTGAATTCTCATCTCTGAGAATAATCAATGCTTGAGTTTATTCTATTGTAACGGCATAATTCAGGGAACGCCTGTGTCATAGTACCACCCCCGGACGATAGACGGCGCCACGTGTTATGTGTGTGTGTGTTATCGTCCAGGGTCCCGGCTGTACGCCCTCTGGAACCGCTCGGCCGGCGACTGCCTGCCCGACGCCGTGTGCCAGGCCGCCTACGGGGTGTTCGACAGGAACAACGCGCTCCGGACCGCGCTGGCGGACTCGCTGCACCAAGCCCACAGGAGGTGAGCTTTATTTGTATAACCATAACGTTCATATACGTATGGCAATTCATAGCTGCTTGTGACTAATTACTACAACTATATATCGACGCTTGAAAGGCAAACGTAACTAAGCGACAATAGCTGCTTCGTACATAAATGACAGGCAATGACCATATTCGATGCGCAAAAAATATATATTTCTAGGTCTATTCAAATCATTTCAATCCTACAGCTAGATTCGTTAAAATAGTTTTTTTTCGGGTATTTCAACTTTAAATTAGTCTACTGTAAAGTTCACGCTTTGTCGCTTAGTCACGTTTGCCTTTCAAGCGTCGATATGTATGTTTTTTTTTTAACAATCGAACACATGGCTTAAGACGTCCTACCACCAGTAATTACGCAAATTATAATTTTGCGGGTTTGATTTTTATTACACGATGTTATTCCTTCACCGTGGAAGTCAATCGTGAACATTTGTCAAGTACGTATTTCATTAGGAAAATCGGTACCCGCCTGCGGGATTCGAACACCGGTGCATCGCTCAACACGAATGCACCGGACGTCTTATCCTTTAGGCCACGTCGACTTCACAAGATCGTATTGTCTATTTTCAGTTTCTACGAGCGTTGGCAGGCGTGGGAGCGAATGCAGGCGTCACTGTTACATTACGCGCCCGAGGAGGGGCAGCTGAGGGCGGAGTGGAGCAGGATATTAGCGTCCGCGGCCAGACCCGGCACGCCGCTACATCAGGTGAATTCCCTTGTGTGACGCATCTAACAACAAAATGTGATGTCTTGCTCAACAACAGTCTTTTAGTCCATTCATTATATGGGGTTGACCCCGGAAATTCGACATACCCACCCAGTATATAAACACATGAGAACTTGTATGTTGGCATCCTAAAACTATTCTCAAAATTCACATAAAAATGATAACTACTACATTTAATTTCATCCCAGTTGATTAATGTCTCAAATTAATCATCTTCATTTAATTTCACTCCATTTTATCATTTTTCATAAAATTAAGAATATAAATTAAAATAAGACATGACCTAAAGGTCTTAGTTACCAGGTCATAAAATCCTATAAAAAAATCCTGCACTAAGCGATTAATCACACACTAATGATGATTAGTGTTGGAAATTGCGAACTGTTACATACGAAGCCGCCGAAGTTTAGTTTATCACTTAATTTCGTCACATCAAGGGAAGCCCTAGATGGAGATCACTAAATAGTATAAAACAAAGTCGCTTTCTCTGTCCCTATATTCCTATGTATGCTTAAATCTTTTAATCTACGCAAAGGATTTTGATGTGTTTTTTTTTAATAGATAGAGTGATTGAAGAGGTTTATATGTATAACTAGCGGACCCGGCAGACTTCGTAGTGCCTCAATCGATAAATAAAAAACCTAAACTTTTGTATAAAATAAACTCAAAACAAATAAAAGGAATCCGTCCGACGGGGGACACATCAAAGGAGAAACAAAATTGTTTTATTTTCTTAATTCCGAGCATTTTCATATTTATCTACCTTTTAAACCTCTGAACTTCCACAAATAATTCAAGACCAAAATTAACCAAATCGGTCCAGCCGTTCTCGAGTTTTAGCGAGACTAACGAACAGCGATTCATTTTATATATATCTGATAATAATATCCATTAAATAGTGGAGAAATCAATAATGAATTACAGTTTCCGAAGCGAAGCGGGGGCGGGTCGCTAGTTATTAAATAAATAAAAAGAAATCGTATTTTAGATCCACGTGTTCGTCCTCGCGCACGTGATGCGTCGTCCCATCATCGTGTACGGGGTCAACGTTGTGAATTCCTTCCGGGGGGAGGCCTTAGGATTTGCACGGTTTCAAGGTACAGTTGAAAATGTTTCTTAATTTTAATGTTGTAAGGTCGAGTATTGATTTTCTGTATTTTTCATATTGAACGTTCTGTAATTGCAATTAGTTGCAATTTGCTGTGATTATAGATCTATGTTAGTACTTTTAGAACTGTTTTTTTAAATTTAAATCGATGTTAAAATTATAAAGATTATAATTATGAAGGATACCATGACAAAAATATCCAAATGCATACTTGTATAAGCGGTTTTTTTGTTAAATGTATGATTCGATTTTTTGTTTTGAACACAAGATTTCTGAACTACCGAATTTAAAAGGTGTCTTGTGAGTCCACACGTGTAGGTACCACCACCCTGCCTATTTCTGCCGTGAAGCAGTGATGCGTTTAGATTTGAAGGGTGGGGCAGCCGAAGCTGCAGCTGTACTGAAAAACAGACTTCGAACTTGTGTCCCAGGGTACCTGTGGCGGCATTTACGTTGTAGATGTCTATGGGCTCCGGTAACCACCACGTGGGCTGTGAGCTTGTCCGCCCATCTAACCAATTAAGAAATGGTATTTTAGAATTGACTTTTGTCTGTCTTAACCATTTTATTTTGTTTAAATATAAAAAATAATAATGAAATATCGCTCCTACCGTCCATCTTATTGAATCAGAAAGGTAACATTCTAATAAAATTAATACTAATGTTCTACATAGTCTATATAAATAGATGGCGTATTGTTTCATAAATGCCTATATAATTATTTCGTTAACTACTAATAAATATGATTAATGTCTTCAAATTAATTTCGTCATATTGCATACGGATTTACTAGAGAGAAGATAGAATTGGGTATAAGCGGTGAAAGAAGGTAGCGCCAATGAAATGGCCCGGTCTCATCTTAAATCGGAGCAGCCTTTGAATTAACCAGCAATTCTTTACTGTGTATATGATTCCAGGTATATACTTACCGCTACTGTGGGACCCCCAGTTTTGTTCTAAATCGCCTTTATGCCTCGGATACACTCGCGGACATTTCTCCGCGCTAGTGCCCATAGAGCCTTATTCGCATAGGCATACGTATATTTGTCGGTGAGTTTCATTCTACATATGAGTCGACTATTATCAAAGCCGGCAATGTGACTTTTGGACAATTATTGGTAAATCAGAAAAACGAATTATTGACTTTGTATTCCATTGGCAGTCACAAAACTCTTCTGAACGACATCTTAGATAAATAACAGGTTAAGTATTAAGCTTTATTTAATGCAGGTTTTGAACCATATTCTTTGAAGGAGACGATTATATTCAAATCAATCTGTATTGACATATCAATAACATTTTTTTGTCCAAATACACAGATTGCCACCTTTGATAATAGACGACTCATATATAACAATAAACGTTATTTGAAAGGACGTCTCGATTGAGGCAATAAATGCTATTAATTGAAGCTTTGATCGCATTTCGTGTTTTGTATGGGCTTTTCTCTATATAAGGGCGTGACCAGGATTTTCGAATTAAGACGGTATAATGACTATGGGAAGTTTTAAAGAAATAACTTCATCGTTCTCGGATGTTGACTAAAAATAAATCATATTTTAATGCATCAAAATACAAAATAACCTAATTGCATTTTTATTTTATTTTTATACCATTTTTCGTATATACTTGTAACACTGAAATTGTTTAAGTTACTATCCTCGTTAGTACCGATTACGTTCGTGTCTTATTATATTTTTCTAATCATAAACACTACAATTTGACAATAACATTACTCGATTTTCACTACTTTTATCAATTATGAATAAAAATAAAAATTAAACTAATAATTTTGTTAATTCAAAATATTTGTTGTATATGACAAAAAGTTAACGCAATCAGCTCAAAAAAGTTTACTACTTAAGTGACGGTGGTTAATATTTTTTATGAGTATGAGAGTAACATTTAATAATATATGTTTATATACTTAATTAACGTGATCCTGACAAGTTGGAGACTAGAAACTTCATATTGTACATACATTATATCTGCGGTGAAGTCGTCAGCCTATCCACCTTTTTGATCTTGAAATTTGATTAAGCGCATCCAAAACATTACAACTGCTTTTGTAATGATTATGTTTTTTAAAAAAGTTTAATTTCTATTTCAGGGAACAACAAGATGATAATGAAGATATGATATACCTGCCGTTAACGGATTCAGAAGGGAAATTATTGCCTGTACATTTTCTGACTTGCGATGAGGTAAGGGTGTTATAAATTACGGATACACGAATAAAACTGTTTGATACAGAAATTTTCTCGAAAACGTATAATAGGTTTCGTAGAAATTTAATTTTAGAGCAGATCTTAAACATGAGGCAGTTGATCGAAAAGGCAAGGGAGTTCAACGTCCCGATGGCTCTCTGCTTCATTGACTATGCCAAGGCTTTTGACTGCATCAACTGGAAGAAAATGTTCGACGTGATGCAAGAGATGGGAATACCGGACCACCTCGTCTCCCTTGTTCAGACTCTATATATGAATGAAATTACGAGAGTCAGAATGGACAATGAGTTTTCCCATCCATTTAAGCCCGAACGTGGAGTCAGACAGGGGTGTATTCTCTCCCCACAACTCTTCAACCTCATCGGTGAACACATTATGAGGCTCGTTCTGGAGAACTGGGAGGGGGGTATTCGTGTAGGAGGCCACCGAATTAATAATCTTCGTTTCGCTGATGATACCATTATAATCGGTACCTCGGAGCGAGAGCTGCATGAGCTTCTGAGGAGAGTGGAAGTCGTTAGCAAAGATTACGGACTTTGCATCAACCGATCCAAAACGAAATTGATGTTTGTCGATAGAGCTGGCACAATGACACGCACTCACGAACTGCGTGACCTGGACGTGGTGCAGGAATTTGTGTACTTGGGGTCATTAATATCCAGTGACGGTGATTGTGACAGGGAGGTGGTCAGGAGGGCCCAGATGTCAAAATCAGCCGTGAAGCGATTGGAGAAGATTTGGAGAAATCGCAGCATAAACAAAAAACTAAGATAAAGCTCATGAGAACCCTTATCTTCTCCATATTCTTGTACGCTTCTGAGACGTGGACCCTCAAGGCCCGTACCCGATCGAGAATTGATGCATTTGAAATGTGGTGTTGGCGCAAAATGCTGGGCGTATCATGGACGGAGCGCCGAACAAATGTGTCAATTCTCGAGGAGCTAAACGTCAAGATCCGTCTATCCACAATCTGTATGCAGCGTACTTCGGACACGTGGCCCTACAAAATCCTGAGAACTTGGAAAAATTAATAGTTGTAGGTCACGTGGAAAACAAGTCGAGGAAGATTGCCAACCAGGTGGACGGACATTATCAAGGATGCCACAAACACCAGCGTCCCGGGCGCCATTAAGCAGGCCGAACGCAGGCGACATTGGAGGAAGCTGGTGCAAAAATTGGACCAAGGTGGTCACGACCCTCAGTAATGAGGAAACGACAAAGAAGAAGAAGAAGAAATTTTTAACGTTTAAAAGATTTCTAATTAAACCTTAAAATATTTTTTTTTTATTGCTTAGATTGGTGGACGAGCTCACAGCCCACCTGGTCTGTTATTGAGATATAAGTTCTAAGGTCTCAGTATAGTTACAACGGCTGCCCCACCCTTCAAACCGAAACGCATTACTGCTTCACAGCAGAAATAGACAGGGCGATGGTACCTACCCGTGCTAACTCACAAGAGGTCTTATCACCAGTATTAAAATGACTGGGTGATTTCTAAAAAAAACAATTTCTACTACTAATTATATAATATACAGGGTGTTGTTTTGTTGTTTCGTAGATGTCGGAAGCAGAGAGCGTGGTCCGTCGCTGGGTGGTGTGGCGCGAGACGTCGGGCGGGCTGGCGGCGGCGCGGAGACCCTCGCTGGCGCCCTCGCTGCTGCAGGCCCAGATGCTGGAGGAGTGGCTCAACCACTACCGCAGGCTCGCGTGCGTGCCACTTCTACTCGATCTAAACCTCTGTAACGTTACCGCCTAAAGGATAAGACGTCCGGTGCATTCGTGTTGAGCGATGCACCGGTGTTCGAATCCCAGGCGGGTACCAATTTGTGTCTAACGAAATACGTACTTAACAAATGTTCACGATTGACTTCCACGGTGAAGGAATAATATATAATTACTGGTGATAGGACCTCTTGTGAGTTCGCGCTGGTAGGTACCACCGCCCTGCCTATTTCTGCCGTGAAGCAGTAATGCGTTTCGGTTTGGAACTGAAGTTCAAATTAAAGGGCGGGACAGCCGTTGTAACTATACTTGAGTCCTTAGGACTTGTTTCTCGAGGTGAATTGAACATTTACATTGTAGATGTCTATGGGCTCCAGTAACCTCTCAACCAGGTGGGCTGTGAGCTCGCCCACCCATCTAGGCAATTTCCTTGAAGGCGACTTCACTTGATTGTTAACGGCTAGCGTTGTTCATAGACATTAATAACGTTGAGACACAGACATAGCGCCACGGACTCGTTTAGTTTCGGGCATATAGTGATAATTTTTTCTTATCAATTAAAGATACTATACGAATGCCTAAACGCATCCGGCGATTATGCCATTAACTGTGCGAATTCCCCCATAGCACAGCCCACTGAGTTTCTCGCCGAATCTTCTCAGAGGGTCGCGTTTCCCATCCGGTGGTAGATTCTGCGAAGCACTGCTCTTGCTAGGGTCAGTGTTAGCATCACTCAGGTTTGAGCCCCGTGAGCTCACCTACTAGTTAAGGTTACGCTGATTATAGCTTCTCAAGGCTATCAGCTTAGGTTGGGGAAAAAAGTGCGAATTATGTCAAAGATTCAATCCAGTTGTCAGTTTGAATATACTAATAAAACTGTTAATAGCATAAAAATAATATAGAAAACCATACGTTTTACAGACAACAAACGAGAGGTCCATTTCCACCGCGACTCCAAGCCGCGGCAGCGGAATACTCAAGCGATCCCGATACAGATGAAGAATGATATAAACACTCGCTAACAATACACCAAAATAAACACAACACGGTAATTAATATACACCGTCAAACACACAACGTTGATAAGCTTAACATTAGGAAGGAAATAAATAAAAAAAACTTGGCAACACCACGAAGCGCTCGGTGTTGCCAATGAACAAAATTCTAAATTAATAATTTTGCTCAATAACTAAGCAGCTTATGATTTTTCACGATAACGATTCCGATTCTATTAATTAATACGAATAGAAAATGCGCTTGTTTAAAAATAATAAAGTACAAAATGTAATTGTCACGCAATATTACACTCTCGTACATTGTGTATGAGTATTAATTACATTAGACAATAAAGTTTTAATGCCCTCTGAGTTCTCACCAAATGTCGCTGATCATGATCTAAAACTGTTTTATTAATGAACAGCCAAAGTAGTAGTATATTGATAGTTACATCAAAATGAATTGTAGTAGTTAAATAATAATAATATTTTACAAATAGCGTGGTATTGTGAATTTACAATATAGCTTCGCGTAGTGGGAGTTCGTTTTTTTTTTTTGGCTTTACTAAAGAATCGTGATGCAGTAAAACAATTGATGCTCTTTTCAACATAAAACACACTTAAACACTTAATTAATGTTCAATACACGAAATGTCTTAGTTTTTAATTCTTAAAAGTTCAATTAATTTTACGTACATTCCAAATCAAAGTCACGTTATTTCCAAATTTAATACACCTATTCTGATTTATTTACTAGAGACGCGAATAGTTGAAGTGTGAATTGTAAAGCCAAAATCAAAGGAAATAGTGCTCTTATAATAAACTGATAAACGAAAATACGTGTCTAGGGACGACAGATAAATTAGTAAAAATATTTTTATATATATATAAATAAATAAAAAAAGATAAATGGCAGTGAGAGGTTGCTTTAGAGTGACGTCATCTATAGGTTTTGTATGGCAGTTGAGATATTAGTTTCGAAGGGATTGCATTCATACAATTTGAAGGTTATAGTTGTCGAAGTGACTATATTTAGTTTTATAACACGAATGCGTGATCGAATAATGGCCCGCCTTACTGTTGATCGAATAGTTTTACCTGATCTAATATCGATAAATAATCGATACGAATCTCCATTCATATCTAGCAGTCGTGACTTGTCAGTAATCGCAGCATCAAAAAAATGAACTCTGATTGCTTATAAAGAAATCTATACTAATATTATAAAGAGGAAAGATTTGTTTGTTTGTTTGTATTGAATAGGCTCCGAAACTACTGAACCGATTTGAAAAAATCTTTCACTGTTTGGAAGCTACACTATTCCCGAGTGACATAGGCTATAATCTTTTTGAAACAAATTAGGGGTACTTACTAAAACTCAAATAATGTAACCCGAGGTGTAAAAAAATTACCTAAAATATTCTTTACATCGCGGGTCTTGCGAAAACTATTGATAGTAGAATAAAATAATGTACTACGACTTTGTAGAACACTATGCCGCAAATGAGTTTTCTTTTATTTAAAAAAATAAAACAACGTCAAATATCGTTGAAATTTTTGTTAAAAACCCGAACGGAGCCGGAGCGGGCCGCTAGTAGTGGAATAAAGAGATTTCCGAACATACACACATATTCTCTGAAATTTATTAGATTTCCCTTTCAGTGGTTTGTTGAGAGCTTATCTTAAAACCCAACTAACTTTAACTAAATTCAGTAAACATTTTCTATTACACGAACGACATACCGGCTGAGACATTGATACTTTTTAGCTTAAAGTTTTGATTTAAACAACCACATGATAATCTTCACCTCTGTGCCCACATACAATACCTCTACATATGAGTGGAGATCATTCATGTAATAATAACTTTACTTAGTGTTGCTAGTGTTAAAAAAACCCATGAAATCTAAAATGTTTTGGTGAATCCGATTAGTAATTAAAAAAAGCAATAATTATATTTCGAAATGTATAAAAAATTAGTATGAATAAAAAAAATAAGTGTAAAGGCTGAATTATTGTTGCTTCGTGTAGATTTTTGATTTGCTGTAGATCGTATTATTGAATTGTTATTTTGGGGTTTATTTTAATTTTATTTTTGGGTGTGAATTTTATTTGAAAGTCGCTAATGTTCGATTGTGACAAAATTATTATTGTGTAAAAAGGCTGCGCTGATTCATAGCTGGCAGGCGTTCGGATTTTTTAAATTGTACAATGAATGAGGCTAAAGTATATTTATTTTTATATTGAATGTTCAATACATTAATTGTAAAATCAATGTGTAAATTATAAATCAAAATTATGTAGATATTGTTATTAAAATATATTTTCGGAGTTGAAAAAAAAATTAATTGAACGGTCATGAAGGTTAGTTATGAATCAGCACTTAAATACAAAAAAAAAAAAATTTTTTCCTTTGGTTGTAAAATAGAAAAGTATAATTTTTCAAATTAATTGTTTTATTAAATTAAGATGTATTATAGAATATGATTATGCTATTAATATGTTTAGCGTGGTTTTTTTTAGTTTTGACTTTAATTCTGATAGGAAGCCGTTTGTGATTGTATCATCATTCGAATTTTCAAAAGATTACATTAACGCGAAAACAAATCACTTTAGAATATAAAAAATCAATATAATTCTGGCACTTCGTAATATAACGGAAAGTAATTGCTGTATCTATCCAAAAGTACGTATTCGACGAACATTCTAGCAAACCAAACGGATTTGAAAAACACAAGCACTTTCAGTTAGTTAGATCGCTCAGTAATAACAATGTTTTTTTTATTACCTAGAGCAGCGGTCGGGGAACCGGGGTAAATTACCCCAAATGAGGTAAAATGAAAATTTGGGGGGTAAATATGAAACTTGTGAGTAAAAAGTATATGTTGAAGTGAAACTTTTTTAGAATCGTTGTGATTTCAAACTCGATGAAACGAAATGAAACGAAACGAAAAAATAATATATTTTTTTTCAAAATTATCGTGGGGGCTATAATATGAAAGATGCTAAAAAGAAGCGATTTCGTTATTTTTTGTTCATCGCCATGGGGTAATATCAACTTACACAAAAATATTCTGGGGTAATAATTAAAAAAGTTCCCCGACCGCTGACCTAGAGGGTGTGTACAAGATCCCTACCTACCGCATAAAGAACACTTGACCACATGGATACCGGAAATCTACCTTGAGACATGACTTTAAAGTCTAGAACAATCTAACCAAAGAGTAAAGAGTTTTCTCATATCTGATGAATAGTGGCATCATAATTGCCATGGACATATACAGGGTGTTTAGAAAGTAAAGTTTCCAGAACCGAAACTGGAATATTCGGAAATATACTTACTTAATTAGGAATGGAAAACATTAGTTTAACGAAGTCAAGCATCTCCGTATGCTTTAGTATGTTCATTTATTATCAAATCTCGAGGCAAAACTGTAAACAAATATTCCCGAAAAATACAGCTGATATTAATATATTCTAGTCATATTGACGTTGTAATTTTTATTTTCTAATGTTGTTCTGCCAGGTATAACTGATACTGCCTTCTTCGTTTTCGGGAAGTTCTAATTCACCCTCTTTAAGGGTGTCCTCTAATTCGCCCCCTCTTTCACATGTGTTAGAAGATACCTTAATGTACCGAAGCTATCAGTATAACCTTGGGATCATGGTTTAAAGTTGCACATCTAAAGGCCTATGCCAAAAGGGGTCAGAATTGCGGGCCAAACTCTCAAATTGTAATTACTTTTATTAAAACAGTGCTCTAAAATAAAGACTAGATGTGTTTTAGTAATGTTAGATGATGCGTTCTGGTAAAGATAAGTTGTCACTGCTGTTGGCGCATACATTATTGCACTTCTTCTTTCTTCTTCGTCGCTTTCTTCATTGCTGAAAGTCGTGTCCCTGAAACTTGACCGTTGCCTGTCTCGAGCTGTTTCAATCTCGTCCGGTCCTCAGGTGCTCGAATGGCGGTTGCGACTGGCAACCCAGTTAGAGCGGTTACTTGATCACACCAACGGCTAGGTACCTAATCGGCCGCGGGGTCTCTTTCCTTCTACTTTGCCCGTCACAATCACTTTGTCCAAGTTATCTGACTGTCTATCTTATTAATAATCTTATTAACTACTTATCCATGAATGTCAGTTTTATAGTTTCAGGAACAAGTAAATGTTTTTTTGTTAATTGTACGTGTAATTGGACTGTTTGTCATAATTGGGAATACGTTTATCGTTTGGCTAAATACAGCAATACTGTCGATCGAATACGTTGTACGGTTTATAGCCAAAAAAACCGTCAAATAACAGCTAACAAAAACAAAAAAAAAAACATAGACACGGCCCTTCTAAATTTTGATGCTAGAGGATTGTGATCGGTGAAGCGCAAGACAAGACGTTCATTAAAAAGCGTCGTTCAAAAATAAACTTTCTGTTAAAACAAATACGCGCTATTGTAAATATTTATGCCGCCGCCTTACTCTCATTAGTATTTTAGCTGTTAACCAATGGTGCAATACGGAATATATAAATTTTGCTTTAGAGGAAAAGGAATAACTCGCTTGGAAGTGAATGGTATGTTTGCTTCGTTCGATTCAGTAATACAAACTGGAAGGAATGAAATTTTGAGGGCAACAATAAATGAACTATTGATCTTATAGGTTATATTTTACTTTTTCTTTCAACAAGTTGTAAATATGTTCACCGGGTACGTTCGATTCGAACGTGATTAAACGCGCATCCGTTAATTTCATTGTGAACTCATTTGATTGAAATTGTTTCTGTACCTTACTAATTTTAATCAATAAAGCACTTATTTTATGAAAATGTTCTTTATTTGTTTTATTCCTAGATTTCGACTGAAATTATAGATTTAAAGATGCGGCCTGTGCGACGATAAGTGGCAACTTTTAAGTACCTAGGTACTACAGTACTATAGTACCTAGGTACTATACTTAATACTTGATTCATCCATCCAACTTGATCCAAAATAAGACTAATTTTATTATTTACCGAAAGTTTTTTAGGTACTATTTTTCGATTGACCCATATATCATACTTGTATGTGCTGATGACTTAAATTATTTTGTAGTTGACGTTGTAATTGTATGTTAAAATTATGGACAGAAAAGAGACTGTCAAGTACTCTTCGCGTCATTTTACGAAATAATATGCTCTCTGTTTAGTATGAAACTAAAACGCTTCCAGCTTCCTTAGGTCTGCGAACATGAGGATTGTTTCTATACAGTGGTATTCCATTCTTTTTAATCCAAAATAACATGTCTATTCAAATACTATAGACAGAAATTAGGTAACATACTAGCTGCTACTTCAGATGCATGATAGAAGTTTAGTAGTAGCTTGAAAAGGCTTAGCCACGCAGGCCATTATCATCAAAGTATTCTGTTTTTATTTCACTCCAATATGTACACGAAGAAATACCTGACGAAAATAAAGCAAGCTTATGTCTGACTGAGTGAACGCACATTGTATATGATTAAAGTTTCACGTTGAAGTCCACAGTGTATCCACAGATTATATCGTCTTTTGAACAGAGAGCGGCACACGCGCGTTTTTGACAATAGTTGAAATCATTGAATTGACAGCAATTGCATCGGCGGGTAGCATTGCGTTCGAATATAAATTCAATTAGATTTTTCCTTGAGAATCACATAATTTTTAATCTGTTTATCACCGCTAATTTGATGTGTGTAGTAATTAATGTTAACGTGATAATGAATATTTAGTGAGTCCAGTAAATATTCCTGAGTCGCGACCTGGCGTGAGCGGTATCATCAAAATGGGTGAGTACGCCGGTTATTTCTTTTATTTTTATTGAACTTGCTGGACATTTATTGTGTATTCGATCAGAATATCTAATAGTAAGAGCACTGCTATTTTTCTTCGTGAAATTCTTATGTGAATAATATAGTCAGCGCTGCTGAATTTTTGCTACGATTATCGATTTTCCTCATGCGTCCTTTTTGAGTTTGTAAGCCTAAAATACGCATAATAACAAATTTACCTTTGGCTGTCGTGCTATTTTCAGGTTGACGTTGATATTACACCGCAAATATATTTCCAAAAAAATTAAATCATAATTTTTCCTTCTCAATATTTCTTTAAACCAAATAAATACGAAACATTTAGCTGAGAAGTGTTAATATTTTCATGTTGTAAGAAGTTACTAATTTTTGTGACCTTGAGTCTACTTGTTGCCTAGAAAAGTATGGAAATTTCTAAGTAACTTCAACAAAAACTTATACTTACTATTATTTTATTTAGTTTATTTTATAAGCATACTTCATTAGATAAACATTATGGAATTAATTACAAATATTACATAAATTCTTTTGGGAAAACTTAAATAATAAAGAAAGCAATTAGTAGTAATATTATATGATTTGTGAAAGAATTTGTAAAGAATATTGTAAACTCAGTCACAAATATGAACAATTTGACTAAAAATAATTAATCAAAATCAAGTTGATTACAATCAATATTAAAATAATACAAATTCTACAAATACATAAACATTTTAAATAACAAATTTGAACAGAATTACTAAACTAGTTTTGAATGGATTTTGTTTAAAAATAAGATTAAAAAGCCAAAAGAAATGTAATATGAATGACAAAGTTCATACTTATATGTAAGATTCCTTAATAAAATGAAGACCGCTCTAGGATTTTATTTTTGTTGCAACTTGACACAGTGAATAAATAGTAAATCAGAATGAACTCAAATGAGGAATATTGATTACATGAATGAGAACTTCATTGGTATGTATATTTTTAAGTGATAAAGTCACTATTAAAATAATATTGTTAATTTTCAGACACCTTGCAAATGAATTAAGATTAATAAGTTAAACTAATTTACCTTGATGTTAAGATAAAAACTGCACAAAACACATTGAAGATAACAAATACTGATAATGAATTTCCATTTTACTATCTTCAAATGTTAAAAGAGATAGCTGAATATTTAGCAAAAGCACTGCATGTGTTCAGTGCATAGAGAATCTTCACCATCACACATGAATATGTGATATTAATTACCTATTAAATATTTGAACTACTATATATTAACCTGCTCATAATCGATGTACCGATTGCAGATATCAACTCAAAAATATGTAGAGTGTATGTGAAGTTTGTAAATATTAAATTTAATTTAAGTATGATAAAAAAATTCATCATCATCAGTCTGCGGCAGTGCACTGCTGGACATAGGCCTCCCCCAAAAAATTTTTAAAAAATTACCCATAGTTAAATTAATCATATTTGCAAATGTCAAAGTAAATAAAATAAATTAGAAACATATTTCAATTTGCTTGTTATTTGGTATAAAAATTATCAAAAAAAGTTAGATTACTTTATTTTTACCAGTATTATGTTCTATTAACATTACTTTAAACTAGGACTTTCATATAATTTGAACAAATTTTATATTTCCGCAAGTTTCATTTAAAAACATCGAGTGGAAAAATGAATTTAAGCCAGTTTCTGCTTGTCAAGTGTCAGTGCCATTGTGCGGTACATTTTAGTAATAAACATAAATTGAAGCTGTCGTAAAGGGCGTAGGCCATAATGACCTGAAGGCTGATGAAATCATTGATGCAGGGCTTGTGATCATCGAAGCGGTACGGTGTCCAGTTACGGTGTCGGGATCGCATGCTCCACCGGTTTCTCTCGTTACCATGATGTACTGTCTCCAATTTAATATTCTATGATTACTAGGGAAATTTGTAAAGGTTATACAAAAAACATTGATGATGTGTTCATCTAATCCAGGGGTTCCCAAACTTATTTTGTCTACTGCCCACTTTGAGAATAAATGATTTTTTAACGCCCCTTTTTTTTTACCTATTAAAAAACCACTATTGCCAGAGTTCAGTCGGTATCTAAGAGTGCTCCTAGATAAAATTACAAATCGCCTCACAAGCCTCTACACAACGCCCCTATTTTTTTCTGGGTCTCCTACCGCCCCTCTTTAGGCCTGCAGCGCCTACAAGGGGGCGTTATCGCCCACTTTGGGAAAGGCTTTAGAAATAACGTGGAATACGTTTTTCTATGCTGGTCTAGTAACTCAAATTATGCTTGAAAGCTACAGGAATCATTTTGATTGCGGTTTTGTGATTTTTAACTTTACTACTATTGCTTTAGTGTTTCTGCACCATACAAACGAACTTTTGCTTTAGAATTGCGTATCATCCATCTAGAGGTCCACCTAGTCAGGTCATAAGTATTGTCACACAGTACAAAAATTTTCTTTTAGAATGCTGGCCACAAAAAAGTTTATTGAATTCGAATTTCGAATTGTTCATGAAAATAAAACTGTATACTTTTAGAATTTTACTTATTTTTAAATATGGATTGGACGCTTAAAGAAGACCGTGTTGCAGTTATTGCGTTGCATCGTTGCGGTTACGCGCCAATTCAAATTTTTTACATACTGAAAAATTTGACTATAACCAAAAGATTCGTTTATCGTACCATCAAACGATACAATGAAGACTCTAGTGTAGATGACAGGTCAAGAATTGGTCGCCCTCGGTCTGTTAGGACTCCAGCAGTGATAAAAGCTGTGGAGGCGCAAATTCAAAGAAATCCCAAACGTAAGCAGAAACTGTTGGACCTTCAGATGGGGTTAAGCAGAACCACGGTGAAAAGGGTGTTAAATGAAGACTTAGGGCTTCCGTCATATCGAAGAAAAACAGGACATCGTTTGAATGCTCGTCTAATAGACCTGAGACTGAAGAGATGCCGCGCTTTGTTGAAGCGGTACGCGGGAAAAAAATATCGGGAAATTCTTTTTTCGGATGAAAAAATTTTTACCGTAGAAGAGAGCTACAACAAACAAAATGATAAGGTGTACGCACACAGTAGTGAAGAAGCGAGCAACCGTATTCCGCGTGTCCAACGAGGTCATTTTCCATCCTCGCTCATGGTATGGTTGGGAGTTTCTTATTGGGGCTTAACAGAGGTACATTTTTGTGAGAAAGGTGTAAAAACTAATGCAGTTGTGTATCAAAATACAGTCCTGACGAACCTTGTGGAACCTGTTTCTCATACCATGTTCAATAACAGGCACTGGGTATTCCAACAAGATTCGGCGCCAGCTCATAGAGCGAAGAGCACACAAGACTGGCTGGCGGCGCGTGAAATCGACTTCATCCGGCACGAAGGCTGGCCCTCCTCCAGTCCAGATTTGAATCCGTTAGATTGTAAGATATGGCAACACTTGGAGGAAAAGGCGTGCTCAAAGCCTCATCCCAATTTGGAGTCACTCAAGACATCCTTGATTAAGGCAGCTGCCGATATTGACATGGACCTCGTTCGTGCTGCGATAGACGACTGGCCGCGCAGATTGAAGCCCTGTATTCAAAATCACGGAGGTCATTTTGAATAAACTTTAGTGTCATAAGAATCTATATTTTGTTAAGTTCATTTTGGTATATGAATGGTTACATAATGAATAAACTTGTTTCAATTATTTTACATTAAACATGTGACAGAATTTATGACCTGACTAGATATATAGAAAAGCTGAGTGTATTTGAGCCCGATGCCATTCCTTGTAGTTCACAAAATAACTTACGTGCCCTCGTCCCTTTTTTTATTGCCCGAGCAGGCAGACGAGCATACGGCTCACCTGATGGTAAGTGGTTACCGTCGCTCATGGACGTCAGCAATACCAGGGGCAGAGCCAAGCCGCTGCCTACCGCTTAATATTTTTGTGGTAATAAAGACAATGTTTACATTCGATGAGACTATTCTTTTGTTTAAATAAAATTCATTACACTAGTGGTCCCCTGGTAGTCGAAATTCGACTATAATTGACTGAAATTATAGGTTTGTACACTATTATGATTCTATGGTCAAAGACTAATTAATAGACTTTTATAATCACAGCTTTCGCCAAGGCTACAAAAACAAATAGGTATTATAAGACAAACAATATTCAATCTATTCTCAATTTGACCACAGACTATAAGCAATAAGAAAAGTTTGACATTAAACAAATAGTATGCCTGCGTGTGTGTGCCAAATACATGGTAGTGTGTGTAATGTTTTTATTTATTATTTTAATGTATTTTTTATGCATAATTTAATAAAATATTAACATTCTGCACTCCTCTATATTCTGTATAAGTGTGGGAAATTTTATACTATTCCGTCCGCACAATTTTCGTACAAAAGGGGTACAAGGTTTTTGCTTCACGTATTAATATATTGATTATGTTAGAGCGTTCTAAAAGTCAGTCGGCTTTTAGGCAGACTGCGAATTACGAAAATCCTATTATAATTAACACCTTTTCGGTACGGTCAGGTTGTTGACTGCTCGTCGTGTTTGACCTTGACGACGTGGATGTTGTACGTTTGAAGTTGACTTGTTAACTAACCATTTACTGAAATAACGTTGAAGTTTTTCGAATTTGAACGTATGAAACAAAAAAATGTTTCCTGTTTAACATTTTGAATTGTATATACATTTATTTATTTAATTATTTAAAAAAGTACTGCCGCATCACAAACATTTGACATTGAAAATAAAACTTAAACTATTTAATTTATGGCCTGATTGATACATGTGTATGGCGTACATAACATTGGCAATTCAACGGCCCGATGATGGAATACAATAATAAAAATAAAAAGAATACCTAATGAAAACATACTTTGAAATTCAAATTTAACAAGTAAAACAGTAATAAAATTGTTGAAATATTAATATGAATGCCTAATAAATATCATGTCATATCAAAAAAAAAAAGAAGAAATGTCAATATCAATATAATATCAAGCATCATTACGCAATATATTTCCCTACTTATTCGCTGGTAACCTAAGAGGCTATTCATTCTAACTGCACCCGGACTGGTAGGTGAGCTCACAGTCTCAACCTGAGAGAATTTGCTAACACTAGCCCCAGCAAGAGTAGTGCTTCACAGAATCTACCACCGGATCGGAATCGCGACCCACTGAGAAGATCCGGCGAGAAACTCAGAGGGCGGTGTCTATGGGTAATTTCGCAATATTAAAATGAAATATTGTGTAGCTACCGTAATTACTTATAAAATGGGGTAGCAAGGCTTTCTGAAGAGCTGGTAGTGGTCAATACAAACAAACAAACGAATCTTTCCTCTTCATAATAATATTAGTATAGATTAGTATAGAAAAATACGATGTAAGATGATACGGTGGCTGTATATATAATAGCTCAGATATAATTAATTCATCTATGCATATATATCTTTTATATGTATCAAGTTATTTGATTGATATATAAAATTAATTGTACGCTAGATAAAACAAATTAAAAATAGATGTAAAGCAGAATAAATAAAAACATGAAAATCTGAAATTACATTCTCACACATTAATGTTAATCATTCAAATCATGAATTAAAAAGTCATTACGACTGTACGCTGAATCCGAAAACTTCATTAATTTTAATAGTGCAAAAAACCCCGAACTAGTACTACAGAATATAAATTATAGTATTCATAATTTTGTCTTAAAATGCTGAAGCTTTGGCGCCGCCTCGACTGTTTCCTGTTAAATTATTTAAAGTATCCCTTCAGGCAATAACCTAAGTTGTTTCCATAATAAATAATAGTTTAAAAAAACTAACAAAATACGCTTTTATAGAAAGCCCAACTAAAAAATAGTTCAGCATGGTATCAGTAGCTATAAATATTTGATGTACAGATATGAGTAGAAGGGTTATTTTGATAATATCCTGAAAAGAACCCCACGCTTTTTTTTTACAATAAAATCATTTTTTCTTACACTATTTTTATTTCAAATTTATTAAAAAAAATATTCTATTTTTAGTTTGATTTTCTATAAAAGCGTATTTTGTATTTTTGTAATTTGTATTTTTTTAAACTATTATTTATTTTTCAATATTTTTTTTATTAATTGTCATCGGTAAGTATACCATATTTCGAGTAAATCCGACGTTTTGAAGGGGGTCAAAATCATATTCAAAGATACGTTACATACCTACTACTAACATACATACGTCTGAAGCTAATAATAGCGTTTTAAAAAAAAGGAAAGATATACACGGTTTTTTTCAAAAATGGATTGTTACAATCGAGGCATAGTTACGTAATGCACATTGTGCTGAATGAGATCATCTCAAATATTCTGGTTTCAGTTTATCTATTCTACGAAGCTGGTTCTGTGGTCATTTTGTATTCAAAATAAATAAAAGAAGAGCATCAGACTTGACGTCATAAATACATTCAATCGCTGGATACATAAATATAAAACATAGTCTACGTATACGTACGTAGTATACGTACGTATATAGTATTACGTATATTGAGAGGCGTTACTAAGTGGGTACTAAAATAGTTCATTGGTTGTTACGTAACTCAACTCCTGGAAATTCAGGTAAAGAATAACTTGGCTTAATTCAAGAATGTGTTATGTGGTCAATATTCGAACCATTAATAGGACCGTGTTGATCAAGAAAACGTTCCCAAAAACTATTCAGCCATGTTTTTTTTCCCACTTCTTTGCTGGTAGCCTAAGGGGCTATTCCAGCTACGTCCGGACGGGTAGATGAGCTCACGGGCTCAACCTGAGGGAATTTGCTAACACTAGCCCTAGGAAAAGCAGTGCTCCGCGGAATCTACCACCGGGTCGGAATTGTGACCCACTGAGAAGATCCGAATATCCGGCGAGAAACTCGTGGGTAGTTTCTTATAAAAATCGAAACTCCTTCGAGCCGCTTACGTGCATTTCGTCACGACCCAAACATCAACAAACATCTCTACACAGCGTGTCTTGTGTGAGCTTATCACGGTATTACGTAGCTACCAGAATTACCACAGCCACTATACAATAGAATAAAATTGTGATACCATTGACACACCATGTGATACAGTTGAATCTTCAACCTCATGTTTCAAGGGGGCGGCACCATTCCCTTTCTGATGTTTGTTGTTTTCAGCAATCCCTTAATATCAGGAGGGGCGTGCACTTTTACCCAACTGGGCAGTGAAAGCAATCATAGATACCATAATGTCAATTATCATGAGCGACTCTTATTTATTTTTTGTCTGTTTTTAAATTCAGTTCTTGTCAGTCATCTATTTTTTTTCCTACCTAAGCTGATAGCCTTGAGAGGCTATATCAGCGTTACCAAACGAGTAGGTGAGCTCACGGAGCTCAAACCTGGCGAAGTTGCTAACACTGACCATAGCAAGAGCAATGCTTCGCAGAATCTACCACCGGATCGGAAACGCGACCCACTGAGATCTGACGAGAAACTCTTTGAGCTGTGTCTGTGGGTTAGTGTACTCGCCGAGCCCTTCGTCGCAAGCGACGGGTTCGACGAGAACGATGACCGGTGCTTGAGGTACCTGAAAGCACCGTTAGTGGATCGGGAGGATCCGAAATGACGTGGTCATCTATTTGCAGGTCTTAAAGTATTACAGATATTCGTTTCAAACTGAAGTCTCGACGATTACAATTGAACTTCTAAACTTATAAAGAAAATATTTATATCGACAGCAATACTTAAAAGAGCATACATAATTCCATTAGTTTCACTTTCCCTTTTATCGCAACCTAGGTGTGGTGTATTAGAATCTTATATAAGATTTATGGACCGAATTTATGGCTCAAATAATAATCTTTTGATGAGTCAGACACTGGGTCGCTTAATTACGTACGCTGATAAATATAGGTGAAGGCGAACCGGGTCTCGATTTGTGTTTGGTCAGAAACTATCGAAACACTTTACATTAATAAATAGCTACATAATTCTTTGTATAAGTTTTGCGAAATGTAATTTATTGGTACTTTTTTTTTATAACTTCCCGAATATTTCTGCTAATAAAATTGAAACGTTTCAATTGTGTAAACTGAATTAAAATTTTACGAAGCTGTTATGCTTTTGAGTACTTATTTCATAAAAAAATTTTTTACTGTTTAATATATTATGCCAAAGTCTTGAACTATTTATTACCTAACCCATTTTAACAGCCGAATATAATATAAAACATTTAGTTTTTATACCCAACACATTTTTCTTATCACATGTTAGTATTTTCTTTTCTTATATTTAAAAATGAAACATTATTTGCGATTGGTTGAATTGTAATGAACGAGACTATAAAACAGGTCTGATAAGATAGCAATTCTTTCATAACCTCACGCGGCACCCGAAGCGATAAACTTCATTATTAGCTGCTAATCCATTACTGGCGTCGCCCAAAAATGTTACTATTACCCTTGATTATTTGCGATCGATCTACATTAAATACATTAATATCGTTGTTTTAAATGTGAATGTTGTTTATCCGAATTTGGTTGATACAATAGACGTAACCCACAATTTATTCATTGGTCAAATTTCAATTAATTTTACTTTTGCATGCGGTAAATTATCGTTCCGATACGTTCATATGGAATAATTTCGTCATTAGTCACAATGGAAGTATTGTAATTGTGTCGATATGAAATTCTTAGTAACAGAGCTGAGCTTTTAGTGAATTCAATTTTGTTATAATAGTTTATTGTTGAATTCTAAAATTGAATCGATTAATTCCAAGGGCGCCTGCCTCCTGGCTAAAATGAGTTAATAAAGACTTTGATTGGAATAACAATATTCTATATTAACGATTATGTATCAAGATAATTGTCAATGTTTGAATGAATTTGAAAATTACATCCTGTCAATAAAGTATCGCGAATGAATTTTGTTTATGGTTCCAAACTCAATTTTTTTTTATTGTTACGTTGGCGCAACTGTTCTCCATTGTGGCGCGGAGTTTGAGTTGCATCTGTTATTTATCAAATCAAAACTTAGTCATGTTGACTATTTTCTTTGACTATTGCGGTGTTGTGCACTCTGAATTCTTGCTAGAAGGTCAAACGTCAAAAACAATTATGTCAAAAACAAATATTTGCGCATTATAGGGCGCTTAAGAGACTTGTTGCACGTGGTCAAACCAAGATTTCAGACTTCTGGCTTGAGGTTTCATATGTCTAATTAGTATTGCTGTTAACAATTTATATTTTTTTTATAATTCTTGTGAGTCTGTGTAAGGTGTCCGAAATATTGTATTATTGTATCCGATTTAGGTCTGTCATGAGACCTGATTGTGATGAGACCTGGTCTGTGATGAGAAATGATTATAATGCTTGGTGTCATAGTCAGATTAGATTTCCGTGTCGTTTAGATTCGATAGATTTGTGCGTTTATCACCATGTAAAATTAAAATGTAATTCCCGACCAGTATTATTATAAAAACTTTTATTATAAACTTGTATTATAATAACATAAAAGGTAGATCGTGGTAGAGATGTCACGACTTAACTCATTTACAGATAATCGGTTCACACGATCTTACCTTTCGTGTCATGATTATTAAATTTAACAATCGTGTTTTGGGACCATTTTTGTGAGATACTTGTTGGACTGCACGCTATTCCTTCACAGTGGAAGTCAATCGTGAACATTTGCTAAGTACGTATTTTACAAAAATTAGTACCCGCCAGCCGGATTCGAACACCGGTT
The DNA here is from genome assembly GCF_030267445.1 of Bombyx mandarina. Classification (NCBI taxonomy): domain Eukaryota; kingdom Metazoa; phylum Arthropoda; class Insecta; order Lepidoptera; family Bombycidae; genus Bombyx; species Bombyx mandarina. The sequence continues at coordinate 5,270,596 of NC_143232.1, forward strand.
GGTGCATCGCAAGATACGAATGCACCGAACACGATGACTTCAAAGGTCAAGTTTATAGCTGTATTCTTATTTTCTAGTATTGTTCTAAGGCTTCAATAATTGAATAACATCAGCGTGTTTATCTACTCTATCAAAACGAATCCATAAAAATCCAGTGAAACTTCATTATTTACGTGTTTTGTTTATTAATTGGACTTTGACGTACTTTAAGAAAATCATTGAAATATTGAAATTTATTTAAAATTTCGACAGTAGATAAGCTAGATGAGATAAAAAATGTAACGTTTATAGGTGACCGATTCACACACGACCTTTCAATTTTATATCCCTAAAGTACCTAGTCAGGTCATAAATTGTTTAATGTAAAATCATTGAAATAAGTTTATTCATTATGTAACCATTCATATACCAAAATGAACTTAACAAAACATAGATTCTTATGACACTAAAGTTTATTCAAAATGACCTCCGTGATTTTGAATACAGGCCTTCAATCTGCGCGGCCAGTCGTCTATCGCAGCACGAACGAGGTCCATGTCAATATCGGCGGCTGCCTTAATCAAGGATGTCTTGAGTGACTCCAAATTGGGATGAGGCTTTGAGCACGCCTTTTCCTCCAAGTGTTGCCATATCTTGTAATCTAACGGATTCAAATCTGGACTGGAGGAGGGCCAGTCTTCGTGCCGGATGAAGTCGATTTCACGCGCCGCCAGCCAGTCTTGTGTGCTCTTCGCTCTATGAGCTGGCGCCGACTCTTGTTGGAATACCCAGTGCCTGTTAATGAACATGGTATGAGAAACAGGTTCCACAAGGTTCGTCAGGACTGTATTTTGATACACAACTGCATTCGTTTTTACACCTTTCTCACAAAAATGTACCTCTGTTAAGCCCCAATAAGAAACTCCCAACCATACCATGAGCGAGGATGGAAAATGACCTCGTTGGACACGTGGAATACGGTTGCTCGCTTCTTCACTACTGTGTGCCTACACCTTATCATTTTGTTTGCTGTAGCTCTCTTCTACGGTAAAAATTTTTTCATCCGAAAAAAGAATTTCCCGATATTTTTTTCCCGCTGTTACGCGGTGAGCGGTTTTGTAGTTTTAAAAAAAACTTTATTTTAATATACACTGAATTTATTTATCTTTTACAAAAATCTGATGTTACACGGACAGAGTTACGATGTTATAAGTTTGAAGATTGATGACGAACTTTTTAAGTTTCAAGGAGAAAGAGAATTTATACATGAATAGTATTTACTAAACAATTAGTAAATGAGTCATTTAGACTATGAACCGTATTGGTAAACATATTTAGAATCCGTAAGGACACAATTAGTAAATGACGGAATTTTACAGATGTGAAAGAAATACAATATTAACTAATGTTCTAATTCCAAATGAAGATCTGATGTAAAGTAAACAATATACATATGATTTAGTAACATGAGGAAATAAGTATGTTATATAGTAACAATGATTTAGAACTTAAGAACTAAGAGTTAGAGTACATTATGTGTTTATGAGAATTGATATATGACTTAGGTACTAGTGTGAGGGGCATAACATAACACCTCCCCCCTTAAAACAAAGGTTGAGCGTTGGTGCTCGAACTTTGAGAATTAGGATTTTCTGGATTTTCGATGTCATCTTCGTCTTCGGAGATGCACGATGTAGGATGACCGATGTTGGTCATTGGAATTGAAATTTGTGTATTTCTTCTTCTTGAAGAATTATCAAAGCAATTGTTGAAAATCTGGATACATCCGCTATTTGACCTTCTTCGGGTCGCAAATGGACATGGAAAATTCTTGAAGACTTTGTATAAGATGTATGTAAGCATTGTGATTCCGATCGAGAAATAGATCCATGAAAAACTTGACTCATGTTTCTTCATGAAATTTTGTGTTTTGATTTTCTTAATTTCCTCTGAATATTTGTCAATATGGTGCTTGATTTGTTGTAATGAGTCCAACGGGATCTCATTGATTGGAATTGGAATTAGATGTGGTATTTCAACATTTTTTAATTCTTGGAAACAATCGTCAGTTGTTATATCCGGTGTGACGATTGGATATGTGATGTTTTCATTTGATGATTTAAATGCTGTGAGCGTGCTGTAGCCAGTATGGAGCTTGCAAGATGCTGGCAGCGTTATGATTCCTGATCCATAGAGTTTGTGGTTCGACACTTCACCATTACATTGAAGTACACATTGAGTTACTGTGCTTAATACGTAGAGCCATTTATCACTTTCTAACTGCTGAAACGTTGCTATTTCCGCAGGAAATGATGTGACAGTGCATGATTTAGGAATTGATTTTGATTTTGCTAGCAGGACTTCAAGTTCACATATTGGTCTTGAAGTAGATTCATAGACGACCATATTTTTGCATAACCGTTGTCTTGATGCGAAATTGTTGCAGTTTTCCAACGAACTTGTAGAAATATACTTTTCTTGATTTTGATTAGTGGCTAAGAATATATGCTCTGGTAGGATGGTGGAGTGATATGAGGAATTATGATGTTGTACAGGGATTGAATAAATATGATATAATTTAAAATTATCGTTTGTAACTAAGGGAAATTCTAAGATGTATACGAGGCGATTTGAGTAAACATAAGCTGATAAGGTAGAAGAATCTAATAAGGTATGAATATTATCTAATGTTACGGATGTGACTAAGCGTTTATTTGTTCTAACATGATTTGACAATAGAAGCTCTTCGTAGAGACGCTTGAGAGAAATTATCGATGGGTGAACAGTATTTGATTTAGCAAAAAGAATACTAGTTAGACAATCGTTTATATCGTTTTCTAAGTTAGTTACTAATTCTAGAATTTGCAGGGAAATTGTGGAAATTTCTTCACTTATTTTAATATCGAATACAGTATTCTTTGTAGTGTTAATATACTCGTTTAGACGATTAATATTTTCATTGATAATTCGTTCGTCGTATGTGATTTTGAATATAGATTCATTAAAGTTTTTAATTGTAGAAGATGTAATTTGTAATTGTTTTTGCATTAGATTCATTACATCTAATTCTCGTTTTTCTAAAGAATTAATGCATTCGTTATAATGTTCAGCATCCTGTGCGTCAGGTGTACCGATTAACCATTTAAGAACAGAGCTAAGGCCATCAAACAATTCTCGTTTAACACGTGAATTTTTGCCTAAGTAAAGGTTTAATTCCGAAAGTCGGTTTTCGATTTTATTCAAATTAATTTTAAGGTATGATTTTGTTGACCGTACATGAGGAAGACGTGAATATTGTGAGGATACACTTTCAAAGTTTTTAGCAAGGCGTACAAGAGATTCGTGAGATATGAATAGGGGTTTAAGATCTTTATATATTACTAATTTCCATGATTCTTCGTATGGGTATAATGTTCCTTCATCTTTAAAGAACAAACCTGATTGCGAGGTTAAAGGGTTGATGAAATTTAAACTTGCGTGGATTCCAGTGGTTGCCCTGGAATAGGCAAAATATTTCGATTATAATGATTTTGTATAGAATGTTGAATAAATTTGTAAACTTTGTAAATAAGGAGGTATATAAACATTTTAAAAATCGAACAAATAATAAAACTAATATAAGGATTTGAGAGGGTTTGTATAAAGGTATTTGTATCTTGGATGGCTGTAGATTGGCCTATCCTGTAAAGAAATATTTCTAACTTAAAAATAGAATATGAAATATAGTAGACTATAATTTTAACATAACTTATGAATTTTGAAATATTAGAATTTAGGATGAATTATCGTTATTAGGATAAGGTCTAAGACGATTTGAGTGAACTAATTGGGTTTTTCCACCCTTTTTAATTAGGAAATTTTCATTGAAGCCAACACGAACTATTTCGTATGGGCCTTCCCATTTAGAATCTAGATTGTTAGGATTAGGAACTTTTAGCATAACTTTATAACCTATTTTATATTCTACAGAATTCTTAATTTGATTGTCATAGCGTTCTTTCGCTTTTTCTTTCATCTTTTCTAAATTTTGTAAAGCAGTTTCTCTAGAGACCTTTAAACGTTCGTTTAAGTCTTTTAAATAGTCACAAGCTGTGTAATCAGAGATTGGTTTTAGAGAGTAGAACGGACGAGGCTTAAAACCAAATAAAAGTTCATGAGGAGTGTAACCCGTGGAAGAGTTAACTGAGGTATTATGACATAAAATAGCGAGAGGGATGATTTGGTCCCAATTTTTATGACGACGATTGCAATACATGCGTATATGATCTCGAAGAGTCGCATGGAATCGTTCGAGAGCGCCATTTGTTTGAGGATGATATGCTGTACTGAATGTATGATGACATCCGAGAAATTTTGTTAATTGCTTAAGAACGTTATTGGTAAATTCGGTACCTTGGTCCGAATGAAAACGCTTTGGAACACCGAAGTGTTGGCAAAAATGTAAGATTTGTTTAGCAATAGTGACTGCTTCTTTGTCAGGAATAGGATATGCTTGAACAAATCTTGAGAGATCGTCTTGCAACGTTATGACATATTTATTATTATTATCACTAATTTCTGAGTATGAGACTAAATCCATTGATATACGCTCAAATGGTTCAGTAGATTGAGAGGTTATGACCATAGGTGCTTTAAAAGACTTACGTTGAATTTTATTTCGTTGGCAAACGACGCATGATTCTATGTATTCTTTAATGTCGTTTGTCATTCCTTTCCAGAAATATTCATCACGAATTTTTCTAGTTGTTTCTGAGACTCCACGATGTCCTGATAGAGGTTCATCGTGATAGGTGTTTAGAATATTAGGAATTTCTTCGGGCTTAGGATAACATATTTTATTTTCACAAATTATAATTTTACAATTGTATGATTCAGCGATGTATGAAGATATATAAAATTGTTCGTTGATTTCTAGTTTACACGTATTATCATTTTTAAGATCTGGAACGTACAATGTATCGATTTCATGTTTTTGGAGACATGAGAGAAGAGATTTAAAATAACTTTCAGAATCCCAAGGATCGAAGTGTCTGGGTCTAGTGCATGTAAAGAATAAATTTTGATTATGATTTGAATTTAACAAATATACTTCGTATAGAGATTTTTGATTTTCTAAAAATGATTCAGTTTGTGAACATAAACTGATAGCTTCATGAAATAGATTATTTTGTGAAGGAGGTTCACATGACATAGGAATAAATATATTTTTGTGCTTAACATCTAACAATTGATCTGGAGACATTTTAGTAAAAGAAGTATTTATATTGGTACGATCTAAGGATTTGTAATGTTCAAAATTTATTTGTAGATAATCGTCTTGATCATCTTGACTTAAATCTATTACGTTAGAGTTCATAATAGCTGGACGAGACAGAGCGTCCGCATTAGTATTCATTTTTCCTGCTTTATAAACTATCTCGTACTCGTATTCTTCGAGCTTGAGACGCCATCTTACGAGACGACTGCCTGGATCTTTGATTGAAAATAACCACGTCAGAGGTTTGTGGTCAGTAACGATTTTGAATCTTCTTCCGAAGAGATAAGGTCTGAAATGCTTAACTGCCCACACTATGGCAAGCAACTCTCTTTCGATAGTTGAATAATTAGACTCGGCTTTATTTAAAGTACGTGAGGCATACGCGATTGGCAAATCTTTGCCAATATCTCCCTGTGAGAGGATAGCACCAATAGCATGTAACGATGCATCGGTAGTTAATACGAAATCTTTGTTGAAATCGGGATATTGAAGAATTGGAGTCATGGTTAAAATTTCTTTACATTTATCGAATGCTGACTGCTGATCTTTACTCCATATAAATGGAACATCTTTCTTGAGTAAGCTCGTTAAAGGTTTAGTGATTTTGCTAAAGTTAGGTATAAATCTACGATAGTATCCTGCGAGACCTAAGAATGATTTTATATCTTTACACGATTTAGGAATAGGAAAGTTTTTAACTGCTGAAACCTTTTCAGGATTTGGTTTCACGCCTTGATTTGTGATGATATGACCTAGATAGGCAACTTCTTTGCGCATAAATTCACACTTGTCGGGTTGAATTTTGAGACCATATTTACGGAGTCGTTCTAAGACTTCAGTTAGTTTTTGTTCATGTTCCTGAAGACTAGAAGCAAAAACGACTATATCATCTAAGTACACAAAACAACGCTCTCCCTGCAATCCGTACAGAACGCTATCCATAGCGCGTTGGAAAGTAGCTGGAGCATTTTTGAGTCCAAAGGGCATTCTTAAAAATTCATAGTGACCATAAGGAGTACTGAATGCTGTCTTAGGAATATCCTTTTCATCAAGTTCAATTTGGTGAAAACCTGATGCTAAATCTAGGGTAGTAAAATAAATAGAATGACCTAACTTGTCTAGGATGTCGGTGATGTTTGGCAAAGGGTAACTATCTCCAATAGTGATTTCGTTTAATTTCCTGTAGTCTATGACTACACGCCATTTCTGTTTTCCAGAAGCGTCAGACTTTTTAGGGACAACCCAAATGGGGCTGCTCCAAGGAGATGAACTAGGTTGAATAATTTTTTGGTCTAGCATTTTTTCAACTTGAGATTTTACCTCTTTTTGATGAACAAAAGGAAACCTATACGTTTTGGTATTAATCGGAATGTCAGAAGTAGTAGGAATTGAATGTTTTGTATTGTTACTAAAAGACAGAGGTTCGTCTTCTAAATAAAAGATATCTGAAAATTTTGAAATAATTTTGTCTAGAGAATTTAGTTCTTCGTTATTTAAATGGTCAGTTCTCACGAGTTGACGAACTTTATCTCGTTTATCGTGGACGCCATTATTTAATGAGTTTGTAAAGTTTATTTGTGAATTAGTATTATTTGAGTTATTAATTAATGATAACGATTTAGTTTCTACTAATGGTAATGATGTGATCGTCTTATCACGGTCGCTTGAGTTGACACAAGTTATGAGGAATCTTCCATTGGAAACTGAGATAAGTGCATTTGGTATGGTCAACTCTTTGTCTAGGGATTGCTTCTCGACGAACGCATTACCATTACATATGTCTTTTGTAAAACAAGCTATCACCGTTTCAGATCGCTTTCCTAGAACTTGTTTACAATCCGACGGTGACTCATCTTTATCACCGAGAGTTGTTAACTTGTAATTTTTGTCTTTAAGACGCATGGTCTTAGATTGAACATAAATGGTAGCATTGAATTTGTTCATAAAATCGTTACCTAAAATACCATCTACACTGATATTTAAGTTAGCAACGTGAAATTTGAATTTTGATAGATTATCGAGGGACAGTTGTGCTGTACCAAAACTACGAATGGTAGAGTTAGTTCCAGATATTCCCACAATAGACACGATGTTCGATTCATCTAGAGGGGCTGTACCTATTTTGTTTCTATTAATAACAGAAATAGCAGCGCCTGTGTCGATAAGAAGGGTTACTGGTTTTCCTTCGATGTGAAACTTACAATAAAGTAGATTTTCTGGTGGTACATTGAATGATGATATTTTGTAAGTTTCTATATTAGATTGTTTTTCAGAGCTAGAAGTCGATTTTGACTGTGAATTCAAATTAATGATTTCGTTAGATTTAGGATTCGATTTAGAATTAGATTTAGTTTTTGATTTAGAGTTAGATTTAGTTTTTGATTTAGAATTAGAATTTGATTTTCGTTTAGAACTCGATTTAGAATTTGATTTTGTGATTTTGTCAAGAGGTTCTGATGATTTTTGAGTTGAAAAAGCTTTAGGGTCTACAAAGATCTCGAAGTCACTGTCTTCGGTTTGAGTCGCAACGTCACTAAGTTGTCTCCGATAGACTGCTGAACTATGTGAGTTACTGTTCTCGAACTGAGGGGTGAAAATAGCTGTTTGTTCCCGATGAACTGAATTAACAACATTATTTTCTGTGACCTGAATTAGATTTTTATAGTTTAAAGCTTTTTGCTTATTGTGTTTGTTAGATTGATTTAGAACGTCGTTTGATTTAGTATTGGGCTTTAAATATTCGCGGTTTCCGAAGCAGTGCCCGTGAGCTCGGCCGCCTGCGAGTTTAAATTATTAATTTTGATTGAGTTGTGATCATGTTTATTTCTTTGATTATATTGTCTCTTACGACATTCTTGAATTAAATGACCAGGCTTCTTGCAATAGTTACATGATTTTAAGGGAGTTGAAACATTATGGTTGCCAGAGTTTGGTTGTGGAGTTCGAATATGTCTGGATTGACCATGATTTTGATATGGAACTGTGCTAGGGTTCATATTAAAAAGTTTTTGTCTAGCACTGTTCATATTTCGAATTTTCTCTTCCTGTATAGCAAAATTTCCGGCGTCAGTTAGATTGTTGAAATCTCTGGTTCTAAGCATTACGCCTATGTCAGAGTTTAAGCCGTTAATAAAAACGTTGAGAGCTGTTTCCTCAGCAGTAATTTTACGTCCTTCTAGGGTGTCATCGTTATATTCGATACACAGTTTTTCAATTATTTTACTTCGACTAAGATTCACGCGAAGAAAATAGTCAGTAACAGTTTCTTTTGATTGTTGGAACATGGATTGTAGTTCTAACATAAGATGTCCTAACGTTTTAGTTTGAGAAAACTTTTGTATTAGGAAGCATTTTAAGTCAGACCATGTTGAAAACTGTTTGGCATGAACGTCTGATGAACTTGGCCCAGTGATTTTATTCAACGCGTATATTAAAAGAACCATTTGTTGTTGAACAGAAGCTAAACTAAACGCGGAGTCGCACGATCTGATAAATCGATACACTTGGCTAGGAGATGATGTATTAAATTCTGGAATTAATTGTAAGAGTGTAGCAATTGTAATTTCTAGAGCCATGTTTTTGTTTTCTGCGCTAAACATTTTGAATGGCTTGATTTAAGAAAATAAATATGATTTAAGAAATAAGGGAAAAAAAAATAAAAAATCTACAAAAGTCGCGAATTTGATTTGAGTTATGATAATTTAGGATTTAAGATGATTAAAGATTTAAGATTTGATTTAAGATTTTGTTCAATATATATGATTTAGGAAAAAGATTTAGGATTGTGTAACAGATTAAGGATTAAGGATGAATTCAGAGCATATAGAAACCACTTACCACAGTACAATAAAAATTAGATTCTGCATGTGGGCTCTCGTCTGTTCGGCGAAGTTATTTCAAAAGCCTTCAGCTACCGTGCTTGATTCACGTCGTCTTGCGGTTGCTGGCTGCTGCTGGGCGATGTGTGTCCCGTAGTTGCTGCTGCTGCTGTTGCTTGGCGATGTGAGTTCCGTCGCGATGCGGTGATGCACGTTAAAACTTCGTCTTGGCGATATTTCTATGCGGAATCCTACCGACTGCGCCAAATTTGTTACGCGGTGAGCGGTTTTGTAGTTTTAAAAAAAACTTTATTTTAATATACACTGAATTTATTTATCTTTTACAAAAATCTGATGTTACACGGACAGAGTTACGATGTTATAAGTTTGAAGATTGATGACGAACTTTTTAAGTTTCAAGGAGAAAGAGAATTTATACATGAATAGTATTTACTAAACAATTAGTAAATGAGTCATTTAGACTATGAACCGTATTGGTAAACATATTTAGAATCCGTAAGGACACAATTAGTAAATGACGGAATTTTACAGATGTGAAAGAAATACAATATTAACTAATGTTCTAATTCCAAATGAAGATCTGATGTAAAGTAAACAATATACATATGATTTAGTAACATGAGGAAATAAGTATGTTATATAGTAACAATGATTTAGAACTTAAGAACTAAGAGTTAGAGTACATTATGTGTTTATGAGAATTGATATATGACTTAGGTACTAGTGTGAGGGGCATAACATAACACCGCGTACCGCTTCAACAAAGCGCGGCATCTCTTCAGTCTCAGGTCCATTAGACGAGCATTCAAACGATGTCCTGTTTTTCTTCGATATGCCCGAAGCCCTAAGTCTTCATTTAACACCCTTTTCACCGTGGTTCTGCTTAACCCCATCTGAAGGGCCAACAGTTTCTGCTTACGTTTGGGATTTCTTTGAATTCGCGCCTTCACAGCTTTTATCACTGCTGGAGTCCTAACAGACCGAGGGCGCTCACTTCTTGACCTGTCATCTACACTAGAGTCTTCATTGTATCGTTTGATAGTACGATAAACGAATCTTTTGGTTATATTAAAATTTTTCAGTATGTTAAAAATTTGAATTGGCGCGTAACCGCAACGATGCAACGCAATAACTGCAACACGGTCTTCTTTAAGCTTCCACTCCATATTTAAAAATGAGTAAAATTCTAAAAGTATACATTTTTATTTTCATGAACAATTCCAAATTCGAATTCAATAAACTTTTTTGTGGCCAGCATTCTAAAAGAAAAGTTTTTACTGTGTGACAATACTTATGACCTGACTAGTTATTTCTGAATATGTTGTTACGTCTACTTTATTTCTTATTATTAAGTGCTGTTTCTTTAGTATGATATTTAAATTACGTATATAATTTTCGGTGTTTCCCGGGCGCTATGACAAATCCTTCTGCAAACAAGGCTTGTGGAGAGTTCTTAACGGTAGGCAGCGGCTTGGCTCTGCCCCTGACATTGCTGACGTCCATGAGCGACAGTAACCACTCGCCATCAGGTGGGCCATACGCTCGTCTGCTTACAAGGACAAAAAAAAAATTAATAATAATTCTAGTGTTTACCTTTGAAAGTGTACATATAGACAAAATTCAAAGGACTAGTATTATTAAATTTGTTTTAAAAAAAAATGCTTTTAAATCATCTTTTACTCTGACGCGTACTCTAACGAATTTCTCCAAAGCAAGGTGGTCTGAACAATCTAGATCCTAATTAAGGTGCTGCGTTATAGTGCACAAAATATACGATTATCTCGAAGATATTTGCACTAAAACTGGCCTTCAGTAATACGGATTAAGCCACGTAATTAAACATGCATTCGGTGTTGTACAGTGCATTCATTATCAGGAATTTATCGCGAAAGGTGATGGAGGCTTGCAATAAAACGCCCTTTTGCGAACAGATAATAATTAAATTTAATTATTTAAATGTGGTTTTATGATGCTATTTATAAGTGCGAAAGTTCAATAAATGTCCGATGCTACGGAGATCTAATAGCAGCATACTATTTATTGAATGTTGGGTTAAGAGGGAATCTCTGGACTTGGAGGCGGTAAGCGGGGCACATCGGAGTTGAATCGACTAAAACTCATTAGATTTATTATTTGGTCTATTTGATACTTAAATGGTATTAATTTTGTTTTAATTTAGATTAATTTCATATCTATGAGATCGGCTAAGTAAGTGCTTCGTGCTCAAATAAAATTAAAATTAAAAACCCTGAGGAACGGTATCATATTGACGCAATAGTCGTTTTTGCCAGGTACTTCTTTTTTTTAAATTATAACTTCCTATTTAGCGCATTTGTGAACGAAGATATTTTTTCAGTGTCAGCACTGCTCTTTTGCTGTACGATTAGTTACTTAAAATTAATAAACTGCTCCTGATTATTATTGAACGACTGTTCAAGAGCTTTAACTTCGCGAACGCTGATTTTAGTTATTGCGCAATACTAAGGAGCTTTCTGCTCGATTTGCGGAAGTACTTATTCTGTTGTATTCTCGGCGCAAATGTTTCACAACATTGTTAAACTACAGGAAACAGCACATATATAAATGGACCTATTGCGGTCGTTGCAATTTGTGCAGCATTGAATTAAATGTTTTTACTAAGACAGTTTGTAGAAGCTAGTTATTATAAATAAGCTAGGAGAGCTAACCAATACGTATAAACTTTTAATAGGAAGCAGAATTGATTATTATTATTATTATTTTTATTGCTTAGATGTGTGGACGAGCTCACAGCCCACCTGGTGTTAAGTGGTTACTGGAGCCCATAGACATCTACAACGTAAATGCGCCACCCACCTTGAGATATAAGTTCTAAGGTCTCAGTATAGTTACAACGGCTACCCCACCCTTCGAACCGAAACGCATTACTGCTTCACGGCGGAAATAGGCGGGGTGGTGGTACCTACCCGTGCGGACTCCCAAGAGGTCCTACCACCAGTGATTACGCAAATTATAATTTTGCGGGTTTGATTTTTATTACACGATTTATCGTAAACAATGGAACGTTTCTTATAGCGACCTTGTTTTGCCTTTATTATGTTTTATTTATAGTTTTTTGTTGTTGTTGCGTAGAGACGCGTTTTATCCGTTCTCGTTTTTTGAACCATCTGGAAGCGAGCTTTCGAAAGCGGCTTTTCATTGTCGCCGCCTCGACAATGCCCTCTTTGGTCATGACTTGTAAGCTCAGGCGCATTAAGTTAATTTAAGAGACTGTTTTTTTTATTTATTGTTGCTTTAAAAATCTTCAGATCATACGAATCATTCAATATATGAAAATATCGTTTTTACTTCCAGCTTCAAGGCGTTTTCTTATTTTTTTAACCTCAGTAAAAATTGTGAACTTTTTTAATTATTTTTTTATTGCCCTTGTAGGCAGACGAGCATACGGCCCACCTGATGGTGAGTCGTTACCGTCGCCCATGGACCTCCGCAATGCCAGGGGCAGAGCCAGGCCGCTGTCTACCAAAAACTTCTTAAAATTACCAAGAGCTTCTTAAAATTATATCTAACTTTGTTTATCGACTAGAATTTCTGGTTTCTTTAGATCTTTAAAGGCATCGCATCGGCCAGTTGTGATCTCAATTTGTTTACCCATCATATCTTTGTTATCTATTGCGAAAAGCTCGTCACGGGTTCAATGACCATAAGTCATCTCCTGAGTTGTCACAGTAAGGAAGCAGAGCTTATTTATAGACTTTGAGTACAAACAATAAACGCCGCGAGCGCACGTTGTAGCGGCGAGCGTGGCGCTCTCTGTCGGTGTCGGGACTTAAAGAGTTCGGGCGGCGTACGGGCTGAGCGTAGGCCGTGCACAGTGCCTCTCGAGACATAGTCGCGGTTAGTGCTACGTGCGATACCGCTGCCTAGTATCGACGAGCTGCTATCGATCCTAGTATCATCGCGCTCTGTGGTTTTGAAATAATTGAAGAGTGCCAGTGATAATTTTCGATATCGTTTCGCCAATAGCGAACGTCAGGGCGTACGTACGTGCGCGATAAACATCGGTCGGCCGTCGCCGCCGATCTGTGCCGAATCGTAATTCTTAACGCTGAGATAAATCCAACGCGAGTGAATTTACAGGGGATTCTGTTGATTAATTTACAATATCCCTGTGTGATTTGATAGTGAAGAGTGCACCGTGATGAGGCCGAAAGAAGAAATGGAGACGAAAGTCCAAACGGGAGCTTTTATTTTGTCTGAAAAAATCGACGACACCAAGACGAAGAAAAGTGAAAAGGAGATGAAAAAAGAAATGAAACGATTAGAAAAAGAAAAACAAGAAAGGGAAAAGAAAGAGAAAAAGGCGAGAGAAAAGGAAAAGGAACGCGAGAAGCAATCCAAAAAAGGTAAGTTATTTATTGCTTAATGTGAAATTTTATCAGTAAACCCTAGTCGATATCATGATGTCATCTCGTTCCAAAGGTTAATTAGTTTGTTGAGGTTCACAAAGCATTAAACCTGTAATAAACATTAACTTCACACGAAAGAATCTTGATTGTGATTACATCATTAAGACAACTTGACCTTGATATTACGTCGTTTATCAATTTTTCTCACTGATTACATTGTTTATAATACCTATTTAGTTCTATTCTGATTGTTGACGATAATATTTAAGTATTTGGGTAGAGACATAGAGTCATCATCTATATTAGGCTTATTGGCTGAAATGAAATAAAAACTTGCGTCATCAAACAGCAAACTCGTTTCGGTCAAAGGTTGTTACATTCACAAAGATCTTGCCTAATCCATGAAGAAAATTCACATAATGTTGTTATTATCGTTGATCCCTTTAATTTTTTGCCTAACGAATACTAATGTTTTAAACACGGAAGTTAGATTATTTATTTGTTTGTTAACTACGCTATCGCATCATACCTACTTCGCTTATCATGAAATTGTGCATACACGTTTGCAGTTGTACAGAAAGGAGATGGCGTAAGATTTTTTTTTCTTTTTCTTTTATTGCTTAGGTGTGTGGACGAGCTCGCAGCCCACCTGGTGTTAAGTGGTTACTGGAGCCCATAGACATCTACAATGTAAATGCGCCATCCACCTTGAGATATAAGTTCTAAGGTCTCAGTATAGTTACAACGGCTACCCCACCATTCAAACCGAAACGCATTACTGCTTCACGGCAGAAATAGGCGGGGCGGTGGTACCTACCCGTGCGGACTCACAAGAGGTCCTACCACCAGTTTATTCCTCATCCATAAAAAATACTAGTTTCGACGAATATACCTACATTTTTTTTACATTAAAGCAATCGAGTTTAAGTGTATGAGCCAGTTTATTATAAAAAATAATTCTAAAATGTAATTTACCTTAAAATTCTTAGAAATTAGATTTATCTGAAATATCTCGACACGTTTTCGTCGACACGATGACATTTTGGCACTCCTCGCATCTTCGCGCTTTCTTGGAATGTTGTTCATTATTTTATTTATACCTTTCAGAATAAATGTATAGCACTAGATCTTAATTATTTTTTTTATAAAAACAATTTCACAATTCGAACTTTCATTACGATTCGCCAACGTTCGGCCAAAATTGATCGATCTTTCGACCGTGCAATTGCTTTTCCTGTTTTCATTTAATGCCTGTTATGGATAATAACGTGACCCATTTCGATTTCATATTGTGCGAACATGTAACCGTATGCTAATTAACTTTACGGTTTCTCTTTCGATCGATTAATAAACTTATGGACGGCTATGGATTGTTTTGTTCCTATAGAGCACGGCGCGTGACCAAACATTCAAGTTGTTATTGAACAAGCCGCCTTGTTTTAAGATTTATACACTCGTCTTACTGTTTCGCGTACAAAAGTCTTGGTACTCTCGTCGCGATTCCGTTTTAAACGTTTGGAATTCCCCCAGAGAAATTATTCCCGCAATCGCTCCATTTAATTGCCATAGAACATTGATCCTTATTCCTGCGGCTACTCATTTGGCCAGTTTGAGCGAAACCGCTTTCTTGTCGACTGCCAGTTTCCTGTCCGTATAATAACTGCAGTTTTCAATTTCCTCGGTTTCTTTTTTACATTCACTACGCCTGTTTTCTCTCTGGGCATTTTTTAATTTGCACTCGTTGTCGCTTTCTGGGTCAATTCTTTGAAACGAGTCTTTGTTTACTTTTTCTATTCAAAGTTGGTGCGAAGATTTGTGTTACGGTTTTAAAACGCTTGACTTTGAGTTAGCCAAGTTATCTTTGTACGTTGGTAGGTACATGTAAAATTTCAACATTAAAGGATCATAGTGATGAGCACGTTTCTACGATAAGCCCAGTTTTGAATTTTGTTTTGTATTGTTTCCTGACTCATGACAGCATGTTCGAATGGAATATGAAACATGTGTTATGTTATAATTACAAATAAAATATCGTAGCGTGACTCCGTTTCAAGCTTGGTCAAGACTGAAAATGAAATTATCTTCATTTAGATGCAGAAAAGATTTAAGACGATAAAATGACAACTGGAATGTTTTTTATATATTTGGGTTTCTTCTAGAAACTATCCTTGTCTAAGAGACGATAGCAAGTCGTCGTGGCCTAAAGGATAAGACGTCCGGTGCATTCGTATCTAGCGATGCAACGGTGTTCGAATTCCGCAGGCAGGTACCAATTTTTCTAATGAAATACGTACAAATGTTCACGATTGACTTTCACGGTGAAGGAATTACATCGTATAATAAAAATCAAACCCGCAAAATAATAATTTGCGTAATTCCTGGTGGTAGGACTTCTTGTGAATCCGCACGGATAGGTACCACCACTCTGCCTATTTCTGCCGTGAAGCAGGAATGCCTTGCGGTTTAAAGGGTGGGGCAGCCGTTGTAATTTACTCTAAGGTTGGGTGGCGGCATTTACGTTGTAAATGTATATGGGCTTCGGTAAACACTTAACACCAGGTGGGCTGTGAGATCGTCCACACCCATCAAAGCAATAAATAAAAAAAATGTATTTTCTCGTGGCTACAAAAATTATATTAGCTTTACTAACATGAATATTTAATGATAAACACGTTAACGAGTTTTAGATTGTGCAGCCTTTGTTGATACTCCGATAAATGTTCTCATGCAGAGTTGTTATAGTTAAACTCACTTTTCTTTGTTTTGATAACAAATTGAAAGATAACAATTCGATGAAAGACTACAAATAAATAAATAAAATCAGATTTCACCCAAAAAAAAGGATTTTTTTGTTCGCTGTGTAATTGTTTCGGGGTGTCTCGACATTTACATTGTTGATTACTATGGGCTCCGTTAACCCTAAAATACCATGTCCATCCATCTAAGCAATAAAAAATGATAGCTTGCATCCTAAACCTAGATTTCATGTTCTATTTCTGAAGTCTGAGATGTCAATATCGAATAAATTGTCTCGCAGTATTATCATTAGTGTATTTTTAAAAAACAAAATCGCCACATTATAGCCTGCGTATTACTACTGCTTTATACAGATTCCTTATGATCTAAACAACCTTGGCGTCTGTTGGACCGAATAATGTTTATTTCGTTTTGTACTAAAATTCTTAATGAGTCAAAAATCTAATAATATTCTTTACGAAACATGCTGGATCGCTCGCGTAGAATATCTGTTTTTTATTTTTTTTTACGGTGTACTTTACAGTTTACCTATCCGTGTGTGTAACAAAATTTGCTAACAAGTAAAAAGTGAAATAAAACAATTTTAGATTTCTGTGTATCGAAAAATGCTTTGATCGTGGAATGCCTTATGATCGATCATTTTACGGAGATTCTCTTTGTTTTTGAACGTAACTGTAAAGTTATTTCGTTGTATTAAATACATTCAAAATTAAAATTCTCACGATTCATATTTGTGTTACGTTATTTCGTTGTGATACAAACATCTGTTGTTATAGGAATGTTCGAAACGAAGCGCACAGGATTAAGGCAATATCAGATTAATTTGAAATTTTGAATTTCAAACGAGATCCCCGAACCAATCTGTCATTATGGCCAACGTGGTTGCGTGTCCTTTTGAAAATCCACGAGATTAAAATTAAATAATGGCCCGTTTAAAAAAAAAAAGTGTTTGTCTTCATTTAATACCGAAGATCGATGCTTAGTTTGTTTAGGAAATAATTCGTTTGTTTTTTTTGCATAAATTCTGTTATTTGACTATTCTTTCAAATTCTTTCAAAATTAGCATTTTTCTTTATTTGAAAATATTATCGAATAAAATATTTATCGCCCTTACTTAATTGATGCAAAGTTCATCACACATCGGTTAATTAAAAAAAAAAAATTGGTAAAGATTTTCGAACTGGTTTGCTTCAAAATACCTACAATTATGTATTGATAACAATTGAACTGTAAAAGACATCCTGTTCCGAAGGGCTGGGTTTCGGCCAAGGTTCGTGGCGCCTAAATCGCCGGATGCTCACATAATTAGCATCACGCGCTCATGGCGACGATGCGCCGCCGATGACGTAAATAGACCATCAGGACTCAGGGGCGGACCACTCGGTTATTCCGTGTTTAAAGACATCCCAGACGCTGTTCGAGATTCAGCGGTATGAAGCTTAAATTAAAAGAATTGTAGTTACCGTTTTTTTTCTTCAGAAAATCACATTATGTTCTTGTCATCGGTGTTTTCACGAGATGGCTGTTATCAAATGATTTAATCATTAGCAACGTAGCCAACAGTTGATGTAGAGAAAAATATATCAGAAATATTACTGCTCCAACTTTATTTTTATTCTAGTGTTCGCTCCTTGATCTAAATTCGACTATAATCTCTGGCACCTCAAGATTTAGATTCATTTTAGATATTACCAAAATTGGTACTTAATTATTTTGTCTTTATCTATTTATATACGGATAATAAACGAAAGTAACCTTATACATTACACTTTTCACCAAAATTGTGTAATGTCTGGTGTTGTTCGTGGTCATAAAACCTTTTAAATATACAATAAAACTGAATATTATGTTCCACATTCTTAATACTAAAATAATCACGAGGATAAAAACGGTAATGTAAAACTTTCGAACTGACATACTCGTAAAGATGTTTTTCAGAATAAGGGCAGAATAAGAAACTACTATATGAAAAATGTTTGTTTATCAACGAGATTTATATTGAAAACTAGCTGACTCGGCAAACTTCGTAGTGCCTCAATCGATAAATAAAAGACACATCAAGGGGACACATCAAAGGAAAAGCAAAATTGTTTGTTTTTATATAATTTCGAGCTTTTTATATTTTCTCACCTTTTAAACCTTCCCTGGACTTCCACGCATAATTCAAGACCAAAATTAGCCAAATCGGTCCAGCCGTTCTCGAGTTTTAGCGAGACTAACGAACAGCAATTCATTTTTGTATATAGAGATATTATTAAAAATATTTAAATTAAATTTAAATTTTAAAAATGTTTTTCAGTTCGATTACGGAACATAACCGCGTTTCCTTCGTCAAAATTTACTTTCTTCATTCAGATTCCAATGAATTTTTATTGATTATTCTTTATTGGATATAGACTTATACGATTTTATTATCGTGTAGTGTAGAAGAGCATGACGTGGCCCACATGTAGGGCGATTACCGGACTTCATAGCCAGCGCAAATTTAATGACTTGGCCCGTCTTGAAACCATGAAATCAGAGTCTCAGTTGCTCAGCGGTCTATGAACATTATAATGAAGGTAAACTGGTAAACTTTATTATTTATTTGTGCCAAAAACTCAGTATGACCGTGGTAACAAACCAAATGAATCAATCGCATAAAATTCCAATGCACTTAAGTTTGGTGATCCGGCTACGACTTAAGCTTAGTTTTAAGCCTGTAAACATGAAATCCGGACACAATTAAGTTTCGGAAGAGGCATATGTCGAGCAGATGTTTATTTAAAAAAACATAAATTAGGTCAGGTGATAAATGAAAGCTAAAAACCAGTTAAATACGTGTTCCGCACGATAACACAGTACTTGTGGCCGAGAGATAACGCTTGGTTGACATTGAAACGTCCATCAGTATTGCTAAATGTACTAGCTGGCACGATTTAAGGCTTTATGCATCAACGTTGTAAGTTCTATCTCAAATTTTTGTGTGCTCTGCCTAAATGCCATTAAGACGTGTGCTGATATGTTTTTTTGAGTTAGGAAATAAACTAGCTAAAATATCAAAGGAACTTGAATCGTTTTACTGGTATTACTGCACGGTTTTGTACCAGACTTGTTTTTCTCATTTAAAGACCAGTATCCTGTTGGTCAGCTTATGTCCCGAAACGTGCTGTTGCATTTGTGGGGAACTAGGCCGATATAATATAGGCTTACTATTCGGAACCGCCGTAAAATATCTCTCCGCTCCGATAGATATTTTTTTATGGATTTCCTAAAAAATATTCTCGTGTAAAGCGTGTACAATTTTTATTTCGACCTTCGCATTCTCAGACATGACATCGGATAAAGTTTCTGAAATATAAATACATAAAATAATGTCGGTATTTATAAAGAAATATGTTTTGAGATACGAATGAAAGTCATACATGCGGTGATGTAAAATTTATACTCAACAGAACTATTTTATGCTGACATAAAATTGAATATTAGTAAATGTGGAACTGCTAAGGATTTGTTGTTGTTTTGTGTACTTAATTTCGAGTAAAGAACTATTTTATGCTGACATAAAATTAAATATTAGTAAATGTGGAACCGCTAAGGATTTGTTGTTGTTTTGTGTACTTAATTTCGAGTAAAGAACTGTTTTATGCTGACATAAAATTGAATATTAGTAAATGTGGAACTGCTAAGGATTTCTTGTTGTTTTGTGTACTTAATTTTTTGTTTTCAATGCAGTTTTTTTTGTTTTCTTTGTCTTAATTTAATATTAGTTAACGATATTTTATCTTAAGCACAAACGCTCTTAAGCAAGATGTGTTCACACCCAAAAGGGTGAATTCTATAATGTATTATTTTATGTAAATAAGTTCAATGTTTATGTGTGCAGATTTCATCCAGTTGTGTGAAACAATAAAAAAAAAAATTTTCTAGTAAAGAATTATTTTATGCTGACATACAATTGAATATTAGTAAATGTGGAACTGCTAAGGATTTCTTGTTGTTTTGTGTACTTAATTTCGAGTAAAGAACTATTTTATGCTGACATAAAATTGAATATTAGTAAATGTGGACCTTCTAAGTATTTGTAGTTGTTTTGTGTACCTATTAAATTTCAAGTAACAACTACGATTTGTAAATAAATCTTTGACAATATGTATTTAAAGCTGCTTTCAGACTAGGCTATAATATAATAGCATATTATAGTATATAGCTCATAGCACAACAATATCACGCAGCATTCATTGTTATGGATACGTTCACACTGTACTATACTGTATATTATTGGCTTACTATACGACTTACTATGCTATACTATATAACACTATAGTATAGCGTAGTCTGAAAGCAGCATAAGACTAGAATTATTGCCGATAGTTCGCTTCTTGTTTTTAAACATTCAGAAAAATGGCCATGGTGCAATGCAATTTATTGCAAATTGAACTTTATGCGTTTACCATTATCTCTGGGATCAGCACAAAATTGCTTGCTTGATGTCTCTGCCCAAGGTCAAGGGCACTCGAAACGTATGATCTCGAACACGTGTGTATGCCGTATCGTCAAGTGTGGTTTCCTAAAGTCACCTTGAACGATGAGATTCGAGTGTTCACTCTCGCCTCATGACTCATGCTTGTAAAATATTTGTTTAAGCGGCGGTACTGGTTTGCATGTCCTTTACGATTATAAAGGTCTTTTAAATGTGATTCGGGTTTCACGGGTCATTTTAAATGTAAGGTCAAGCCACATTATGACTGGTTTCAAAGGACGAAATGCTTGTATGGTGTGGTGTGGAGGACAGCTCTTATACAATACTGTTTATCTGCGACTTTATTTGCGTGGTCAAGGAAAAGTGTCAGTGTAGTTTCCCGTGGGAATGAGAGGTTTTTTCGGGATAGAAAACCTACGTCACTCTTTAGGTCTAACAATATCAGCTTAAAAAAATCACGTCTATTCGTTGCTTCCTTTCGATCTGAAAGAAAGTCAAACAAATACATAAACAACAAACAAACACACTTTCATTTATACTATTCTATCATATTTATAATATTATTATAGATTTGTATCATTGAGATTTCCACTTCACGACTGAAGATAGTTGGCAGCAATTACGTCGCAGCTCCTGTGGATTCTGGTAACTAGTAATCAAAAGGTGGACGAGTCCGTCGTATTATTAAGTTCAGCTGTATAAAACTATTCTTTTTCTTTTTTTTTTCTATAGGGTGACACGAAAGGTGTGGCGTATCTACCAAAATATATATATATATAAGAATAGTTTGAATGCTTTTTAATAACTTATTAGCCGATATTGGAAATGAGTCATGTTTGAAATTAAATCATACCGAATGATCATAAAATTTACATAGTCACGTGTAGGTATTTAAATGAGCATGTCAAAGCGAGCCCTAGTATGCGAGACAGTTTGTAGGACATTATGCAAATTAAAATCCTTGTATTCCTAACGTTCAGAACGCGCGCGTCTTTCTCAGTTTATTGACGAATACGTACCTATTCCTTCGGGCCACGTTTCATATTTGCTTTTTATTACGCATTAAGAGATACATTATGTTCTATTATATATTAATACGTGAAGCAAAAATGTTGTATCCCTTGTTACGAAAATTACGCGGACGGAGGAGTATGAAAGTTTCCACACTTATAGAGAATATACAGAAGAAGTGCAGAATGCTAATTATTTTTTCTAATTATGCATTAAAAATACATTAGATCAATAAAAAAAGGATTACACACACTAACATGTATCTGACACAACAACATGTATCTGACACAACATATACATAAAAATATATGTACTTTTTGTTTACTGTCAATTGTCAAACTTTTGTTATTGTTTAAAGTCTGTGTTAAAATTGAGAATAGATTAATATTGTTTGTCTTTAATATTATTTATCTATAGTGCAGTTTTGGCGAGATCTGTGATTTTATTATAGACTAGCGACCCGCCCTCGCTTCGCTTCGGAAACATTAAAACACACATGAAACAAAAAAATAAATAAAATAAAATAAAAAAAAGTAGCCTATGTTCATCAGGGACAATGTCGGCTTCTAATGGAAAAAGAATTTTTCAAATCGGTCCAGTAGTTTCGGAGCCTATTCGAAACAAACAAACAAACAAATCTTTCCTCTTTATAATTTTATTATAGAAGTATAATTGTGTTTGACAATAGAACCATAATAATGTTCAAACTTATAATTTCAATTCATTATAATCGAATTTCGACTACTGCGGGATCCCTAGTGTACTAAAATACATCTTGATGATATTCACAAGTATTTGTTATGTTGCGTTCTTCATAAAATCTTTCTGCATTACGCATCTCGTGTTGTTAAAAGCGTTGTTTGCACTGTGTTTTCGCATGTCCGACTACAAAGAGACGATGTTTATTGACGCATAAAGTGCTTGTATTCTCTAAGCAAAGAAAGTTTTTTTTGCATTTACCTACCTATGCTGATAGCATTGAGAGGCTATTTCAGCTTCGCCCTAACACGTAGGTGAGCTCACGGGGCTCAAACCTGACGACGTTGCTAAAACGAACCCTAGCAAGAGCCGTGCTTCGCAGAATCTACTGCCGGATCGGAAACGCGACCCACTGAGAAGATCCGGCGAGAAACTCAGTGGGCTGTTTCTGAGGGTTAATTTAGTCGTCGAGCCCTTCGTCGCAAGCGACGGGTTCGACGAGAACGATGACCGGTACAAAGAAAGTACAAGCAAGTGAAGTATCCAAGCAATACTTAGAAATACAATGTTGATAGTTTCAGGAGAAAGGTCAAGGACTTTTTATTCCTTTTGTTTTACAATTATTTGTGAAATCGCGAATTCTTCATGAGCTCGACGTAGGTAGGTGTTTTGTTAGTGAAAACGTCAAATTGTTGCATCGCGTTCTCGAAATAGCAAAGCCGATGGCCAGCGGATGTTTTATTTTAAATAATAAACAGAAATTGCTTCGGCGATGGATGATGTGTTTTTCTCTACGTCTAAACTTCAACTTTGGTTTTATGGTTAAAAAATTATAAAAGTGAAGAATCGCACGTTATTTAAAGCGTTTAAAAAAAATCGGAATCGGATATTTAAATCATCGAATAACGTTGTAACTATACTGAGAACTTAGAACTTACATCTCACGGTGGGTGGCGCATTTACGTTGTAAATGTCTATGGGCTCAAGTAACACCAGGTGGGCTGGGAGCTCGTCCACACGTCAAAGTAATAAAAAAAAGTTTAGCTCCCAATTTACAACTGTTGGCTAACGATAGTAGGGAAAGGTTAGATGCCACCACCCTGCCTACTTCTAGCGCGGGGTGGCCGTTGTACTATAGAACTGAGACTCGACGGCGTTGTTTCCATTGTTGATGTCTGTGGACTCTGGTAATCGTTTAGTGTTCTAAATTTTTGACCACATACTTGAAACACAGCTGAAGAATAGGACCGCGTCGTTTTGTTTGTCTCTATTGTCTCCAAAAACTAGCCACTTGGTTGCAACGGCATTCCAAAATGCTCATTGGATCAAATGAAATATAATCGTTGCCTCGTCCGCATTGGTCGCGAATTGTGTTTTGTCTCGTAGGAAGCGGTCCCCTACACCGTCATACCGACCTAGGACTAGATAGGATAATAGATCTAGCACATTAGTGACTCTGTTCTGATGGTGAAATAGTTTTTGTATGTAAAGCTAAATAATTTGCTTTCATGTATGTACGTTTTTAAGTATTATATTTTTCAAGAATATATATTCAATGTCTTTACGGATCCATCAGATCCAATAGTCCTTGCATTAGACGCCCTTAAGTCTAACACTAGGAGTAGGGACCCTGGTAACCGTACTCGTCGAACTCGGCAAAGAGTTCGACGTGCAACCTAACCTAAACATCAGCCCTTTGAGTTTCTCGCCGGATTTTCACAGCGGGTCGCGATTCCGATCCGGTAGTAGATTCATTCGCGAAGCAGCTGCCCTTGAGTTTTTAGGTCTCCTTTGGAGGCGCTCGGGCAGCTGTTAGCAAATCCCACCCCTCCTGGCCGAGCCTCTACTCGTCCACCTGTCCTGGTGAAACCGGAGGGGCCCTCTAGGCCACCAGTAATCCCTCATTCATAAAAAAATATATGTCATCTATCAGCAAATGATAGTTTATTATTAATATAAATACGGAATGTCTTAAAATAGATTAATTATTTCCATACTGTTTCTTTTGAATGGAATTCTTTCCCCTTCATTATACCTGTGCTGTGGTGCGTCAATCGACAACACATCTGTTTTACCTCTAACCCTCGTGCTCATAGCTACAAAAATATCTTGACGATTCGTATTCTTGTCTTCAATTATTCCCTATTAGCCCATTGGATATTTTTAAAACCGTACAATCAGTCAGAGGACAAGGTGAATCTAAAGATTTTATTAAAATCCGGACTGGTTTGTAGAAATATATTTTTATACTATACTATACATTCTTGATATAATCATTGCGGTATCGGAAACTCATATGTACTAGTGCGATAAGATAAGTAATGTCTACTAGTATCGACGGACTAAAATTCCATCGGAAATTATAATGAGAATAACGAAGATTGCAGTAAATTGAACATTTTAATATGTTTTTGGATACTACGAATTACTATTGTTTACCCCCTAGGCTGCCAGCGAATAGGTAGGGGTAATAACATCGTGTAATAAAAATCAAACCCGCTAAATTATATTTTGCGTAATTACTGGTAGTAAGACCTCTTGTGAGTCCGCACGGGTAGGTGCTTACCGGCTTGCCTATTTCTGCCCTGAAGCAGTAATGCGCTTCTATTGTAACTATACTGAGACCTTAGAACTGATATCTCAAGGTGGGTGGCGCATTTACGTTGTAGATAGATGTCTATGGGCTCCAGTAACCACTTAACACCAGGTGGGCTGTGTGCTCGTCCACACATCTAAGCAATTAATAAAAAAAAGGTACCAACCTTAAAAAAGATATTACCCTGCTTGTTTTTGTCGCAAAGATGCGCTTGTAAAGTTACAAAAATGACTCTCAAACTAAACAGCCTTTCAGCCGTAGATAATATGTATTACTAAACTGAGACAGACAGTCCGTCTTTGTTTGTGTATTATTTCAGAGCTTATAAACGTTTCATCGGATTTTTGCAATATAAATATATATATCAAACGGGATAAAGTGTGTATTCGGTCGTTTGAGAATTTATGATAATTAGGACAAAACCATCAAACCATGTATGTATGGTTGCACGACCCATGTATGGTTGAATTAACTCATGATAGTACGGAATCCAGATCGTTAATAGAAACACATTTATGATCAAAGAAAATCAGAATTGTAGGTATGGCGAAGTTCTTCTAGTTAATGAATTTGCCAATTATGTTTCTATTTACTTACCAATACACATAAACCATCTAATTGATTAAATAAACTGCATCAAAAAATCCGTTGCGTAGTTTTAAAGATTTAAGCATACATAGGGATATAGGGACAGAGAAAGCGACTTTGTTTTGTACTATGTAGTGACGTATATTAAACGACAATTACGTTGTTAAATACATATATAACAAAATAGACAAGATTTTTTTATGCAGTCATAGACATGAATTATTTTTTATAATTTTTAGTGCGTCACGTTTTGTTAGTCAAAATTAAATATTTTATTCGACTTTCACTAGTCGTAGGCAAGACTGAAACTATGTACTTTTACGGTTTAAACTCTCTTTAATATTGGCATTATATTATTTCCCGCTTTTTAAATACTTTACAATTTTCCTGATGATCCAACTGGCGACACTCAGTCGTACTTATTGTTGTAAAGAATTCCTGAAATTAGTTTTTAAGTGTTTTCTGTTAATCTTTTCGCCTTAATTTCTTTCTAATAATAATTTATCGGTTGTTTGAACTCTCTTAACCTACACGATTGACCTCGCCGTCTATATATATATTTGTTTCTATTTTAACTGCTGACGTTTTCCAGAATTGCCGCTTCGCGCAAACCATAACAAACCGACAACGGGTTTCCGATTTAAATTTGTTTTGTGTATATTCAGAAGCATTTATAAATTAACTCATAAAAGCGAATGCGGTGCTGATAAATTCTTTTTTCCAAACAGGATCCGGTTGGGAGTTTTTTTTATACCTACCTACTCGTGCGGACTCACAAGAGGTCCTACCACCAGCAAATTATTATTTATTTTATACGAACCAAAATTTAACACCTTTTTTTTTAATATTCTAAACTGTTTTCTATTGCGAAAATTACAATAAGTCAATGTACTCTGTTAATTTCGGAGTGCTTCAAAGTACCTATACATATAGGGGTTCGTGGGGTGACTCAAGTCGTATGGATTAGTATCTTAAAATAATACGTGATTTGAATCTGTCTCCGCGTGACTCAACAGCACAATGTGATCACGAATCGAAGTGTTCCAACAAAGGAGACTAATGACAAATGCAATGCGGTCGTTTTACTGCGAGCTCCTCATTTTGATACTTCAAGGTCACCGATACTAAAATCTTATCTTATACCTTTAAACGAGTAATTCTTGTATATTAATATATATAATCTGAATCTCGGAAACGGTTCCAACGATTTTCCTAAGATTTAGTATACAGGTGATTTCGGGAGCGATAAATCGATCTAGCTACGATTTATTTTCAGAAAATGTTGTTTTTATTGTGTTTTCAATAATCAACTCTTCCCGACATCTATTGGCCAATAATATTACTATTTTTCTTAATTGAGGGCAACTCACCACTTTAAAGACACAACAAGATGGCGTTATCAAAAAAAAACCTAGCAAAGCTCGGTCATCATCTAGTTATTTAAAAGTTCTATTGAGGGCTATAGATAGATAGGTACACGGCTAGGGAAATATCTCACGCTCCGCCTTTATGATAATTTGGTTTTCATTAAGCTTAGCGGATAAGCCGACTTAACCTAATAGGTGTATGGCTCTAGTAAAGAATAAAAAAAAAAGCTTAGCGGATATGAATATAGGTATATATTTTCCTTTTTTTTTTTAATATTTCAATCGTTATTCCGGTAGATATGCGTAAGACATTTAGTGCTTTATTACTTGCTATAAAAATCACTCGACTGCAGTTACGTGGAGCATTATGAGCAATTTTCTCCGACACCGGTCGGTCGCTCCCACTAATGCGTCATCCGGGTCAATTGGTCGAGTTATGTGTTATGTAATAATTGTTGTCACTTCTTTTTTAAGTACGATCATGTTGGATTGTGAACGTGTCGATCTTAACGAACTTTTTATTTATCATAGAGAATTTTGAAGGCATTTTGAATATATAAGCCGCATGCCTCCAGACTACGTCCGAAATAGATGCCTCATCCTCTAATGACCAAGTCCAAGATCGCGCAGTAGGCCCAAGAAACACTAGTTGGATGTGAGAGGAGGATATGGAGGAGAATAACCTCACCCAGAAGGTTGGTGGACGAGCTCACGGCCCACCTGGTTTTAAGCGGTTACCGGAGTCCATAGACATCTACAACGTAAATGCCGCCACCCTCCTTGAGATATGAGTTCTAAGGTCTCAGTATAGAGTTACAACGGTTGGCCCACCCTACAAACCGAAACGCATTACTGCTTCACGGCAGAAATAGGCAGGGCAGTGGTACCTACCCATGCGGACCAGTATAGTAGAAAAGCCGACCCTGATACTAGACCGGGAAAATGCTAAGAACAAGAAAAAGAAGAAAATTTAAAGGCAATCTTCAATGTTTTCTTTTGTTAGTAGGAGCATTCCCTACCCACCTAATGCAGTGACAATAATTACGAAACACATTCATCATCGTTAGCCTGGGTATGTAATTAGAAAGGAATTTGAAATATAAATAAAGTGGAGTAGCTCTTGCGTCGCCGACGCCGTGCAGTGCCTCGCGCGCCTTTCTCAAGGCGTAGTCTCCCGGCAGGAATTGGGAGAAGAGGAGGACCCCTGTCTTCTTCTTCTCCCTGTTCTTCTCTGGAGGCGCCGGAGTCCGACATAACCCGGTCTCTTACCCCCCCTCGATCGGGTAAATGGATTCCCCAGCGTTAAAAAAACAAAAAAAAGTACGTTGTTTCCGTATCACTATCTACAAAGTTCAATAAATCGATTGCAATCGTTTCCCTGATATATAAACCCGAGCTGTTTCTCGATTCAAAGAGATTAAAGTAAAATAAATGGTGGAAATCGATTTAGTGTCTAATAAAAATTGTTGCGAAGTGAAATAATATCGAAGAAATTGCTTTATCTTTATCTCAATACAACTGCTGGGTTACGCAATTACTGTTTGCCGTAAGTACTCGAAGCGAGAACACAAGGAAGTAACTGGATAAGGATTGGGTAATAGCTATTACTTGGAAACAATGGGCAGCGGTCAGGCGCGTTGAGTGGGGCCTGTCCTAAATAAATTTATAGTACGTACTTAAAGATAATTGTTGAGTAATTGTTACAAGTATTTGTGTCTATTTACGTGTTAGTAGCAAAGTTGTAGCAAATAATGTTAACTATTTTGTATATAGCGATTATTTAGTTGCATGTAAAAACGTATGTATATATGTGTGTCGCACATTATAAATTATAAGTCATTGCTATAGCTAAATATTCACAAAAAATATTTTATTTTTTTACACAATTTTATTACCTAATAAATAATACGTACATAAATATATCGTCAAATCTTGTTACACGTTCTTTAAAATTAAAAAAAAAAAGCTTTACATCGACGTGGGCGACTTAGTCGCAAGATAAGAATACTCTCTGATCTGTTTCCCCAAACGTGCTGAAATAAGTATTTAATTTTATATTTTTTAATTGTCTTTTAAGCATACTTTTATTACATTAATTTTGAATTGATATTCTATTTGACATGTTAATTGGGAGGAAATCTTGGAGCAACTACGGTCTATTAGTCTTTTCGGCATCCGCTTTTCATCAGCCAAAATAAGTCCTTTTTACAAAATTCGTAGTTGATTGGAATTACAAATATTTGATATTTTATTTATTAGTTCGAAATACGCTAGTGCTCTTTAGTAAATTCCGTTAGCTATATATTTGGGAATACCTGCTAGTTTAATAGTGCATGCGTCACGCAGTATCTGGTCCTCCTATCACTATCATAAGATATCTACTAACCACAACAAGCCGTAGAACAGACATTTGTCGCGGCAACATACATAGGTCTATGCCTATATATGTGTTACGGTAAATGTACACTCTTGGGAAATGTACACTTTTACCCTAAACGTGCACATTTGCCAAAAAGCTAGGTATATGTGAACTGAATATAATGTATAGGTATGTACATTTTCCGGCAAATGTGTACTCTTGCCTTCACGTTTTGATAAATGTATACCTACTCTTACCTTCATGTTTTAAGAAAAGTTGGAATACGAATAACTTAATAATGTTGTTGCAGTAAAAAAATATTTATTTAAATAAACATAACACAAAACGCTTTAATAACGAAGATTATTTTAATTAAAAAATGTAAATGACAAACAAAATATACTTTTCTTTGCATATTATATAATAATATGTCGTAGGTTAGGTTAGGTTGTAGTGGTTTTTTTTTTTTTTTTCGGGCCGAGGGCCGTACCTCATTAAATATATTTATTCAGTTTGGCGTGCGTCGAATTGCATTATCTGCGTATCAGCGTTCGTGTAGCTACACACCACTAACATATCAACGTTAAGAAGCTAATTGCCGGTTAACGTTCAAACTATGATTCCATTAATCCGGGCTTCAGTGCCGGCTTGGTTCGTGACTGCTTTCCCATAACCGCTTGTTAATAAGCTTAACGGGGTCGTTCCCTTCACCTTCCTTTGTTTCGAGATCAATAGTTGGCTGTTGCTGTACGCTCTGATGGGCTTCGGTACACTAAATATAATAAATACCATTTGACGACTCGCCCTGTGGCTCTTTGTCGTTGATAATATGTTTAGATCTTTACAATCACGCCACGTTAACTGGTCCCGTGATAAGTTCGTAAAGAACTTGTGTTACAGGTACCAGATAACGGAAATAAATGTAAGATTTTTATTATACACATACATAATATATTTAATATACATCCATAACCCTGGAAAAGACATTTATATTTATCATACAAACATCTCCACTTGGCGGGATTCGAACCCGCGACCCCCTTATGTAGTGACCATGTCACTTACCACTACACCAGCCGGCCGTTGAATTTTGTAATCGTCGATTTGTTTTCAAATAGATAGAGGAAGGATCAAAAGCATCAAACATAGTTAATGCTTTTCAAATGTGGTGTTGGCGCCGCCTATTAAGGATTCCATGGACAGCCCACCGCCCGAACATATCGGTCCTACAACAGCTTAAAATGGAGACCGCTCAACGCTTGTCTACCACCTGTCTGCAACGCATAATGCGCTATTTTGGCCACGTTGCCCGCAGAAGTGTAGACAACTTGGAACGTCTGATAGTCACTGGAAAAGTAGAAGGAAAAAGTCCCGGAGGCCGGAGCCCTAAACGTTGGTCCGACCAGATATCCAAACCAGCGGACCACTTAGCGCTGCACTACACCAGGCAACTGACTGGAGCCGATGGAGGCTTGCAGTCGATAACCTGAAACATAGTCACGATCCTCAGCAATGTGGCAGGCGATGGAGAAGAAGGAGGAAGGATCATAATCAAAAAACTTTTTATTACTGTGGATAGGCAGGTGAGGATTTAGCTCGTATTAAATGGAGTCCATAGACAGACCACAACAAAAATAGACGTCGCCTTAAAACGTGGTGTCTCAATTGAATTGATATAACGGCTGTTGTAATCTTCGATCCGGAACGCACGATTGCTTTGTGGTGAGAATGCTAGGATGATTGAAAGAAGCGCGGGATAATTTTAAAAATGTAGTCTATATTTCTGGATCTGTCGATACATTTGTTTGTCGAATATCTCCACAGGTTAGAGCCCCGTGAGCTATCTACTGACTCGGTGAATCTAGCATGACCCCTCGAGGTCACTAGAATAGGTAGGGTGGAAAAAAAGGCGAAAAAGACCATGTGCATTTTTTTTTATTGCTTAGATGGGTGGACGAGCTCACAGCCCACCTGGTGTTAAGTGGTTACTGGAGCCCATAGACATGTACAACGTAAATGCACCACCCAGCCTGTTTCGTAAGCTCTGTCTCAAAGGCATTTCAAAATTGATTTCCAAATATGCAATGAATTTGAAATAGATAGCCACTGTAATCACGTTGTCACCGTATTCTCTGGAATTCTGCCGATCAATCAGAAACCTGAGTCGAATATAAAGCGAGAGCTCCGTTATATTTCTTGCAACAATTCAATCTGAAATAACTAATACATATCGAATATCGTTAAGAAAAAGCTATTGAACGGACTATTGTCGCTATGGAGGACGCGATATCGCCAACGCTCTCCGATTATACTTGGTACGGTATTAAAACGTTAAATGAATTCTTTTGTTCGAAATAACTACGTCAAATATCTTAATTGAAGGCGATAGTAATTAAGAACAATCAGACCGTGCTAAGAACGTTTTGTATTGTGTAATAAATTCGTTTGATCGACGTACGTATTTAGTGGCTCGATAAAGACCCGAGGGGATTGTCGAATACGGATAATGTTGAGTAAAAAAGCTGATGTTCGGGAAATTATAAAACCGTATTATAAATGTGGCGTCGATTTTTTATATAAATTGCTCGTCGCGACGAGTTTCAAGCAGCCAAACTTGGTACGTGACATAAACGTCTTTAAGGTACATACAGCGCTAAATTAAGAATAATTTTGATACTTTGAAACTTCGTTTCACCCTGATTTCTATATTGATCTATGATGGTATGCATAAATTCCTATTATCTAGCAATATTGATGCTTCAGTATTTATGGCCACAGTAACAGCTAATATTCGATTCCTATGTATACAATTGAATGGTTGAGATGATCCCATCATCTCGTTTTTATCATCGCACCGCCCGCCACCGGAGTAGAGTTCATCCATACTACCTGGAGCCACTGCGTTCATCCGCAGTGCATTTCCAGAGATCTTTTTTGCCACGTACCATCCGGCTTTGGAATGAACTCCCCTCCACGGTGTTTCTCGAGCGCTATGACATGTCCTTCTTCAAACGAGGCTTGTGAAGAGAACTTAACGGTAGAGATGGCTCTGCCCCTGGCATTGCTGTAGTCCATGGGCGGCGGTAACCACTCACCATCAAGTGGGCCGTACGCTCGTCTGCCTATTGGGGCAATAAAAACAAACATTTAGGTTATATGTTTTTGTTATAAACCTACAGGTTTTCTCGTTGCCCATCCCAAGATCGCACAGACACTGACTTCTTAAGATACTTTGGCTCTAAAGACATGCATTTGGCTAATCATGTTACGCCCCCGATAGTGTTTTCATATTGTTAACGGAATAGGTTGACTGTTACTTTTAAAACTTCCTATGTCTATAAATAAACACGTTAAATACGTTTAAAATAATCAGTAAAAAAGTTCTGTCAGTTAAAAAAGGTGGCAAATTTCGAACACCTGATATCCGGAGTTCGCTAACCGCGTTGAATTAAAATGAGGCGGTTCAGTCAAGTGAACGAACTAGTTAGAAGTCGATAGAGGTGAAGAATTGAAGCCATTAACATTAGCGCCTCTGAACGCGTGAGTCACAGTATTATTGTGTTTTTATGTTCGTACGTGTTGTGTAATAGATGATCACAATAAGGTCATCTAATAGGTACCAGATTCTAATTTTATATTATTTTTATTGTGCAATCTGTCAATGAATAAGAATTGAATAAGAATTTTATTTGTGATATAGCCGTTTACACCAGCCTTTCCCAAAGTGAGCGATAACGCCCCCTTGTGGGTGCTGCAGGCCTATAGGGGGGCAATAAGAGACCCAGATGTAATTTTTATCTAGGACGACTCTTAGACACCGACTGAGCTTTCGCTACAGTGGTTTTTAATTAGGTGAAAAAATGGGGGCGCTAAAAAATAATTTATTCTCAAAGTGGGCAGTAGACAAAATAAGTTTGGGAACCCTTGATCTATACTCAAGATGAACATAATATAGTTGACGACCCCCTAAGAAAAGATCAGTACTAAGACCATCTTAGATTGGAAGACTCTCCGGATCAAATTGTTTAGACGGGCCGAGAAGTCGGGAAACATCAACTGCTCACCGGTGAGATCATATTGTGAACTGATTCACTCGTATATGTCTATAAAAACTGATCAGTATCTAATCACCCTTCCCTGAGCCCAAAACCATAGCATGTAAGCTGTTGTCCTTCTTCAGACAATACAACGAAGTCTCCGTTTTCGTTGGTACACCAACAGTCCTAACCTGCAAAACGAAACTTACAATTGTATAGTTGCAAAACCGGTAGATTGGACGTTAGAAGAATTAAGGTACAAATTTAGGAAAGGATATTTAACAGAATCCTAAATCTCGCTTACGACATTTTCAAGATAAGCTTGCATATTTACAATTTCCAAATAATAACATTGGAACCGTCGGTCTACTGCGCAATTTCACCCGCTCAAAGGAAGGTCCTCTCTCAAAGAAGTAAGGGAAAAGAGACCTATCTTTTCAGGAAATAGATATAGCATATCTTTTTATAAATAACGAAACTAATTAACTAGCTAAAGTATTACATATTATACAAACTAATATTTTTTTTAAGGTTCTTTGGCCTTTTGATATCATTGAACAGCGAGAGCGAATGCCTTGAAACATAAGGCAATGTTGCATCGAATCATCAAGGCAATGTTTTTTGTGTAAAATGTACGTATATGTAGACGTTTTCCTTTAATGCATCAAAAATTTTCGAATGAATGGAAATGTAATCAGTATACAAGCACATTCAACTCTTTATACGATTTCCTTTCATGCATTAAAAAAATTACGAATGAATGAAAATGTAATCGGTATACAAGTACGTTCACCTCTGTAATCAATTTCATTGCTGTTTTAATTGCAAACGTAATTTCAATTACTGTTTTCACGTATTCATGCGAATTTTAGTACCTACACGAATTTTAGTACCTACACGAATTTGGAAAAATTGTAGCGTGAACAATGACTTTAATGTTATCTCTAAGCCTGTTTGAAATATCATTCATGGTGCGAGTGTCTTCAAAATTTACGTCACCGAACGAAAGATGCGCATTTTTTCCTTTCTTTGCGCACGACGCAGCTGGAAATGTAATTTATAATTTGTTCATAATGACAAATTTAAAGGTTACCAAACTGTTTAATTAGAGCTAGGTTGTGTACCTAAAATACCAAATTCATACTTCCATACTAATATTATAAAGAGGAAAGATTTGTTTGTATTGAATAGGCTTCGAAACTACTGAACGGATTTGTAAAATTCTTTCACTGTTTGGAAGCTACATAGTGTAATATTTCGTAAATAATTCAATGTCGTTCTTTAGATTAGCCTTCGAAGATTTCAAACAAGCTTCAATCAAATGGCCGTCGAAAATTCTAAACAAGATTCAAATGAATCTACATCGGGAAAATATTGTAATATAATGCTTTTATCGCTTTCTCGTCTACAAGCAGAGCCTATAAAAAAGTAACAATTGTATTTTTAATTTTACGACGGAAGCCGAACGTACTCGTGTATACCGTATACCGATACATTTCACTAGGAAGTCGCGATGTATTAATAATTCAGACGCATTGTAAACGCGGAAATGTATTTAAACATCCGCTGTCATGGCCGACTGGTCAGTTGGTTCTCGACCCAGGTTCATTTCGATACGTGATTATGGAACTCAGTTTAATTCTACGAATACCTGATAAAAAAAAAATGAATAGTATGTACCTAAATATGAATTAAGGTTGTTAATAAAGGCATCTTTATCTTATACCTGATAACCGTAATTTATGATTGTACATTATCAAAAATTAAGAGTAAAGTTTCGTGTCAGCTCAAAAGTTCAGGCTTTGTTAAGTGCGAATTTAAAGACACCTTACTAGGAGCGATCAAAAATGGGCTTTTGATAATAAAATATTTTTGTTTGGATGTCATTTTATGAATAGTAATAAATAAAGTAAAATAGAGTTAATTTCTAATGTTGCGATTCGTAAAAACGTAGCCTGCTTGCTTCTGTTAAAAGTCTATATTCATGTTTTAGTTCTATTTTAGTTTTATCGCGTGCAGACAACAAACCGCTCGTCTGCAACGCCCCTTCAATTAACAGTTTATTGTGCTGTCGTAGCGGTTGTCGACCTTAGCGTGACACATCACGCTGTACTCCCAAAAACTAATGCCATTACCTAAATCTAGAAAACCAAGTACATATATTTTTAAGACACTAATAAAAAGCCTGTATTAAATTTTTGGTTTTTTAATGCCCGCATTTCAGAAGAGCACATCTTCTAGTTGTAGATAATTTGCGGTAACACGTACCACGGCTACAGTAATGCCAGAAATATTTCCCACGATATCACAAATATGTAAGAGGTTCGAACTGAATTGAAAAAACGACATGCGAATAGCCTTTTTTTTCTCTATTGAGAGGCTATTTCAGCTTTGCCTTGACGTTTTCTTTTTTTTATTGCTTAGATGGGTGGACGAGCTCACAGCCCACCTGGTGTTAAGTGGTTACTGGAGCCCATAGACATCTACAACGTAAATGCGCCACTCACCTCGAGATATAAGTTCTAATGTCTCAGTATAGTTACAACGGCTACCCGGCTATGCGTTTCGGTTCGAAGGGTGGGGTGTGAGCTCGTCCATCCATCTGAGCAATAAAAAAAAAAACCGCACCCTTCGAACCGAAACGCATTACTGCTTCACGGCGGAAATAGGCGGGGTGGTGGTACCTACCCGTGCGGACTCCCCAAGAGGTCCTACCACCAGTGATTACGCAAATTATAATTTTGCGGGTTTGATTTATATTACACCATGTTATTCCTTCACTGTGGAAGTCAATCGTGAACATTTGTTGAGTACGTATTTCATTAGAAAAATTGGTACCCGCCTGCGGGATTCGAACACCGGTGCATCGCTACACACGAATGCACCGGACGTCTTATCCTGTAGGCCACGACGACTACAAACTACACGTAGGTGAGCTCACGGGACTCAAACCGAAAGTGTTGCTAACACTGGCCCTAGCAAGAGTAGTTAGTGCTTCGCATAATCTACCACCGGATCGGAAACGCGACTCACTGAGAAGATCCGGCGAGAAACTCAGTAGACTGTGTCTATGGGTTAATTTACTCGTCGAGCTCTTCGTCGCAAGCGACGGGTTCGGCGAGGACGGTGACCGGGCGAATAGATAAATTCATACGTGATAACAAATTGTTTTTAATCTATTTACAAAAATGATTAAAGCTTATTCTCGCCTATTACTTCAGTAGAATGGACTAGGACAATAATATGTATTAATATCTGAATCTAATTTGGCTCTAAATTTTACCTAACCTAACTGACGTCAGCGCTCCTTGGGAACGTTCTTCCGTTTGAAACTGGTTCACTTTCGAAAGTAAAAGCCCGTTTGCAATACTCACAATTTGAACGCAGCCTGTCGACCCTCATGACGGCTCTACCATCTGTTTCTTCTATTATTCCGCCCTTTTTTCCCTGATACTGGTGCATTTGTTAATTTAACATGAACATTAGTCATCGACGAAATTAGTCGCTGTGAATGAAATAAGGGCATTCGTTCCACACTTCGTTCTACGACATAACAGTGAGAGAGAGAGAGAGAGAATACACTTTATTGCACACCAAAACCCAATTTACATTCAAAAAAGCAATCAAAAAAAGCAGATACATTTGTACAATAGGCGGTCTTATCGCTAAGAGCGATCTCTTCCAGAAAACCGTTTAATTTACAGAAATTCTGGAAAATATAAAAATTAGCAGTTTAGTTTAGTTCATTACCAACAGTTTAGTTTATTACCAAGTATTACCAAGTACAATTAGTATAGATGAAGTTTACTGGTGGTAGGACGTCTTGTGAATCCGCACGGGTGGGCACCTACACCCTGCCAATTTCTACCGTGAAGCAGTAATGCGTTTCGATTTGAAGAGTGGGGCAACCGTTGCACTGTTAAATACTGAGACCTTCCAACTCATATCTCAAGGTAGGTTGCGGAATTTACGTTATAGATGTCTATAGGCTCTGGCAACCACTTAACACCAGGTGGGCCGCGAGCTCGTCCACCTATCTGAGCAATAAAAGAAATTGTAAACGTAACTAAATTCAGAATTTCTTTCGAGACATTACTACTACTATGCTAATCCTGAATCCTTTTTACATACTTGCGAAAACATCGTGGCACATGCCTAGTGTATATCTTAACCTACGATCTAATGAAGCACATAAATCGCTAGGTCATGTTCCAATTTCTGCCATCTCAGATCTAAGAAGCGAATTTAGGAGCGTCAAACTCTCATCACTAAGATACTAAGAACAGAAACGGAAAACAAATATATGTATATCTTTAAATGAAAAGTACCGTGTGTCATTTCGTGTACCACTGACGTGTAGTAGGTATCATGATGATCGATTATTTAAGATGAAAGCGTAACAAACAAATCAAGTATGTGATCAAAAGCTTGCTTAAACCAATCATATAAGCTCGTCTCGTTTTAATAACCAAATTAAATAAAGGATAGCAATACTATACTAAGAGGTCGTCATAGTTAGGTCATAGTTAGCGGTAAGCAGCGGCTTGACTCTGCCCCTCGCATTGCTGAAGTCCATGGACGACGGTAATCACTCACCATCAGGTGGAACGTATGCTCGGGTGCCTACAAGGGCAATAAATAAAAATAAAAAGTTTAATGAAAAACAACCTCAAGGTAACATGATCTACAAGTCCTCACTGCTCCCTTGCATAAAACAGCCAATATAAACTAGGCACATCCTACGTTTGCATGTCATATGTTATTTGTATCGCAAATCGTAACGGCTCTCTAGCCGATGACGCGATTGCCCTTGGCATTATTAACAGCACGCTATCAGTCGGCGGTGACATCATCATTTCATATACGTGTGCGTGTTAAAACTCACACACACACACAAAGCACATGTAAATTATGTAGTATTAAAACCTTAGATTTTTAACGATAAAAATTCTAGGATTTGTTACTGGTGGTAGGACCTCTTGTGAGTCCGCGCAGGTAGGTACCACCGCCCTGCCTATTTCTGCCGTGAAGCAGTGATGCGTTTCGGTCTGAAGGGTAGGGCAGCCGCTGTAACTATACTGAGATCTTATAACTTATCTCAAGGTGAGTGGCGCATTTACGTTGTAGATGTCTGTGGGCTCCTGTAGCCACTTGACACTGAGTGAGTGGGCTGTGGGCTCACCCTCCTATGTAAGCAATAATAATAAAAAAATTTGATGTGAGAATAGAATAATAATTTTCGTAAAATTTAATTATCTAACAATTGGAGTGTTCACAATAGCACACACCCATATTTGAGGCCGTCAGCGCAAAAGTGGCCTATACTTACCATAGTTAGTATGGAGATAATGAGGTTCGAATTAAACTTTACAATACTTCGTAGGCAAAAAATACGCGCTAAAATGATGTTTACAAAGGCATCTGTTATCTATGGATGAAACTAGGGATAGGCCGATTTTGCATAAAAATTTATGATGTTTTCAATAAATTGCAAAACGTAAGCACGAATATGAATTGTGGGTTGGCCACATTTGCGCTGACTGCCTCATTTAGTGTTGTTGTCTTGTGAATGTCTGTCACTAAATATTTCATCGGTTTTGGCCGCCCAAAGCAACCCTGTCTTAAACGACAGAATGCTCTTGCAAATGGCTCGAGTTTTTGACGTACGTAATCTCGTTTACATCATGGTGTCCTTGAGTTTACTGTCACATGTTATTAAACAGGTGGACCTTTTGCTATTGTGTACTATAAAGCAAATTGTAAATATTTTTGATTCCAATAGTAACTAAACATATTCCGCAACATTATATCCTCATAAAAAAACTAAATTAATATATTTTGACATGTGACCTAAACAGCGTGAATGCTAATCTTTAATTAATATCGATATTTTACACGTAATATCGAATTAAATATATGCGCAATGAACCGGACTACTTGTTTTTAATTTTGCATATTTTTTTATCGCAAAAGCGCGAGTATCGATTACTCGCGTTTCGGTGATCGATCAAAGTCGTAGACGTTTTAATTAATTCAGCGGTTTGAATAAGTTTTTTAGTCTGTGCACATTGAACTTTTCATTTGAATCCGTAAAAATAACTTCACGCTGTCAGATTGACTGGATTTTATCGCTGCGTCAACTTTTTTTTTTTTTTTAGTTGCTTTGATTTGTGGACGAGCTCACAGCCCGCCCACCTGAGTGCATTGATTCTATAATTGTATCGAGTATTAATTCAGTATTCAATATATACATATGCAAATATTTTTTAAGGACTTCCTTGATTTTTTTTTAATAGTCTATTAAAATAAATCGTGTCAAAATAGTTGCCACTGGATTGATGACGTATCTCTTAAAGTAATCAAAAACATCGGTTTATATATCAGTAATGTTTTATATCAGAATCTACATTATGACTAACACTACTTTTATTACGATTTTATCTCGCTATCATTCAATTATTTGTGACGTTGTCGAATTTTTAGCAGCTTTCTCGGTCACGAACTACTAATAATAAACGCGGGATTAACCAACCTTTTAGTGTTGAGCCAATTTTGACATATTTTGTAGAAATTGCTAAAGGATTTTTGAAAAAAAGCACCATAGAAAACTTTAAATAAAAAGATCAATGCTAAATTCACAGCATAATAGTTTTAAAAGGTTATTTATAAATGAAACGTTATATAAAATAATGTGTCGTACCTATAACGAACTGGCAAGGTCGTCACCTGAGTTAGATATTTTTACTTGTAGGTTAGTTACGTTTAGAAAAACGTTTAAGGGCATCCTCCACTTTATTAATAGGTAGGTTAATGTAATTGTTTAATTTATTATATTGTGATTTTTTTTTTTCCTTACATTATTCGTTAGATTAGTTTTTGTTATTGTGTTGTTTTGTCATAATTGTAAGGAACATTGTTATACAAATTCAGCACTATATGTCTTGTTTTGTCGTGCGTACATAACTTATGTTGCAAGCCAGATTTTGTTTCTTTTTATTTGTGTTTTTTATGTATCTTTAGCTTGTGATGTGTATTGTGAGCCTAATAAAAGAAAATAAATAAAAATAAATAAAATAACGGCGCACAGGCTGATACGTAATACCCATAATGAAACTTCGCAAATATTCCGATGCTCCGCACTTTTTACGCACTAATAGAGAGTCGATATATCGACGGTTCGCGCTCAAAGGGTTAAACGGTAAAAGTGGTTTTAATTGCATCTACAATTCGCGTAAAACGAAGAAAATACTCCATATGTTCGAATTGTATTCAAAACGCTTACGTGAAAATTTCATTCCATCCATGCGTAATTGTATGTGTAGAGTGATACTGTCGGTTACGTAATTTGGCTAAATGTTTGCATATAAAATACAGTGCATAACAAAAAAAAAGGACAAACTGTAAAGCATTATTTAATGTATCTGAGTCAAGGTGGCACGGCACTAGCAGATGTGGAACAACTACACACATCGAAAACACCTTTCGATGTGCCCATATACGAATATAACCATTTCATAATTTAAATTTCATTATAGAGGAAATACGTGTACGCATGCGCACGATCCATTACTGCATACTTTATGATGTTTTAAATACAATGAGGCGTACCTACTGGTTTATTTTGAAACTGCGGCTACGGTATGTTAACATCGATTTCGTAATACGTTTTAATGATTGCACAAAACATTTTATGCCGTACATACACTTGCTTTACTTATATTTTACTAGCGGCCCGCTCCGGCTCCGCTCGGGTCTTTAACAAAAATTTCAACGATATTTGACGTTGTTTTATTTTTTTAAATAAAAGAACACTTATTGCGGCATAACTATAATAGTTAAACGTATGCTGTGGCGACACTTTTTGTAAATAATAATGTGTTCTACAAAGTCGTAGTACATTATTTTATTCTATCATCAATACTTTTCGCAGGGCACGTAATGCAGCATGTAAAGAATATTCTATTTTATTTTTTTACACCTTGGGTTGCATTATTGGAGTTTTAGTAAGGATCTCTAATTTTTTCAAAAAACAATTATGCCTATGTCACTCGGGAATAGTGTAGCTTCCAAACAGTGAAAGAATTTTTCACATCGGTTCAGTAGTTTCGGAGTCTATTCAATACAAACAAACAAACAAATCTCTCCTCTTTATAATATTAGTATAGATTCATGGTTAGACAGAAACGAATCGACTGTGTGGCGATTCGTTTGTGAAAAATATCTTGATGGTACTTTGCCAGAAACCTTTGAAGTGTAAAGGTTCCATTTTAAACGG
This sequence comes from Bombyx mandarina, assembly GCF_030267445.1. Taxonomy (NCBI): domain Eukaryota; kingdom Metazoa; phylum Arthropoda; class Insecta; order Lepidoptera; family Bombycidae; genus Bombyx; species Bombyx mandarina. Next base: position 5,312,210 of record NC_143232.1, read on the forward strand.
ATAGATGATGCAGAAGCGCATACGACATGCATAAACTAAAGTAACCTATAAAATGTTATATTTATAAATTAGAGGTTAGACTAAGAAGTCTTACCATAAATTTTGTTGCAAGGAAAAATATTTTTTTTTATTGCTTAGATGAGTGGACGAGCTCACAGTCCACCTGGTGTTAAGTGGTTACTAGAGCCCATAGACATCTACAATGTAAATGCACCACCCACCTTGAGATATAAGGTCTCAGGTATAGTTACAACGTCTGCCCCACCCTTCAAACCGAAACGCATTACTACTTCACGGCAGAAATAGGCAGGGTGGTGGTACCTATCCGCGCGGACTCACAAAAGGTCCTACCATCAGTAAAAGGTTTTATCACACAATACATTTACTCCTACAGTGTACCTTAGATTTTTATTTTTTTTCCTGTAAGTGTATTTAACCGGCCTCTATAAATATCAACAGCAACAAGGTTAAAAATCTAATGTTCACTAAATCCACAGTCTATAGAAGTGATGAAAATGACGTAAACGAATTCCATTCGTAACTTTAACAGCTGTATAACCTCCATTTACGACACATAATTTTGGTTTACAATAATTCATTATTATTAATCGCTAAAAAGGCTATGCAGTTAGGTGAGTGGAGCTAATTCGTGCGAAAATATTTTTCAATTTCAACCTACAGCATTATAAATTAAAGACTAGAGCTCTCTGCACAAACCTATCCTTTTTTTTAAATCGCCTGACCATAAACACTTACATTAAATTATAATTATTATTAATTACTAGAATTTAAATGTTGATCTCGTCCTAATGTTTGCGCCAAACGTTGTTAAAAATAAATTGCAGAGTAGGTATTGGCTGTGATAGCATAATATAATGTAACAAAGAGCAAAGTATGATTGTTAAAATGCGCTTTGTACTATGTATTCGTATTTGCGTGCCAAATGGGTATACATGAAAAGTCCTATTTTTAACAAGACGGCGTCTAGGCAGTTTTTTGACTGAAAAAAATACCAGAGTTCATAGAGAGGAATAAAAGAGTTTCAATAGTAATGAATTAAGTTAATTCATGAAACTTTGACTACTGACATTCCGAACAAATTTATGATGACGTCAGAGTAGCCATATGTTAACAGTGAGTCATACTATATTATCTATCTAGCTGTTTTTTGTCCTCTCTGTCAGTAGAGTATTTACAGCACGCGTTGCTAATTGATCGTTTCATACTATAAGTGTATTTATTTATTTATTTAAAATTCTATTTTTGAGACTTCAAAATTAAGAAAGTTAAAATTACGTTATTTTAGGGGTTTGTTCATAATAAATATATAATACATATGTGTATGTGCGTGCTGCTTGAACAATTACGATGAACATTTTTGCAAATCCTCAGCTTGGCCTAGCAAGTGATCCTGTGTATTTGAAGCTTGGTAAAGTTTGATAGCGATCGGATCAAAGTTACATCAAAGATCGGCCAGAAAAGCGGGCAGGGTTTGACTAGTTACGTCTTTTTCAAGGCGTAGTCTTCTGCGAGGAATTGGGGGAGGTGGAGGACCTTGGCCCTACTCGTCACCCTTTTCCTCTCTGGAGGCACCGGAGTCCGATATAACCCGCTCCATTACCCCCTTCGACCGGGTATCCGTAAATGGATTCCCCAGCGTTAAACAAAAAAAAAAGGGTTTGACCAGCTACCTCATTTAAAAAAAAAATTAAACGCTCTTATGCTTTTACCAAAAAAGCAAGGAACAGATAGCAACAAGCTTAAGTTTATAATATGGACTTTGAGGTGGAAATAATCACACTATTATAATTCGCTTTTACATTTTTGTATAGAATTAGCTGATACCTCGGATTCTGTAACAACAACCATCGCTTATTTAATTTCAATGTTAAAAGAGTAATAAGGGCGAGACCATCATAAATAATATCCGATTAGCCAATAACTCTGTTCGTTTTATCTACAACAATAAATAATTCGTTATCGAAGCAGTTCATCAACGTACGTCTAATTCGGTGCACCATTGACACACACAATGGTATGAATGAGCGCTATATCAGCGATCGTTGCGTAACATACTGTTAGTTGAACGCTCAGGGTTGTTTGTCGAACAATCGTATTGTATACTAAATATGATATCACCGTTAGGTGTAGCAATACTATCTATATACATGCAAATATCGATTTGTTTGTGTTTTTCAATATGCAATATCCATTCTTTTACAGATGGTAGGACCTCTTGTGAGTCCGCACGGGTAGGTACTACCGCCCTGCCTATTTGCCGCCGTGAAGCAGTAATGCGTTTCGGTTTGAAGGGTGGGGCAGCCGTTGTAACTATACTGAGACCTTAGAACTTATATCTCAAGGTGGGTGGCGCTTTTACGTCGTAGATGTCTATGGGCTTCAGTAACCATTTAACATCAGTGCGTTGTGAGCTCGTCCACCCATCTAAGCAATAAAAAAAAAATTGTTTAATGCGTTGTAAGGTCATCATAGGCTGTTTCAATGTTCTGATTTTATTCTAAAGTTTATAAATGTCTACCTTGCGCTAAGCGAAGTCTAGAAACCACAACGAGAATTTCGCCGTCCGCATGATTGAGATACATCCATTAATTATCTCGTAATTCATTATATAAAAATCGATCATGCCACGTTCGGAAACACAATTGTTTCGCGACAGAATGTTGTTACTCTCACTTTCAGATTCAATTCGAACGTGCCGTGTAGTAGACCAATCATTGCAAAATAACATTCACAATTTTTATTCTTTATTCAAAGGTTAGCCAGAGAAATTGGGACCTTCAAATATTGATATTAATTAAACTTTTAGAAAATTAAATATATTACGAGTATTACAACGGAGAGTAAAAGTAATTATACAGCTATTTAACGCGAAAGTTTAATATCTAAACTTTACGTTTAATTATCAAACTATTATAATTCTTGAGACTTGTTGCTTGTACGGAACCTCATGCTGAGTAATGAAAACAGAAATCTTTGTACATTAATCTAATACAAAGTTTATCACAAAATTAATTGGTGGTAGGACCTCTTATGAGTCCGCACGGGTTAGTAACAGCACCCCACCTATTTCTGCCGTGAAGCAGTAATGCGGTTCGGTTTAAAGGGTGGGGCAACCGTTGCAGCTATATTGAGACCTTAGAACTTATACCTCAAGGTGCGTGGCGCATTTACGTTGTAGATGTCTATGGGCTCCAGTAACCACTTGAAACCAGGTGCGTTGTGAGCTTGTCCACCCATGTAAGCAATAAAAAAAAAAACTCGAATTCCCCGAAATAGGCGGTTGTCTATGGCGTCTACACGATAGAACCACTCTATTGTTTTATTAAGCACGACTGCTTCTCACTTGCAAATAAAAACTAACAGTTTTAAAACAAAAAAAAACGAGCTACTAAATCGTTGTAATTATTTGACCTTGATTCATTCGAACTTGACACAGGTATCGCATATTACATCACATTAATAAATTCAATGCAAATGAATTTAGATGAAGTTCATTATAATCACAAAACGTAATCGTGAATAACAAATGCGGAATATACATGCGATAATCGCTGCTATGAGTTAAAGTTATAAGTTTATCTTCTTCTTCTTCGTCGCTTTCTTCATTGCTGAAGGTCGTGTCCCTGAAACTTGACCGTTGCCTGTCGCGTGAGCTGTTTCCATCTCGTCCGGTCCTCAGCTGCTCGAATGGCGATTGCGACTGGCAACCCAGTTAGAGCGGTTACTTGATCACACCAACGGCTAGGTAATCGGCCGCGGGGTCTCTTTCCTTCTACTTTGCCCGTCACAATCACTTTGTCCAAGTTATCTGACTGTCGGCGGGCAATATGACCGAAGTAGCTGAGGATCCTCTGGTAACAGATTTTTGAGAGCCTGACTCGGATGCGTTATAAGTTTATACCGTTAATTAAATTTAGAATCATTAATGAATTTAATATTAGTATTTTCCTTAATATTCTGATTTATGTTAGTGACTGCTTCATTGGTTTGCATTCAAGTGTTTATTGTTTAATAGTAATAAAATAACTACTCTTAAACTTTCGCGAGTAAATAATGTTAAACAAAAGCTTTTAACTTTGTTTTATATTTGCTGTGTAACAAATCGTAGTATGTCAATGTGTTTTATCAATTTAAATACTTAAAGCGATCCAACATTTTCTATGATACAACCATATAAGACCGTTGTAGTTTTATGATATTTATTAATGTGTTCTGCATTAATGCAAGAATATCATTGTTTGTAGACTTATTTTCCTCTACAAGACCATCAATAGGTGGCTTGTTTTGCGTCGTTCTTATGTATATCTATTAGCATATGCAAACACTTATGTTTTTCTGTTCGGGCGATTCTAGTTAAATGTTTTTTTCATTGTTATGTATTTGAATATTAAATAAATAACAGGTTTTTTTTTTGTTTCAGGTATGACGGAGTTTTTAGAATTTCGTATTTATTCACCGTTTAGCTTCGTCATAGTTGTTGGTATGGAATAGTTTTAAGTGCTTGTACGCTGATGTTTGAGTTTGTGGCAAACACGATAAGTACTACCACTGAGAAAAATCTAGAAATAAATTTAATCGGCAGAATTTAAAGACGTAAGAAGCAGGCAGTTGTAAGAATAATACGAAAACATGTCTACTATAGAAAAAATCTATAGAAGTAGAAATGTCATTAACATTGTGTACGTAGTAGTAAAATTGGAAAGGAACTATTGGCTAGAACGTTCGCTATGTTGTAAGGAAATTCAGAGGCCGTGCTATAATATTGTTTGATTCTTCCTCATTCATATATCCTTGATAATTTAAATTTTATTTTTCCTTGTTGATTAATATTGCCTGTTCCAGATAATCATAGAAATTTTTCTTTTTCAATAAGAGAGAACAAAAGTTGAACTACAATTGAGAGTATATTTAGGAAATAGCGGTTTATTGTAAAACTAGCGACCCGCTCTCGCTTCGCTTCGGAAACTGTAATTTATTATTGATTTCTCCACTATTTAGTGGATGTTATTATACACATAAACCTTCCTCTTCAATCACTCTATCTATTAAAAAACACCGCATCAAAATCCGTTGCGTAGTTTTAAAGATTTAAGCATACATAGGGACACGACCTTCAGCAATGAAGTATTCGACTAAGAAGAAGAAGAAGAAGGGACAGACAGATATAGGGACAGAGAAAGCGACTTTGTTTTATACTATGTAGTGATTAGCCTATATGTGTGTGGGATGTTTAACTTTCCTGACATTTTTATGTGAGGGTAGGTTACCGCTGTCTATAAAAGTCAATACGGAAAAGGTTCAATCTCATTTTTAAAGATGGTTTTTTTAAGATTCCCTTTGAGGAGGTCACTGTTTTTTTAACAACATTTCACTTTTGGTTTCTAAAAGTGTAATATAAACAACTAAAATAAACAAATGACTTAAATTCAGTTTCAAATTAAACAAAGAAATCACGAGTGGATCTTTGAGTGCAATTAAACGTTCAGATAGTCAGATCATGGATCAGATAAAGATGTCATCGTATTGTCGCTGTCAAACCAATATCCTCCCATGTTTTTTTTTCTTTTTTTATTGCCCTTGTAGGCGAGCATACGGCTCACCTGATGGTGTGTGGTTACCGTCGCCCATGGACTTCAGCATTGCCAGGAGCAGAGCCAAGCCGCTGTCTACAAAATATTATCAATTCATAGCATAGCATAGCGTATTCAATTATATTTTCCTCTTATGGCCATAACTCCTCTGAGTTATAGATATCTCAAACCTTGTTTTGTGTTTCATATTGCTGATTGAGTTTGGTAAACGTCTTTTAATATCATGATCATTAGCATTTCTTTAATTTTTTTTTATTGCTTCTATGAGTTACTGGAACCCATAGACATCTACAACGTAAATGCGCCATCTACCTTGAGATATAAGTTCTAAAGTCTCAGTATATGTAGTTACAACGGCTGCCCCTCCCTTCAAACCGAAACGCATTACTGCTTCACGGCATAAATAGGCAGGGTGGTGGTATCTACCCGTGCGGACTCACAAGAGGTCCTACAACCAGTAAAAGCATATCTGTTCACGAATATAAAACTACTTTCATTGTTATATATATGAAAATATATTGCACATTTCGTTTCTAACACTATAAGACCCAATTTAGACAGCAAAGGCGTTGCGAAAGAAACCAATCCAACAGAGTCAATTTATCATAACATTAATATATACAGGTGCAGTGAAAGTCATCATTAATGTACATGTAAGGTCCCAAGTCGCAATTCAAATTGCATCGGACACGCGTAGGAATATAAATAGCTTTCTATTTTTTTTTTTCGCATTGATTGCTGGCTAATTTCAGGTTGCAAACTTGATAGCCATAGAATTGAAGTGATGAATTGTGGACGTTCCGAATTAATCACGAAGCTAATGCGATGCTGTTTTGTTGTATGATCGTTTTTATTTTTTTAGCAGACGCTAAAACGAAGCGCGGAGTAGTTATCTGGTAAAAAAAAATTCGCATTGATTGCTGGCTAATTTCAGGTTGCAAACTTGATAGCCATAGAATTGAAGTAATGAATTGTGGACGTTCCGAATTAATCACGAAGCTAATGCGATGCTGTTTTGTTGTATGATCGTTTTCAATTTTTTAGCAGACGCTAAAACGAAGCGCGGAGTAGTAGTTATCTGGGCTGTGACGTATGTGAAATGTGGTGTTTTTTATTTCTTAGTGAACGATGTAATGCAGCTGTCGGGGAACCGGGGTAAAATGAAATTTTGGGGGGTAAAAATGAAACTTTTATGAGTTAAAAGTATATATTAAAGTGAAACCTCTTTAGAATCGTTGTGATTTCAAACTCAATACAAGAAATTATCATTTACTTATATATTTTCTGTGGGGGCGATTTTTTTCCTCAACTGTATATATATTACATATATTACTATTATTACCTTTTTGTATTACTAGGCATTACATTGATAAATTGAATAAAAGATGTTTATATTAAATTTTAGTTATTGTTTTCTTTTCAAAATTATCATTGGAGCTATAATATGAAAGATGCTAAAAAGAAGCGATTTAGCCTTTTTTTTTGTTCTTCACCATAGGGTAATATCAACAATATTTTGGGGTGATAATTAAAAAAGTTCCCCGACCGCTGATGTAATGGCCCGGCTGGTGTTAAGTGGTTACCGGAGCACGTAGACAGAAACGACGTAAACCCACTTTGAGACATGAGTTCTAAAGTCTCCGTTTTTTCAGTACAACGATTGTCCCACCCTTCAAATCGAAACGCATCACTGCTTCACGGTAGAAATAGGCAGGGCGGTTGTGCCTACCCGTGAGGGTTCACAAGACGCTCTACCGGTAATAATGAATAGGAAAAATGTCAAGTAGCGTCGTAAACTTATGGTAGGCAGCGGCTTGGCTCTGCCCCTCACATTGCTGACGTCCATGAGCGACGGTGACTACTTACCATTAGGTGGGCCGTATGCTCGTGTGCCTACAAAGGAAATAAAAAATTTAAAAAAATAAAACGCCTTTATGAATACAAAGTTTAATGTTACAGGCACCTAATTAACGCGAACAAAGTTGTAAAAGCTCCGTGACCTAATCGAATCGCAACACGTAATTAGTGATACAAACTTTCTAAAGCGCTTTACGCTGCGTACACAGGAATAGTCGCTTTGTATCCGTACACACATATAATGAATGTTCTTCATCAATTTGTTAACTTTCTTGCAATATTTTGATGGCTTTCTCTCTTAATGAAATAATTTTGGCAATAGGATAATTGGCGTTAGGACGATATTACTATACTACTAACTAGATTTAGATTAAATTACTAATAATAATTATTACAATTCAATACACTTCAACCTTATGTTTCGAGATGGGTAGCGGTTTTAACGTTGTGGCTATGATGTTGTGCTTAATTCTGCAGCATAGCAGTAATGGGACAGCCGTAATACTATAGAATACTAGCCGTACTTGCCCGCTTCGCTGGGCATTTAAAATTAACATTATTATTAGTGTCATTATTATTAGGGACTCCAGTCCAACACTCATATAAATATTAGTCTATCCATGACAAAAGACATGTACTTAACATGTCTTTTCTACATGGATACCAAGTTTGAAGTCCATCGGATGCATGGTTCAGTAATTATAACGGAACGTGCGTAAAAACCACTGTAGATTTATATATTAGTCTATACTAATATATAAATATAATAATACATCTATATGTAGCCGTCATCATCATCATCATCATCATCAGCCTATAACAGTCCACTGCTGGACATAGGTCTGTCCAACTGCTCGCCACTAAGCACGATCCTCGGCTTCTCTCATGTAGCCGTAATACTATAGAATTGAGATTTAGACCTATTGACTCAAGGCGGGAGGCAGTAACGTTGTTGATGTCTATGACCTTTGGTAACCATTTAGCACCAGGGGCTGTGATATCGCTCACTCTTTTAATAAATAAAAATAAAAAAAAAGGTAAATGCTAATTTGATAATTCTAAAGCAAATTAACTCTAAATTAACTAATCTAATCAACTTGTCCTAAATTAACTAGTCCGTAATAATTAAGATGAATTTAACTGTTGAGCCATTTTTGCAATTTCGATATTTTCTAGATCTTTCTTTATCTCATATTATTTTAAAACATATACATATGTATCTATATATCTGAGGATGGTAACAATAATCCTATTTCTAGGCCTGAATACTAATGGAAAGTGATTTTAGAACGTTTTAAGTTATTCAGGAACAAACATTTTCAGATACCTCCTTATTTATTTTTGAATTGTAAGAGAAAGCAACTTGAATAAAGCTAATTTGGATTCGTAATAGCATGTTGAGGTTGCTCTCTGATGACCCTGTAGTCTGTAATCAAAAGACGGTTACGTGAAATGATTGTGTGATTGAATCTAACTACTTAATTGCGTAAAATAATCATATTCTGCGGACGTGGAGAGATGTTTTCTATTGAGATTAGATTTAAGATATTCTGCACGTTTCTGAGTCAAGCGTTTTCAAGGACAACGGTATTATTGTACGACAAGTCAGATTGAGTCTGCGTAGAAATATTTTCAGGGGTATTGATGTGGTCTTGGTTTCTGATAATACGTATTCATTGTTTTTAGTTTTCCCTCGTCCTTATATTATTTCCAACGTTTCGGAAATAAGTTTATATCACAGTTTTCTTGGTCACAGATGACCGGCCGAAATGCTACAATAAAAATATAATTACAATTAAAAAAAACGCGATATGGAAATAATCACAAAAATACATAGGTAACTAGTCTTAATTATTTTCACGACTCTTGAAAAATCGAAGAAACTAGCATACGTTAATTTATCTAAATAGAACAAGTTGATTTGCAAAATTTATCATTGACTCACATTAGAAATGTCCACACAGCTTTGAACGTTGCTACTAGATCATATCAGTTTTTTTTACTAACCTATACTGGTAGCATGGAAGGGTGCCCATGCAATGGACCGACCAGATCAAGTCGGCAGTTGGCGGCTGTTTTCATGAGTGTACCAGGCTCACCACAAACCCGGAGGAGTGGCGATTGCTCGTGAGGCGCATAACATCTGCCCACACCAATGATACTGGATGACGACCACGAGCGCTCTGACAAGAGTGATACGACATACGAATACGATACTGGCAGCTACTCATTGGCTGGCTTTAAAGCACAATCGTGATAAAGATAATTAGAAGACTATGTCGTTTATGTGGTTTATATTGTTATTTGTTTCATTTTCGATTAGATAGATATGCTTGCTGAATCGATGGAAGAAATATGTCAGAACCCTGCATGCGTGAAGTGTGTGACGAGGACATGGGAATGTCATTTTTGTTTTTTGGGAAAGGGTCAAATCGCCGTGCTAGGCAGTAAATGCAAAGTAAATAAGGACTTAACTATAAATACATTTATAAGAATCTAGCCGTATTTCGATAAATTGATACTGTGGCGGGTAGCCATCATACAACGCAAGATATTTGACAGATCCCTGAATCTCGTTTACGACATTTTCAAGATTAGATTGCATATATACAAGCTTTGAATAAAAACATTGGGACCGTCGGTCGACCGAGCAATATCAGCCGCTCGGTGGAAGATCTTCCCTATGTCGTATACCTACAGTATAATACCCGGGCTAGTCGTTACATTGTCGTACATTATAAATGTGGGAGCGAGGTCGGGACTGTTTCAAATTATTCTCATCCTGTTATAGGGGCATACTAGTTTGTTGTAATACTGGAATACTTTCTGAAACAATGTTATTATTAATAAGCGGAAGATGAATGTTCAATAATGTACTGAAACTGGTGAAGCAAACTACCTATTTCGACACAGTTATGGCACGTAAAATTTGGATATTTCGTGTTCAATATTGTATTAATGTGCAGTTAAAGCAGTTAACTGTTATTATTGTCCATATACTTTTTATGATGTTACATAAATTTAATGGATTTATCTCTAGGTATCTTCACATTACCAATTTTGTAGATGAAAGCATGTATTATGTAATTGTAGTTAAAGTACAATTGTAAAAAAATCTTCCTGTTACGTATGTTGGTAAAGTTACTGAAATTTCAGAGTTTTCTAAGTATACATAAAATACATGTTTTCGATAATATAAAAAATAATTACATATACAGATTTACATCGCATAAGCAGGCTGGAGTGGCAATAGGCTGGTCATATCTGTCGAAGAACTGATTAGCATTGTGGTGGGGAGTGGAGACCACGGACCGGTCAACTTAAAGTAAGACCATCAGTAACAAAGTGGAGAGACGATATATGACGAATAGGGAACAGTGGATGGTGACGTGAAGAATGGGTCGCGTGGCGTGCCTTGGGTAAGGCCTATGTCCAACAGTGGACCAAAATAGGTTGTTAATGATGTTGAGACCGATTTCTAGTTTGATCTTATAGTTTGTTTTTTAGCTTAGTATATCTTCAATACTACAATGTTTTTTAAATTATGTTTGATGAAACAAAGGAAATGAAGCAAGTCTTGATAATTCACGTTCTTTTTCATCTCTCATTCTCTTCTTTCATGATATTTGCGGCAAATAACGAGATACGCATCTGCGTGTCAATTTTAATATCGACATTTAAAATCTCTGTACATCAAAGAGTCGTGACGTGTCCATCAACTAAATTTGTTGTACGCGTTCCAACATCCCACGGTTCTTTCTTTTATTTGTGAAATTAATATCATGTCTGCTGTAGCTTTCACTATCTGATGGAACCATGTCATGGAAGTAACGCAAATCGACTGTATTCATTTTTTTATTGCATTGATGGGTGGACGAGCTCACAGCCCGTTTAGTGGTTACCGGAGCCCAGAGACATCTTCAACGTAAATGCCGCCACCCACCTTGAGATAATATGAGTTCTAAGGTCTTAGTATGGTTACAACGGCTGTCCCACTCTTTAAACCGCGCGGACTCATAAGTGGTCCTACCACCATTTAATTTTTTTATGATTGAAGGATTACTGGTGGCCCGAAGGCCTTTCCAGTTTCACCAGGACAGGTGGGCGAGCAAAGGCTCAGCCAGGAGGAGTGGGATTTGCTAACAACTGCCCGAGCTCCTCCGAAGGAGACCTATCAACTCAAGAGCAATTGCTTCGCGAATGAATCTACTACTGGATCGGAATCGCGACCCGCTGAGAAGCTTCGGCGAGAAACTCAGCGGGCTTGACCTACCACCAGTAAACTTCATCTATACTTTTTATATACCCAGCGTTCGTATCAAAAAAAGTTTGCTTTGTGGTAATAATACTTGGTCTTTAATAATTAAAAAAACTCCAGTTTTGCTTTTACGTTAAATCTTTGTTGTATCAACGAAATTCCACGAAACGATTATAAACTTCAAACGTCTCTCTAGAGAACATATTACGGTATGCAAACGAGAAATTTACATAAATCCTGGGGTCAAATCGTAGGGTCACGCGACAACAGACTGCGTAACGATAGCACGTTTGTCATGTTTCCTTGTCGGCGAAATTAAGTAGACAGATTGCGCTGTCAATCATAACGCTTTCTACATCACCGAGAGCACCGGAGATGCATTGTTATGAATCAAGATGTTGTGATTCACAACTGCATTGTAGGGTTTCAATTCTATTGGCTTTGATCAAACCTTGTTAAGCCTCTAGCTTGGAATGAATTCTCCTCCACGGTGTTTCCCGAGCGCTATGACATGTCCTTACTTACTATTACTGGTGGTAGGACCTCTTGTGAGTCCGCGCAGGTAGGTAACACCACTCTGCCTATTTCTGCGTCTTCCGTGAAGCAGTAATGTGTTTCAGTTTGAAGGATGGAGCAGCCGTTGTAACTATACTTGAGACCTTAGAACTTATTCTCAAGGTGGGTGGCGCATTTACGTTGTGAATGTCTATGGGCTCCAGTAACCACTTAATACCAGGTGGGCTGTGAGCTTGTCCACCCATCTAAGCAATAAATAAAATCCTTTTTCAAACGAGGCTTGCGAAGAGTACTTAATGGGAGGCAGCGGCTTGGCTCTGCCCCTGGCATTGCTGTAGTCCATGGGCGACGGTGACCAGTTTTCATCAAGTGGGCCCTGTGTTCGTCTGCTTACAAAGGCAATAAAAAACTGACTGGAGTAGATCGGATATTAATTTAGACTAAATAAACATGTGAGTTTTTTTTTAATACGAAAATTTATAAACCAGCTTGACTTTTAATTTGAAGTAAATTAGGAAACAACTGTATGTCGAAAAAAGACGGAACACAGTAATCACTGTAATTTATTTGGTTGATGAGCTATTAGCCCGTAATGACAGACTTCGTTCTCTTCGCCTACTTGTTTTTGCTTGTCTCGAGTATTCCAAGACTGACGGTTGTTAAACTTCATCAGATATATAGTTTTGCTCAAAGAAATTAAGATCGTTGCTATGAATTTAAAAATAATGATAGCTCGGAATTGGATTATTCTATTTTGAAGTGTTATTCTTTTCAGTCTAAGGATTACTTTATTGAAATAACTTGACTGACAGTTGTTACTTCGGGAACTGCAATTGAAATCAGAAACATTCCAAATGCGGCTTATCGTCTAGAAAAGATGTAAAATGATAGACGTTGTTACATTACTCAAAATGCTTATCAGATCTACAACTGGTCGTTACAAGATTGTCAATGATAAAATCATCCTGCAATATTTCATGCACAGAAGAAGAAATATTTATAGCTTTTTTTTTATTCATCATCATCATCAACAGCCCACAGTCGTCCATTTATTTATTATTTATTTATTATTATTTATTTATCGACATTTTTTTATTCATTCATATCAAATTTAATGCTTCACTTCCCGTTGTTACGTTTTTATTGGCTTTAAATTTAACCGCGATAATTGTCTAGGCACATCGTTTATTTCATTATATTTGTTTACAATATTGTTTTTTTATTTTATTATTCTCCATTATTATTTTCTGTAACGATACGAATGTCTCTATGTCTCTGTGTTTAATTTGGAGAAAACAACTCCATAAAAATGAAGTTGTCGAGGGGATAGTGACGTAAGCGTTGTAACATTTGTATGAGTTTATTCACCGGTGAGCAAATGAGGTGAATTGGGTGTGGGATGTGTCTAGCACCTCTATGCAAATGATGTCAGACGTTCGTTCAATAAGTGGAACAAGGGTAAATTGATCTCGAATGGTACTTGACAGAGCCTCGTCTACTCGTAGTAGCTTAAATATGAAATTGTTACTTTTTTCCCCTACCCATGCTGATAGCCTTGAGAGGCTATTTCAGCTTCTCCTTGACGTGTAAGTGAGCTCACCAGGCTCAAACCGGAGTGTTGCTAACACTAGCCCTAGCAAGAGCAGTGCTTCGCAGAATCTACCACCGGATCGGAAGCGCGACCCACTGAGGAGATCCAGAAACTCAGTTGGCTTTTTTTTATTGCTTAGATGGGTGGACGAGCTCACAGCCCACCTGGTGTTAAGTGGTTACTGAAGCCCATAGACATCTACAACGTAAATGCGCCACCCAGTGGCCACCCACCTTGAGATATAAGTTCTAAGGTCTCAAATATACTTACATGATGAAATTGTCACTAATTTTAAGTAAACGCAGGATGCGTGATGTTGAATTTGGTCTAAAGTTGGAAGTAAACAAATTTGAAAAAGTCTTAACAGGAATAATTTCGAAGCAGTACCTACCTTAAACAATAAAGTTATAAGTATACCAAAAAGTTTTGATGAAATTTATTAAATTCTTCATATTCTATATACCCTATATATTGGGATATCGACAAGAAGAAGCTAAACTTAGCCTGATAAATACAGAACAGATTGCGGCAACTATATATGGTACAACGGAGACAAGGTACGCGAGTTCCATATGGCGTTGGTTATCTAAGCTCGTGCGCATGTTCATGCATGTGTGCGTTCTCGTCTGATCTAATTACTGTCTGTTTAATTCAATCCATCGCTGGTTCGTGTAACATGAGCTGATTTTTTGCGTGTACCAAATTTTGCACTGAACTTTATTTATTTGTTTGTCTTATCTTTTATATATAAAAATTTTTTGCTGTTCGTTAGTCTCGCTAAAACTCGAGAGCGGCCGATTTGGCTAATTTTGGTCTTGAATTATTTGTGGAAGTCCAGAGAAGGTTTAAAAGGTAGATAAATATGAAAATGCTCGGAATTAAATAAAAATAACAATTTTGTTTTTCCTTTGATGTGTCCTCCCGTCGCGTCGGACGGATTCTTTTTGTTTGTATTTAAATTTATTTTCATACAAAAGTTTAGATCTTTTATTTATCGATTGAGGTACTACGAAGTCTGCCGGGTCAGCTAGTAATAGATAATTATCGAGAATGGTCTGCCTTTCTCTATCATGGTAAGTCGAGATTTTAGCGTATCACAAAGGGGGATTCCTTCAGAAAAGCGATAACAGGTTTGTGACAAACATCGAATATCGGCGCTCAAAATGTGAACACATATACTATTATATTATATAGTATTGTTTTTGTTGAGTCTACTATTTATTTGAATAACACGGAATGGTATCATAACATGTTCCTCTGGGTGATTTTAGTTTAATGTTCACAGTACGATGTATTACGATTTTACTGGTGGTAAGACCTCTTGTGAGTCCGCGCGGGTGGGTACCACCACCCTGCCTATTTCTGCCGTGAAGCAGTAATGCGTTTCGGTTTGAAGGGTGGGGCAGCCGTCGTAACTATACTTGAGACCTTAGAACTTGTATCTCAAGTGGGTGGCGCATTTACGTTGTGGATGTCTATGGGCTCCAGTAACCACTTAACACCAGGTGGGCTGTGAGCTCGTCCACCAATATAAGAAAAAAAAAACCCATTAAACCATAACTGTTTTCGTTTCTAACAATACAATATTTAACTAATGAAATAGAGAAAATCCTTAGATTGTTGAAAAAACAAAGATATCATAAATGTGACAATAAGTCATTTATATGTCAATCATCATATTAATTCCATTTAAAGTCACATTACGCCTTAAGAATTCCGAGATGTTTAGATAAAAGATCGTAAAGTGGGTCATAACTCTTAACGACCTCACTTAATCGTTCTGTAAACAAAATGAATGATGAGTATCCATTGAGATGAACACTATTGGATGTCATACTTGAGTTTTATGACTGGATCCGACACGGGTCCATAAGTAAACGACATAGCACGTCCCGGTATAGTTAAAACTGTGGAATCCGAGTTTCAGACGTCTAAATATAGAAAGGGATCATTTGGAACGGAGCCAGAGCTGCGTGGAATACCATACGCTTGATGTACTTGGGGGCTTTCCGTTTTTGTAATATATTGCAATATAGATAAGGCGCCTGAGGAGAATAACTAATTCAGATTAAGGATATCGCGTGCTACGTAATAAAGTATACCAGGAAGCACCTGTTAGTTATTTTATGAACTGTTAACTCCAGTAGTGGGTGTTGATTTTGTTCAACCATCTCGCCAAAAAAAAATCTGAAGCTTACCTAAATATGAGGGTATTTAGGAGGAGTTATAATACAATTGAGATTTCGTACTCGTGCCATAAGAAGAGTGGGGTACTTACCGTTCTATGGTAACTGCTTATCATCAGGTACCACGTCACGAAGTCCTCTGTGTCTGTCTAGACCAATAAAACTAATAATTTGGTAGTATTGTAATTTTAATAATCCTATTTATTGTTTTTTGTTTACAATTAATTGTCTGCGGTATGACGATCTTTGATCGATTCAACCGGCTATTGTACTAATAATACAAGAATTCTAAACAATTTTGTCGCGATCATTATCATAACACAGAATGCCTGAGCGCTTGTCGATTGTACGTCACATTTGGACAGACTATTTTAATCTAATGTCTCATTGGAGTAGATAGACACAGCTCGGCTGGTGTTAAGCGGCTACCGGATCCCTTAAGTGGTATAACGTGAGTGGCGCCCCACTTTGGGACATGGGAAAATTTTTACTGGTGGTAGAACCTCTTGTGAGTCCGCACGAGTAGGTACCACCACCCTGCCTATTTTATTTCTGCCGTGAAGCAGTAATGGTTTCAGTTTGAAGGGTGGGGCAGCCGTTGTAACTATCCTGAGACCTTAGAACTTATATCTCAAGGTGCGTGGCGCATTTACGTTGTAGATGTCTATGGGCTCCAGTAACCACTTAACACCAGGTGGACTGTGAGCTCGTCCTCCCATCTAAGCAATAAAAAATAAAACGAAAATTTATTAGTTTATTCTATCATCAGTTTATTTCATTCATTGAATCATTATCTATTAGCAGTTGATTTTTTTAACAATTTAATATTTCAATTCAGTAGTCATTTAGGAATGTACATTATATATATATACCATTGTTGTCTATTAATGGATCTAAGTCGATGAACTTCGCTGACTATAGTTGAAAAATTGTAAACAAAACGATATTTCTCATTATTTTATCATTGCCGTGTCAACATTGAATATATTTTATTTTTACAAGCAGCGAAACACAAAAACTTGGCTGTTATTATGGCTGACTTACATAAATACGATAAGAATGGCAGCAAAAACAAAGTTATTAAAGTAGGTAAAAATAATGATACGTATTTAGTAGTTATTATTCGTGGAAGATAATTTAACAATCCAAATAAAAACGTGTACGTAACAGATCATTTGGATCGTATTATAATAATATGTTTTGTTGAAATTGATACCATAAATGAATAGTAATTTGAAAGATTCGATGATTATTGAAATGGACTCCCAAATGTTCGAACTGTCCCTTAATCACTTATATTATTTGATTTTTAAGAAGCTGAAGAAAAAATGCGGTTTTTTTTTGTTTGTCATCCTACCTATGTTGATAGTCTTGAGAGGCTATTTCAGATTCGCCCTAACGTGTAAGTGAGCTCACGGGGCTCAAACCGGAGTGTTGCTAACACTGGCCCTAGCAAGAGCAGTGCTTCGCAGAATCTACCACCGGATCGGAAACGCGACCCACTGAGAAGATCCGGCGAGAAACTCAGTGGGCTGTTTCGATGGGTTAATTCGCTCGTCGAGCCCTTCGTCGCAAGCGACGGGTTCGGCGAGGACGGTGACCGGTGCTTGTGGTACCTAAAAGCACCGCTAATGGATCGGGAGGATCCGTAATGACGTGAGAATACGGGAAACCTTGGCTACGGCAGCGCAGATTTGTAAATAAATTGGGAAATAATCGAGTTATATAAGTAAGAGTTGAGGATATTGCTAATACTCGTATGTAGAGACAAAAGGGACATTAGAAGTGACTGCAAGCCGGAGATACGTACTAATATCAACTAATCAAAAGTCTGATAGACTAATGTCATTAAGGTAATTTTATCTAGATTAGGTTTTGTGTTTTAAACAGAAACAAAAGTGCACAATAAGATGGGCAAGCCAAACTTAAACGCATTTAAAAGTGCTTTGATAGTTCTTGAAACTGGTTTTGTAACTCAATGTTATCATGAACATTTGTCGATTGACTTGTAACTTGTAACGTAAGGTCGAAATTACAAGCAGTACGTAGTATGTTAGCTCATAAACAATTTTACTACTTGTCATTTAAATAACGGTAAAAGGGTATTGTTTGTTTCCTATGCATATTAAAGTTTATCGTTCGTTGTGACCCGTTTCAAAGTATATCTTTTTTTTATGGTTGAGACTACTGGTGGCCCTGAGGCCTTTCCAGTTTCACCAGGACAGGTGGGCGAGCAAAGGCTCAGCCAGGAGGGGTGGGATTTGCTAACAACTACCCGAGCGCCTCCAAAGGAGACCTAACAACTCAAGGCAGCTGCTTCGCGAATGAATCTACTATTGGATCGGAATCGTGACCCGCTGAGAAGATTCGGCGAGAAACTCAGCGGGCTGATGATTAGGCTAGGTTGCACGTCGAACTCTTTCGAAAAGTATAATCTCCTAATACTTTAGCTTTATCCAGAAACACTTCATATATTATGCCTTTTCTAAGCGATTTATAACGTGGATGATGAGTCTTCTTATTCACTTATGTGTTAATTAAAGTATCACCGCGACAGACGTAAGGATCTGTTAAAACTGAAATGAATTCGTCCGACTTTTCAAACGTTCGATAAATGCATTTTTCCTTTTTTTTATTGCCCTTGTAGGCAGACGAGCATACGGCACACCTGATGCTAAATGGTTACAGTCGCCAATGGATACCTATATAGTAAGATACCTATAACAAAACAAGCAAAATACACTTCTAAGAATTAAATAAATCAAATTTCACTGTTACGCTTATTCAGACTGTAGTTTCGCTTGAATTTAGATAATTTTTCCTTGATAATTGAAATAATGTTTCAATATTAATAGAATTACAATATGTTAGGGAAATATTTTATTTCGTATTAATTTTTGATACAATAAGTGAAGCTAACGGAAATCTTCTTTCCGTCGTTGGCAGATTTAACCTTGAAAGATGTTTATAATTTTTCTCTTGCGACAATTTATTACATGTGAAATGAATTCATCCTTCGAGGAAGTCGACATTCAAATGTCATTGTTTAAACGAGGCTTAAACCGTCCTTAGAGGCAACAAAGTAACGCTAAATAGGACGGCCTGACTTTGTCGATAGTTACGCGCGATGCCGGAATAATTTACATACATAAAAAATTTTTACAAGTATTACGGTAATATATGAAGGAGCACGTATAATTTTTTGCGTCTAAACCAATCTAAATGTCTCAAAGAGGATAAATGGCATTTACGTTGTTGATGTCCATGCACTCCGGTGATCACTTAACAACAGTTGGGTCGTGTGCTCGTCTAAAATAAAGAAGATGTGTGGTGTCGTGGGACACCGGATAGGAACGAAGTTCCTTATTATAAAAATATTAATTTTAAATTCTATTCAAGGTATAAAGAAAATAAAACTGGAGGTTTCGCAACAACCCACGGTCATTCGGTAACGTGCGAACTTATTGTGGTACACTTCATTCACGGTTGTTTGCATAAGAGTTAGTGTATTGCGCAAACGAACGCTCTGAGATCGTGGTCAATTAATGATAAAAAAAATATGTTATTTTTTGTATGCTATTACAATTACTGTGTGCATGACTAACTTGTACGTAATTACATAGTTAAGTCGTACACTTTGTGCATTACTAATAAAAATCTTACGTTACGGACGTTTTTTCTCGGTTAGGGTACCCCTCCGCATCGTCCCATAAGGAACTTCGTACCAAAAATAAAAGAAAAGAAAAAGCCGAAAATCTTGATTCCACGCTTGTTTTGTTAATACGCTACAAGACTTGAAGCTTTGTTACGTAAACACGTGGCAAAAACTACGTGATTCACGTCATGTTTCGCTACTGCATCCTGCTTATAGAGCATCGAATCGTTTTTTTATGAACGCTATTCGCACCAATTTTACACGTGCCTTGTTATAATGGACGGATACTATTTCTGAAACTATTTGATATTAAAAATCTGTTTTACGTGTAAATATTTATATCCGTGAAGCATCCAAACATTTCAGATTTACAAGCGGAATAAAATTATTATTGTATCTTTGTTTTGTAATAGCATTTATGCTGCTTTGTACTATGTGCGTATTTGATTCGAATAGACAATACAAATTAGATGTATGGCGGTAATATATTTATGTACGTCGGGTTGAGCTCCTCCCGATCATCAAACGTGTCCTCGTGGTCAGTAAATTTTTTTTGGAGTTTACTCCTTTAGAATCGATTTACATATATAGGCCCGGGGTATGAAAATTATGGGGACCAAAATCGTACTAGCATGTCACACGAAATGCGTTATGCGCATTTCGTGTGACATGCTAGTACATGCGCCGGCAGTCCGCCACAAAGCCTCGTACTGATCGCGCGTTTCTCTCATTATTGTATTTTCATATATTTGTTAGTCGTTTGTTTTGTGTCTCGTTAATTTGTTAATAATCTGTAGTGTATCGTGTTGTCGTAATATAGAACTATTTCTCGTATTGTTTCGTTTAATTTTTTATATCCAGTAAACTCCAGTCGTGCGTCGGAGCGGACACACACACTTTTTTGGAGTTTACTCCTTTAGAATCGATTTACATATATAGGCCCGGGGTATGAAAATTATGGGGACCAAAATCGTACTAGCATGTCACACGAAATGCGTTATGCGCATGTCACACGAAATGCGCGCCGGGCTGCTGCGCCGGCAGTCCGCCACAAAGCCTCGTACTGATCGCGCGTTTCTCTCATTATTGTATTTTCATATATTTGTTAGTCGTTTGTTTTGTGTCTCGTTAATTTGTTAATAATCTGTAGTGTATCGTGTTGTCGTAATATAGAACTATTTCTCGTATTGTTTCGTTTAATTTTTTATATCCAGTAAACTCCAGTCGTGCGTCGGAGCGGACACACACACTTTTTTTTTTTTATTGCCTTTGTAGACAGGCGAGCGTACGGCCCACCTGATGGTAAGTGGTTACCGTCGCCCATGGACTTCAGCAATGCCAGGAGCAGAGCCAAGCCGCTGCCTACTGCTTAATACTCTCCACAAGCCTCGTTTGAAGAAGGACATGTCATAGCGCTCGGGAAACACCGTGGAGGGAGCTCATTCTATAGCCGGATGGTACGTGGCAAAAAAGACCTCTGGAAACGCACTGTGGATGACCGCAGTGATTCCAGGTAGTATGGATGAACTCTACTCCGGTGGCGGGCGGTGCGATGGTAAAAACGAGACGTTGGTATCATCTCGAACAATTCCTCAGTGCACTCCCCATGGAACATGCGGTACAAAATACAGAGGGAACCGAAGTCCCTCCGCAGACCCAGAGGCTCCAAGCGATCCGTGAGAATCGGATTATCGATATCAAGGCTCACAGCAAGAGCCTCGCCCTTGCTCTCCAAGGCTTCAGCCCATCTGTGAGTAAGGTATACAAGAAGATCGCCAGCTGAGCGACCGTGACGGAAACCGTACTGTCGGTCACTGATCAGCTGGCGATCCTCCAGATCCTCCAGATTTGTAGGTTAAACTCGAAATAAACACAGAATTAAATAATTACAGACCACAAACGCGGTGATTTCAGTGATGCGTGCGATCACAATGGTGCCTCAAAATAGATTGACTTCTTTTCAAATGACTGTCTAGCCAGCACACTGCCATAGACTAACTTTTTAAATGGCACATGTCATTCACAGATTAACTGACACTGGTCATGCATCAATATCTAATAAACGAGTCAATAACTAGATAATCTATTGCGATCGCAGCACCATCCCGGGATCCACCCAGGTAATTAACCTAACGTTCCCGATCTAATAAATCAAAGTTATTTCCACTGATACTCCGACATGTAGGTATATATTTCTAATATGTTGCTTCACCTATAACATATTAGGTTGAATTTGCAAAGTCTCAGTCACATTTGGTTTGTGGGAATTCCGTCATTCAGATCGAAGCAATGCCTTATTTACTTGGCAACTATTACGTAATTTCACCGGTGGTATTGTAAGCCAGCACGCGTAGGTTCGACCGACACAATAATTCATTCGTGGAAGCAGTCATTTGGCGCGGTTCGAAGGCTCTGCGGTTTAACTATACAATTGAGATTTTGACTTCATGTTTCAAGGGAGGTTTCGCCCACGGAATAGATAAATAAGCCTAATAATAATAATACCTTATTTATCTATTCCGTGGTTTCGCCATTCAGGTCGTGACGTCACGTAGCCACTTCATACAAACTTTTGTAGACTTTTTGAAGTCGTCGTGACCTAAAGGATAAGACGTCCGGTGCATTTTTATATAGCGATGCAACGGTGTTCGAATCCCGCAGGCGGGTACCAATTTTTCTGATGAAATACTTACTTAACAATTGTTCACGATTGACTTCCACGGTGAAGCAATAACATCGTGTAATAAAAATCAAACCCGCAAAATTATAATTTGCGTAATTACTGGTGGTAGGACCTCTTGTGAGTCCGCACGGGTAGGTACCACCGCCCCGCCTATTTCTGTCGTGAAGCAGTAATGCAGTTTCGGTTTGAAGGGTGGGGCAGCCGTTGTAACTATGCTGAGACCTTAGAACTTATATCTCAAGGTGGGTGGCGCATTTACGTTGTAGATGTCTATGGTTTCCAGTAACCACTTAACACCAGGTGGGCTGCGAGCTCGTCCACACATCTCGGCAATAAAAAAATAAAATAAAAAAAAACAAGCTGTACCGTGAGCTCGTTCACTTGTCTGTGCAATTAAAAGCGAAGTAAATAAATACTTTGCATATTTACATTCATCTCCCCTTCGTTATCCTTGGACGGACGGAATGCACTAACAAACGCGTGGCACAAAGTCTGGTCCCCGGAGATATATTGTACGGTTATTGTTCAATTCCCTTTGCAAGCATAACATGTACTCGTTAGTTTCATAACAAAAAACGTACCAACATGAATTAATTGTATTTGCAGATGTTCTTATTGTCATTTTGACCTTGTCTTTATTGTGTAGATTAATTGAGTGTATGCTGGATTCGTTGTGCAATTTTATGGAAACTAAAGTAATGAATTTTTTTTTTTTTTTTTCGAAGTTTCCAGTTTGTGGCGATCATGGTAATTTGAGTTTTTTTGTTAGCTCCTGCCAGCTAGTGGCCTACAACAAGACAGTCAGACATTAGTTGAATATATTGTTGAAAATAGGCAATTATAGCATTGTTCGAGCTCGGACCACTACAAAATTGCTCTGTGTACTTAGTGCGAATTTTTAAACTTGTTTTTTAATTTGTATGGACTTGGAACAGCTCCCGTTCGTTTGCCGCTAGGGGCGTTGTTCTAACTCCACACTGTGATGTCCACGAAAGAAGGTGGTACATTGAGAGACCTTTTACTAATGTTTTAGCTTGATAGGTAGAATAACCACAGTCCCAACGGGATCGGGAGTTCAATCATGTCTCCAAAACGGCGGCGGTGTTCATATTATGGGTGTAGTTTAAACACCATGAGTGACTTACCCATACTGTATCTATCTATTAACGGGATCTTTCAACGTAATTTTGATCAATTTTAAGATTACTCTGATTTACTTGAAAATGTGCACCCGTATAAAGAATAGCCAGACATTGCCCATCGGCAGTTTCGTTGGGTAGGACACTACGGCGCAGCGCAGTCAACGCAGCATCAATCGCGTTTGCGTGGCAACCGCTTGGCAGGAGAAGATCTGGTCGCCCTGTACACACTTGGCGACGCACCGTGGAGAGTGAGATGAGGACTGCCGACGTGACCTGGAGTGATGTCAAGGAGAAAGCGCAAGACAAGGTCAAGTGGAGATAGGTTGTGAGGGTCCTACGTACCAGTGGGGTACCTTTAGACTACAACAACAAACAGCAACAGGAAGAATGGCCGACAATACAATAATATTCCAACCTTAAAGTGATTTTTTTTTTTTTTAACTACATATTTTAATTTTTTATATGAAATGAAATAAAATACTAAACGATTATTTATTATTAATTATTTTTCTTCATAATTCTTTCAATATTGTATTAAAAAATTTGTCGATTTCTATCCATTTCTATGAATGGATATTCCGGAATAGCTTGCATGTAATACAATGCCTTCGTCCCGTCTAGTAAACGAATGGTGTCAGTGCATTAGGCGCGTGGGTGACTTTATACGCGTATCGTTTCGGCGCTGTGGGATGTACGTTCCGATGTCGTGACCCACTTTACGTGAGGCGATTGTGCAAATTGTAACTATACTTGAGACGTTAGAACTTATATCTCAAGGTGGGTGGCGCATTTACGTTGTAGATGTCTATGGGCTCCAGTAACCACTTAACACCAGGTGGGCTGTGACTTCGTCCACCCATCTAAGCAATAAATAAAAAAATTGCTGGGCATACCTCCTTAATCTATTATCGTTTCATACATTACTCTTCGAACTGGTTAATTATTAAAACTGCAGGTTTTTATTTATTAGGTTACAGTTTTGCGTTGTTACAATAAAAATCTTTATCGACGCCTATCTAAATAAAATCGTATTTGCTACTTGAAATCGAAAGTATAACGGACTCGACGACTTTTTACTGGTGGTACGACCTTTTATGAGTCCGTGCGGGTAGTTATCATCAACCTGCTTATTTCTGCCATGAAGCAGTAATTGCGTTTCGGTTTGAAGGGTGGGGCAGCCCTTGTAACTGTACTTGAGACCTCAGAAGTTATATCTCAAGGTGGGTGCATTTATGTAGTAGATGTCTGTGGGCTCCAGTAAACACTTAACACCAGGTGGGCTGTGAGCTCGTCCACCCATCTAAACAATAAAAAAAAAGACTCGCACTTCATTCAGGTTTGACTTCGGCAATAGCGCTTTTTTTTCTTAACTATGCTGATAACCTTGAGAGGGTGGGTATAATCAGCTTTACCCTAGCGTGTAGGTGAGCTCTCAGGGCTTAAACCGAAGTTGTTGCTAACACTGGCCCTAACAAGAGCCGTGCTTCGCAGAAACCCACTGAGAAGAACCGACGAGAAACTCAGTGGGCTGTGTCTATGGATTACAATAGCGCTACGTGACCGAAATAAGTCGTCACTACCAGTGTTAATTAGTACGAACCAAGACGCTTTAGCATTAGTAATGATTTCCTTATTCTGGGTTGAACCCTTAGAACGAACAAATGTGATGGTGCTATTCTAAGCGACACCCTAATTTCAGACCGCTTGTTTCCAAATACGAGCAATATTTAGCTGCAAGCAAAAACGTCTTTCGTCGATTCATAGGTCAAAATATCTACTTCTTATTCACTAATATTTTAATTAGCATTGCACCTCGATGTACGCGATATCTTCATTGTGATCTTAAAAGCCGTGGGTCGCACCAATTGACCCCCGATTAATTCTAATTTATTACAATCGTTTTTTATTGCCTCCGCTATTAGGGAACACGCCGAGAGTGTTCGGTGTTGCCCGAAGTTATACGTTGAGCTTAGTCATCGTTCTTGGATGGAGTGATCGTAATGCTATGAGAATATTGTTTTCGACGAAGGGCTCGACGAGTAAATTAACTCATAGAGACAGCCCATTGAGTATCTCGCCGGTTTTTTTTTTTTATTGATTACATAGGTGGACGAGCTCACAGCCAACCTGGTGTTAAGTGGTTACTGGAGCCCATAGACATCCACAACGTAAATGCGCCACCTTGAGATATAAGTTCTAAGGTCTCAAGTATAGTTACAACGGCTGCCCCACCCTTCAAACCGAAACGCATTACTGCTTCACGGCAGAAATAGGCAGGCTGGTGGTACCCACCCGCGCGGACTCAAGAGGTCCTACCACCAGTAATTACGCAAATTATAATTTTGCGGGTTTCATTTTTGTTACACGATGTCATTCCTTCACCGTGGAAATCAATCGTGAACATTTGTTGAGTACGTATTTCATTAGAAAAATTGGTACCCGCCTGAGATTCGAACACCGGTGCATCGCTCAACATGAATGCACTGGACGTCTTATCCGTTAGGCCACGACGACTTCGAATCTTCTCAGTGGGTCACGTTTCCGATCCGGTAGTAGATTCTTCGAAGCACTTTTTACGAAAATCGCACGGACGGAGGAGTATGAAATTTTCCACACTTATAGAGAATATAGAGAAGAAGTGCACAATGCTAATATTTTTTTAAAATAATGCATAAAAGATACATTAAATCAATAAAGAAAACCTTACATACACTACATACCATGTATTTGACGCACACACGCAATCATACTATTTATTGTCTAACTTTTGTTCTTGGCGTCTGTTGTCAAATTGAGAATAGATTAAATATTGTTTGCCTTTGTTAATATTTTTTATAGTGTAGTCTTGGCGAAATTTGTGATTATAGAAGTATAAAATACAATCATAATAGTGTACAAACTTACAATTCCAATTAATTATAGTCGAATTTCGACTACTCCTGGACCTCTAGTTTTACTTAAAAATATTTGACATTTGGGGATTGAATGTTGTCGTTGAAATAGAATGTGCAACTATGTTTTTGCTGCATATAACATAGGATTTAATTCTAGCTCTGGACCGCAGAATATGAATGGTATTATGTAAAATAACTAGCGGCCCGCTCTGGCTCCGTTCGGGTCTTTAACAAAAATTTCAACGATATTCGATTTTTATTTGATTTTTTTTTTTTAAATAAAGAACACTTATTGTGGCATAACTATAATAGTTAGACATATGCAGTCGCGACACTTTTTGTAAATAATAATGTGTTCTACAAAGTCGTAGTACTTTTTTTTATTCTATCATCAATAGTTTTCGCAGGGCACGCGATGTAAAGAATATTTTAGGTAATTTTTTTACACCTTAGGTTACATAATTGGAGTTTTAGTAAGGACCCCTAATTTTTTTCAAAAAGGATTATAACCTATGTCACTCGGGAATAGTGTAGCTTCCAAACAGTGAAAGAATTTTTCAAATCGGTTCAGTAATTTCGGAGCCTATTCAATACAAACAAACAAACAAATCTTTCCTCTTTATAATATTAGTATAGATGATTAGCCACGCAGAAACAAAAATTCTCTTTAAAAACCATTCCTGGCTGATCTGACTTAATTAGCTTTTTCAAACTCTCTCTTCAAACAAAGTTTATGGAATATAACTTGCCTGTCATCATATATATGTTGACGGCGGTAACATTAAGTTTTAATTGGTTAAAATTCAGTGTTTTTTTTATTTTTACAGGCAAAGTGGTGTGCGCATCTTGCGGCGGCAAGTGCAGCGGTGAGGTGCTTCGCGTGTCGGACAAGTACTTCCACACCGCCTGCTTCACGTGCCGCACTTGTTCAGCCTCTCTCGCCAAAGGGGGCTTCTTCTGCAAGGACGGACACTACTACTGCCCGCAGGTTAGTTGATGCACATTCGTGAGTCAAACCGTTTTGAGCTCTAAGTCTTTTTCTTCAACTTCGTCTATATCAAACCGATCATGACCTAGGTCGATAAACTTGTTAAAGTCTAATTTAGCTTGCCATTTCACAATAAGCCGCATCTTTGATATGAGTGCTTTGAGAATCAGGCCTTAGATAGGCTTGTTAGAATAACAGTAGGTAAGGAAATCAAATTAGAAAATAGCATGACATTTGCCTTTTGATTTCTTAGTCAAACTGTTGTTAAGTAGAGAGAGTAGAGCGTAAGATACTCTTGGATGATTATTAGTTTGACAAAATATAATTGAAAGAACTTAAATTTTAGAAATTATAATAGACTCATTATTAGTTTAATCTATATAGGTAGATGAGGCAGCATCATTGAATGAACTGAATATTATCAAACATATGATTGGTAGATGTTGTTCACGTCTTGTTCTTTACCTATGTGCTTAGTTAATGTGTTAAGTGGTTACTGGAACCCATAGACATCTACGCGCCACCCACCTTGAAATACAAGTTCTAACGTCTCAATATAGTTACAACGGCTGCCCCACCCTTCAAACCGAAACGCATTACTGCTTCACGGCAGAAATAGGCAGGGCGGTGGTACCTACCCGCGCGGACTCACAAGTGGTCCTACCACCAACTGCATATGAATTTGAGTTAAATTTTACGCTATCGAGAACTTTAAAAAAAACTCGCAATAAGCACACGAGTGAAGAGTATGGTTGCAAAGTCCTAAATACGTAACGTTTTCACGAGTGGTCTTGACACGAACAAACATTGCGTAGTCGCTTAGCTAATAGCCGACTTGTTCTTCATAAACGTTTTAAAATAAATTCCAGTGCATGGTCGAACTTGTTCAAGTCAACCGTGATTATTGCTAATTTATCATGAAACGCAAAAGTGTAGGCACCGAATAATAGTACCTACCTACTGTGTATTAGCGATACGATATTGCAATAAAATGATAACGTAAGCAGACATCATGCAAGCGTGAAGTGGATTGTGCATATCAAATGTTAATATTGTAACTATGTATACTAGAAAGCGATAGGTGATTTTTACATAACGCATGCATTAACACATGTGAATGAATTATGGTCTGTGTTTCTTGAGAATACCATTTAAGTTCTTTTCGATTCGACTGGTGGTAGGACCTCTTGTGAGTCCACACGGGTAGGTAACACCGCCCTGCCTATTTCTGCCGTGAAGCAGTAATGCGTTTCGGTTTGAAGGGTGGGGCAGCCGTTGTATTGTTACAACTGTGACCTTAGAACTCATGTCTCGAGGTGGATGGTAGCATTTACATTTTAGATGTCTATGGGCATGGGTCTAGTAAGCATTTAAGATCAGATGGGCCGTGAGCTCGTCTTGGCCAGTTTAGGCAACGAAAAAAAATGTTCTTTTCATTTTGCTTACATATATATATGTAAGCAAAATATCTCAACTCATAATACCTCTAATTACGACGGCTATAGTTGTCGTAATTAGAGTCCGTGCGGATAATTATCACCATCTGGTCTATTACTGCCATGAAGCAATCTTTGGACTGCTGTTAACGATAACAAATTTGAGACTTCGATATATATTTGGAGGGATTTATTCATTATACACATTTGAACACATCTAAACCCACGTCAACTTAAACACGTCGAACGACTTATAAACTGTTAGCGTGATAAATTAATGTTACATTGACATGTTAATGTTTTTTGTTTTGCGCAGGATTACCAACGCGCGTTTGGCACACGATGCGCAGCCTGCAACCAGTATGTAGAAGGAGAGGTGGTCTCCGCCCTCGGGAATACGTATCATCAGAAATGCTTCACTTGTGCGAGATGCAAGTTAGTGCTGTCCGTTCACATTTAAACCATGTTTTGCTCGTGAACTTTTTTTTTTTTTTATTGCTTAAATGGGTGGACGAGCTCACAGCCCACCTGATGTTAAGT
The DNA here is from genome assembly GCF_030267445.1 of Bombyx mandarina. Classification (NCBI taxonomy): domain Eukaryota; kingdom Metazoa; phylum Arthropoda; class Insecta; order Lepidoptera; family Bombycidae; genus Bombyx; species Bombyx mandarina. The sequence continues at coordinate 5,341,568 of NC_143232.1, forward strand.
GGTTACTGGAGCCCATAGACATCCACAAAGTAAATGCGCCACCCACCTTGAGATACAAGTTCTAAGGTCTCAAGTATAGTTACAACGGCTGCCCCACCCTTCAAACCGAAACGCATTACTGCTTCACGACAGAAATAGGCAGAGTGGTGGTACCCACCCGCGCGGACTCACAAGAGGTCCTACCACCAGTAATAAAACTACAACCATGAATATTTTTTTAACGCAGGCCAGTCACAATCGACCCCCTAAATAGAGTCTGATGGATCTATTTGACGTACTCTTAAGTTCTGATGGATGACTAGCTACCGTTGCTAATATATCGTAATACTTGTCGAAGCGTTATAAACTGTTTTAAATTTTCGTGGCTAAGTACATTAAAAAAAAACATTAAATGGGCTCTTATTTCAGCCCTATCCGGGCCAGATCATTAAGATCACGAATAAAATGGTCTTGTTGAAATATCGGGAACTAGTTTAATGAAAATCGTTTTAAGGACCTGTTAAATAATCATGTTTATAGTTGCCGAAAAGTTCGCGTGATATATCCACCTATAGCTTCAGCCCGTTGAGTTTATTGCTAAATCTTCACAGCATGTCACGCTTTAGGTCCAGTTATAGTTGCACTTAAGAAGCAGTTGCCTTCCTTGAGCTAGAAATGTCTACTGGTCACCAGCAATCCATTCAACTCGCTTTTCCCTAGACCTTTCTCTGGCTTAAAACCACAAAACTTTTCGTACATACACATGTTACACACGAATTGTGTAATATTTGTGCGACTGGTAATGTGCAGAGCGGGCGTCCTAAATAGACTTGTATGGACTCTACGAAAGAGGTTATAGGAGAGGAGGCGTGCAGAGATGACGTATGATAGGCCTTTATGGAAAATGAATACTGCGTCGATTCGACATCGTGGTATTAAAGTAAGAAGATTTGTATGATTGTCACTCGTTTTTTTATTTTTTTATTGCTTAGATGGGTGGACGTGCTCACGGCCCACCTGGTGTTAAGTGGTTACTGGAGCCCATAGACATCTACAACGTAAATGCGCCACCCACCTTAAGACATAAGTTCTAAGGTCTCAGGTATAGTTACAGCGGCTGCCCCACCATTCAAACCGAAACGCATTACTGCTTCACGGCAGAAATAGGCAGGGTGGTGGTACCTACCCGCGCGGACTCTCAAGAGGTCCTGCCACCATTATATATAAAATGATTATGGTTCCTATGGTAAGTTTTATTCGTTTGAAATCACAGGAGAGCGTTCCCGTCGGGTGAGAAAGTGACGTATACAGGAACAGAAGTTGTCTGTTCGAACTGCGTGGCGGTGCCACAGCGACAGACCGCGAGGACTGCGGCGCCGGCCCCCCTCAGCTCCCCCACTCCGGAGCCACAGCAGAATAATGTTGAACGACGACAGCCAGATCAGAACGGTAACGTTTTTTTATTTTTCTTCTTTAGATGAATGAAGAAGCACACGGCTCCCTTATTACGGCGGTACTGGTATTAAGCGAAGTCGTCGTGGCCTAAAGGATGAGAAGTGCGGTGCATTCGTGTCTTGCGATGCATCGGAGTTCGAGTCCCGCTGGCTGGTGCCAGTTTTTGTAATGAAATACGTACTTGACAAATGTTCACGATTGACTTCTATGGTGAAGAAATAACATGGATCATGCGCCGTGAGCTCGTCCAACCACCTAATCAATAAAAAAAAATAAAAAAACCGAAAATCTATAGGCGATGTCAAATCTTGAATGTATTGCATACTATCAATTACTATACTCAAAGGCATAAGGTGAGATAGTAACTGTTTTGTTTCTAATTTGTTATACATATTATTATGAATAGGCATTTACCTATGCTATTGTCAGTCTAGAGGTAAATAAATGACAAAATATTACGGTTACTGTAAACTCTTAACTTTATGGGGGTTCTGATGCTGGAAAATTCATAATTATGCCCTGCGGATTCATTATTATTAAAATTGCAAGGAACAATATTGATCTACCATTGGGACCAGTCAAATAGCGTCCGTGGCATTGTTACATAGTTACTATGTTACTTTTATTCTCAGAATGCGCTGGTTGCGGTCAAGAATTATCCGAGGGTCAGGCTTTGGTGGCACTAGAAAGGTAAGGCGCTTATCTGTTTTAAAAATTTCCCTCCTTCGTTGATTCCGAATGTTAAGTGACAAAATAATGCTTACAAAGCTATCTGTTATCTATGGGTGAAATTATGGATAGGCCGGTTTTGCATCAATATTTATTATATTTAAAATAAATTCCAACATACGTCATATAGAATATAAAAAAATTGTGGGTTAGGCCACTTTTGCGCTGAAGGCCTCATATATGAACAGTTCATCCTGATCACCCAGGAGCCAGACACCGTCGACACGCTAAACACGTCCTTACGGATCCATCAGATCTAATAACCGGTGCATTAGACGCCTTTAGCTCTAACACTAGTAGTAGGGACCCCGGTAACCGTACTCGTCGAACTCGGTAAAGAGTTCGACGTGCAACCTAACCTAAATATCAGCCCGCTGAGTTTCTCGCCGGATCTTCTCAGCGGGTCGCGATTCCGATCCGATAGTAGATTCATTCGCGAAGCACTTGAGTTGTTACGGCCTGGCCACGGGGATCGGCGGTGCGAACAGCGAAGCGGTGGACGAGGCGACCATTCGCGCAGCACCGTTTGCAGGCCACGGGTACTCACGTTCGCCGCCGCGACTAGTAAGGAAGTCCGACAGCGAAATGTCTATATCGAAATTATCTCGATATTGCTTACAAATTAATAGTTTTTTGGTTCAGGACCTATTATTTGGAAAAGATTGTGAAGTACATGATTTGAATAAGAATCGGAGTATACCTATAGATGGAGAATTACACAAGAAGTACGAGAAATACTTTGGGTGGCTAGACTTCCAAATAGCTGGTCTAGCTAGTATTTCAGCTAATTTTTTTTTATTGCTTAGATGGGTGGACGAGCTCACAGCCCACCTTGTGTTAAGTGGTTACTGGAGCCCATAGACATCCACAACGTAAATGCGCCACCCACCTTGAGATATAAGTTCTAAGGTCTCAAGTATAGTTATAATGGCTGCCTCACCCTTCAAACCGAAACGCATTACTACTTCACGGCAGAAATAGGCAGGGTGGTAGTACCCACCCGTGTGGACTCACAAGAGGTCTTACCACCAGTAATTACGCAAATTATAATTTTGAGGATTTCATTTTTATTACACGATGTTATTCCTTCACCGTGGAAATCAATCGTGAACATTTGTCGAGTACGTATTTCATTACAAAAATTGGTACCCGCCTGATATTCGAACACCGGTGCATCGCGAACAACACGATTGCACCGGACGTCCGTTAGGCCACGACGACTTTAAAAATATAAAATAAAAAATAAATAAAAAATATAAAAATTTCGGCGTTAATTTTTCGCGGCGAAAACAACTAAACTCATTTAATCACTGTACTATTCGCCGCGACTACCGCTCGACTCCGTGGCTCGCGCCGTCCGTATTCATGCATTTGTTTTGCTCGCCCGCCGCATCGCGCGATTCGCTCGGTACATTTCGCCGGTCGCTTCGCCGGTCGCCGGTGCGCGTGGCTTGTTAGGTACATTTCTATGCGCTTATTTTAGTCGCTAGACGCTTCGCCGTTCGCACCGCGCGAATATTCGTATCGGCGAATGTCCCGTGGCCAGGCTGTTAGATCGCAAGGCTTTGGAGGCGCAAATCTCATCCCTCCTGGCTGAGCCCTTGCTTGCCCACCTGCACTGGTAAAACTAGAAAGGCCATTTAATTGAACTTCGATTATGTTTACCCCATTCTAATAGCTGAAGAAGTTTTTTTTTTCATGATATTTTTTCCAAATTTTAAAATTCAAATTGCTCTCCTGTCAAGTCGTAAGAATGTCGCTTTAACAGCCTGGCCACGGGACATTCGCCGATACGAATATTCGCGCGGTGCGAACGGCGAGGCGTCTAGCGACTAAAATAACAGCATAGAAATGTACCTAACAAGCCACGCACACCGGCGACCGGCGAAGCGACCGGCGAAATGTACCGAGCGAATCGCGCGGACGACTTACGATGCGGCGGGCGAGCAAAACAAATGCATGAATAAGGACGGCGCGAGCCACGGAGTCGAGCGGTAGTGGCGGCGAATAGTGCAGTGATTAAATGAGTTTAGTTGTTTTCGCCGCGAAAAATGAACGCCGAAATTTTTATATTTTATATTATTATTATTATTATTTTTTTTAAACTCGTCGTGGCCGAACGGATAAGACGTCCGGTGTTGAGCGATGCACCGGTAGTCGAATATCAACTCAATACTCAACAAATTTTAATGTTCACGATTGATTTCCACGGTGAAGGAATAACATCGTGTAATAAAAATGAAACCCTCAAAATTATAATTTGCGTAATTACTGGGGGTAGGACCTCTTGTGAGTCCGCGCGGGTGGGTACCACCACCCTGCCTGTTTCTGCCGTGAAGTAGTAATGCGTTTCGGTTTGAAGGGTGGGGCAGTCATTGTAACTATACTTGAGACCTTAGAACTTATATCTCAAGGTGGGTGGCGCATTTACGTTGTGGATGTCTATGGGCTTCAGTAACCACTTAACACAAGGTGGACTGTGAGCTCATCCACACATCTAAGCAATAAATAAAAATTAGCTGAAATACTAGCTAGACCAGCTATTTGGAAGTCTAGCCACCCAAAGTATTTCTCGTACTTCTTGTGGAATTCTCCATCTATAGGTATACTCTGATTCTTATTCAAATCATGTACTTCACAATCTTTTCCAAATAATAGGTCCTGAACCAAAAAAACTATTAATTTGTAAGCAATATCGAGATAATTTCGATATAGACATTTCGCTGTCGGACTTCCTTACTAGTCGCGGCGGCGAACGTGAGTACCCGTGGCCTGCAAACGGTGCTGCGCGAATGTTCGCCTCATACACCGCTTCGCTGTTTGCACCGCCGATCCCCGTGGCCAGGCCGTAACCAAAATGGCCTTTCAACCCTCGATATGTCCATCGACATGTTAATATTCGCCAGACAATGGCACACTGGGTGCTTCTCGTGCGGCGAGTGCGGCGCCGTGCTGCAGGGCGAGTACATGGGCCGGGACGGCGTGCCGTACTGCGAGCGAGACTACCAGCGTCTGTACGGCGTGCGGTGCGCGTACTGCCAGCGATACATATCCGGGAAGGTGTTGCAGGTAACGATTAGTAGTAGTAGTAGTAGTAGTAGTAGTTTTATTTTTCCAAATGGAAAGGCAAAGGTATCATACCATACATCCTAATCTATCATATATATTTTTTATGAAATATGATATTATAAAATGAAATGAAGTTGATTAATATATGAAACAGCATGAAATGAAATAAAATAATATGATATGGGATATTTTTATGAAAAATGATAATATAGAGTGAAATGAAATGAAGATGATTAGTTTGAGACATTAATCAACTGGGATGAAATTAAATGAAATCTCAGTAAAATTGTGATCATTTTGGTGGATCCCGAGAAGTTACGTCCTTTGTATCATTTGTGCACTTTCACAGATACTAAACAGCTAATAAACCACCGTTATTACACATTTAGACCTGAAGAAACACACAACTTCAACACCTCGCGTTCCCGCTAAAAAAAAAGTCTAAAGCCGTTAATGAAAATGCAGGCCGGAGAGAATCACCACTTCCACCCGACGTGCGCGCGCTGCAGCAAGTGCGGAGATCCATTCGGCGACGGCGAGGAGATGTTCCTCCAGGGCGCCGCCATCTGGCACCCGCGCTGCGGGCCCGCGCCCCACGACCCGCTCTCCGCCGATAGAGCCTCCTCCGAGCTGCAGGTGAGCGCGACCCTCAGACACAGCCCACTGAGTTCCTCGCCGGATCTTCTCAGTGGGTCGCGGTTCCGATCCGGCGGTAGATTCCGCGAAGCACGGCTCTGGCTAGGGTTCGTGTTAGCAACGTCGTCAGGTTTGAGCCCCGTGACCTCACCTACTAGTTAAGGTTACGCTGAAATAGCCTCTCAAGGCTCTCAGATTAGGTAGGGGAAAAAACACAATAATTACTCTAGGGATCGGTATCAAAATGTAAAAAAGCAAAACGCTAAACAACTTTATTAATGTGCTTCTCTTTTTTTTAATACGCTTTTATTAGCTTCAGACGTTATGTTAGTATGTAACGGAATCTTTAAACATGATTTTGATCCCCTTCGAAACGTCGGATTAACTCGAAATTTGGTATACTTATTAAGGAACGATGACAATTAAATACTTAAAAAATAAAATTGAAAAAATTGAAATACAACTAAAAATGAAAAATAAATAATAGTTTAAAAAAACTAACAAAATACGCTTTTATAGAAAATCCAAGTAAAAAATAGAAAACCTGATGGTGAGTGGTTACCGTCGCCCGTGGACTTCAGAGCAATGTCAGGGGCAAAGCCAGGCCCCTGTCTACCAAAACTTAATTAAAAATTTCAATAAATTACACTAATGATTTTAGCAAAAAAATTAATAGCCACAAGTAGAACAGAAACTAAAAGAATATGGTATTAAAATTGATTAATAATTTCACACAAGATTTCTAAAAACTTGATTTTGCCTTCACCATCATGACGTAGGTAATTATTATACATAACTAACTACACATTACGGTCAATCACCTCATCTACATTCCTTAGTAATTATTTCTTTTGTAGTTTAATAGCAATGGTAGTGACACGAAAATACTGCTTTATTAGTGTATTTAATGACAATGTAAATAAGGTCTAACCAGTTATCAAATGATGCGGTCTTGACTCTAGCCACAAAACTTTATTTAAATGTAATGATATTATAATGACGTCATCACCAAAAGAACCAGACCAGCTAATTGAATAGCAAAATTTAAAATTGTCAACTATTTAATAAGTAGTTGTCTAAAAACGGAAATAAAATTCTTTGACGTTCTTTTCGTTTCGTTTTTCGTCAGTCGTAATTTAAAAATTATAGATGGGTAGATGAAAATTTCGCGAATCTTCTTATTCTAAGTATCATTAGTACATCATTAATAATATAATTAAACAGTAATAATATTTTAATATGTATAGCAAAAAATTGAAAAATACGAATTACCAGTACGATTATTAAGTTAAGGTACGTACGCGTACGCATTTGCGTGCAGCGAGTGCGTGTACGTGCATATTACATTCGCACGCACTGTACATTCGGCATAATTTTCCTTTATGCGGACTTAAAAACGCAAAATATATATTCACATTTTATTATTCGTAATACAAATTAGCTTTCTCTTTATGGTATCTCGTTTTGATTTTGTAGTTTTTTGTTTGCACTGATTGATTGATATTTGTTTTACAGCCGTAGTTCCAAACTGCACTCGTCGTATTGTAAATGTGTTTTTGTTTTTCATAAATTCATTTCATCTTAGTCTTGTAGATTTTCATTCCAACTGGACAACGGAGTTAAATAAATTATGTTGATATAAGAAACAGTTTGATAAAAGAAAAATATTGTTAATACAATTCAATTAATTGAAAACCTTTAATTGGACGTCAATTAAATCAAAGTTTTAATTCCAATAATAATACAGAACAACCGAGCTCTACCAAATTATACTTGTGGTTAAAAGTCGATAACAAAATGTTAATTGTTCTTCTTTAAATTACAAACTCTTAAAACCACAAAACAGCTTTAGTTGTTTAGTTGTTCATTACCCAACAATTTATTCACCGTGTAGTTAATATAATAATATATGTATGAATTTTAGATTTGTGTGTGTGTGCGCATCAATGGGAACATTAATGTTCTGAAGGAAAATCGGATTTTTCATGAATAAATATAAGACTTAAATTAAATTACTATATTTTTATTGCAAATGAGTTGTTTGAAGTGCACACACACAATGGAATGCTTATGTAGTTATCGTCACTCAGAGCTGTTGCGTTAAATGAGCCTGATGCTAAATTAATATTAAAAGTGACAAATATCTGTTTAAAGAAGTCAGTTTTGTCTGGAACTGTACACGTCACAGCTCTGAGTAGCTCTCATGATTACGTGTAGCCAACTGAAAGTGTTTGTGTGGGCGTCATACTCGGCTATCGAATATAATAAGATATTATTCATTCGCGAAGCAGCTACCCTTGAGTAGATAGGTCTCCTCCGGAGGCGCTGGGGCACCTGTTAGCAAATCCCAGCAAAATGGTAAAGGCCTCTGGGCCACAAGTAATCCATTCGTCAAAAAAAAAACTTTAAATTAGCTTACTTGTGTACGTCTCGCGAGGTATCATCAGCTTTGAGACTGAGCTTGTTCATAAACTACGTAAGAATAATCTCGAAAAAATCTCTCGAGTGAAATGAGACTTTCAAATTTTTAGCAAACGTCTCACGCGGTGTCAGGTTCGAGACTGAGCTTTTAAATAAACAAATTTTAATCATCTCGAAAAAAATTCTGAGTGAGGAAAAATTTTCAAAACTTGACGTATGACGTTTACACAAAAACGAATCTTGACATTAGAAGCATAAAGTTCAGTTCTGATTTTCGCTAATACCGTTTTCGGTCTTTTTTTATTTATATGACCGTGACGTTATCAAACGCAACACGATGCCTCTAATGTTGAAATGTATGCGCTGTGTATGTCGTATGTGTGTTGTAGTATGTGACATGCTAGTTTATGTTGTGGTACACAGTTCTCGCTGCGATCGCGCACACCCAGCGTCAACGGCTCATACTGCAGTCCCTACAGTAGCTTGACTAGGAAGGTCTGCTCACACCCTTGTATTACCTTTTATTTTTTTTCTTATTTTTTAAGCTTACAACGTGCCTCTTAAAGTTTGTACTGGAATATTAACCAAAATAAATTTTACTGGTGGTAGGACCTCTTGTGAGTCCGCACGGGTAGGTACCACCGCCCTACCTATTTCTGCCGTGAAGCAGTAATGCGTTTCGGCTTGAAGGGTGGGGCAGCCGTTGCAGCTATACTCAGAACTCATATCGTATTGATTGTAGATGTCTATGGGCTCCGGTAACCACTTAACATCAGGTGGGCTGTGAGCTCGTCCACCCATCTAAGCAAGAAAAACAAAAACAGATTGTAAAGTAAAGAAAGTGAATTCTAAAAAAATTTTTTTTAATAAGAATTTTTTAGTCCATAAATAACCGAAAAAGATAAAAGTTTGGAAATAAATAAATAAGTAAAACAACCTTTAGTTTATTTATAACTTTAAGAGGCATTTTTTTATTTATTAGTTGACACATTTACATGTTTTTTTTTTGTCTTTTTTATTTCAATGCCTTATTTATGATTTACCGCATATTATATTTTCTGTTATACCCTTCCCATGTCCTCGCACAATGTGAGCATGTTGATGTGTAAACTAACAAAATTATGTATTTACTTTCAGGAAATTTTCCCCATAACAGGGAATTTAAAATAGTTACATACAGCTTAATGCATTCAAACTTTACTCAGGGTCAGAGTTTCTTACTACAGAGTAAATAGAAAATTTAACTGGGAGACTAAATAAAGACATCGGCTATTAAAAATAATGGGACATAATGAGGAACCTAACCACACGAATATAAAGTAATTAGAAAGTCATCTTAATTAAAAAGTCATCTTAGTTTGAATTGCTTGAATGGACTTAAATACACAGGAAATTATATTCAGCGAAACTACGTTGTATAGTATTTGGTCGACTATGTTAAATTTACGAAAATAGGTGGATGTTAAAAAGGAAAATGAGATATTTGTTTGGGTTCGATCAGAAAACCAAGCCAACCGATTTTTAACATCCTAAGGTACTCCCCCAGATTATTATCAGTTTTATGATTGTCCCACGCAGTTGTAACATTAGAATATATGTTTTTTTTATTGCCTTTGTAGGCAGACGAGCATATGGCCCACCTGATGGTGAGTGGTTACCGTCGCCCATGGACTTCAGCAATGCCAGGGGCAGAGCCAAGCCGCTGCCTACCGCAAATAAATAACAATGTAATAGTATTTAAAAATATATATATAATTGCCTAAGAATAATAAAACTATGGAAGCTAATTCCACTGCTTTTCATATCTAAAATTAAAAAGCGCAAAATAATAATTATCTGGTCAACCGAAAACTGACGCAACACGACCGCACGATACGAGTGCCACAGCGAACTGGCACGCCATTCTGTAGCTATTTTAAGCCCCGCCCTCCGCGGTAGCTATTTACGCGGAACCATTTTTGAAGCGTAATTACTTTTCTATAGTTTTATTATTCGTAGTTAATTGCACAAATTTGTTAGTCGGACAATAACAATACTCGACATTATAAATGTGGGGATGCCATAAAAAACAGATACTAAATTAAATTAGTAAATGGCAATGTCAAGGACACACTAAAGCCACTGTCTATCCTTAGATCTTATTTGGTAGGCAGCGGCTTGGCTCTGCCCCTGGCATTGCTGAAGTCCATGAGCGACGGTAACCACTCACCATCAGGTGGGCCGTATGCTCGTCTGCCTACAAGGGCAATAAAAAAAAAATTCAAACTTTATTTGGAGAAGGGGCGTGTTTTTTTGATAATGTCCAATCGTACAATACGAGTTTGTGATGTCGGCGGCATGTCCAGTACGGGTACCGAGCCGTGTCCCCCGGGCTGGTCCTACGCGAGTACCGCGAGGCGGGCGCGTGCAGTCCGCACCGCATCACCACGTACTCGTACCTCACGACGGAGCCGGCGTACCTGCGCCGCCCCGTGCAGCCCTACGACCGCCCGCCCACCTCGCCGCACTTCCACCGCCCGCCCTGTGAGTAACCGTGACTTGTGAGTCCCCGCGGGTACGTACTGTTAGGGGAAGGATGCAGGAGCTCTTTTAAAAAAAAACTTTAACTGACACTGATTTTATTTTATAAAAGAAATCATTTTTTCCTCATATCTATTGCGCGGACGAAATTTTCCACACTTATAGAGAATATAGAGGAGTGCAGATATTTTTTTTAAATTAAGCATAAAAAATACATTAAATCAATAAAAAAACATTACACACACACGCATGCATACGATTTGTTTATTGTCAAACTTTTCTTATTGCTTATATAGTCTGTGGTCGAATTGAGAATAGATTAAATATTGTTTGTCTTTATTAATATGTCTAATGTGTAATCTTGGCGAAATCGGTGATTATAAAAGTATAATAAATTGCCTTTGACAATAGAATCATAATAGTGTATTTAAAACTTTATTATATTCGAATTTCGACTACCGGGGGACCACTAGTTTTATTGAAATGGTTAAGCAATAAAAATTAAAAATAAAACCATTCGATTGTTTTTCGTATTGCCTCCATCGTTTTGTTTGTAGTAATACAATCGTATGCGTGTAAGTGAGAGGGTATTTACAGCCCACTGAGTTTCTCGCCGGATCTTCTCAGTGGGTCGCGTTTCCGATCCGGTGGTAGATTCTGCGAAGCACGGCTCTTGCTAGGGTTCGTGTTAGTAACGTCGTCAGGTTTGAGCCCCGAGAGCTCACCTACTAGTTAAGGTTACGCTGAAATAGCCTCACAAGGCTATCAGCGATGTTTATAAAAAAAAATACTCTTCTTATATACTGTGTTACTTCTATAATTCTCATGTTGTATTTGTTATTTTAACTGTTCTACAAACACTGATCACTTTTAATTATTATTCTCATAATCCTCTCGCAGGTCTGCTGGAAGAGATTTCTTAATGAAATAAGCAGTGCCGTTGTACATAATTTTCATATGACTCTGTGTTATGTCTTTGTGTGTACATAAATAAATAAATAAAAAAAGTGAGAGGGTAAATGTTTATTTATACTTACTTACTTATTTAAAAAAAATAAAAAATTTGAGAATCAACAAAAAAAAAGCCCGCTGAGTTTGTTTCGCCGGTTCTTCTCAGGACTGTGGCTTTTTTTGGAACCGGTGGTAGAGTTAACATTGTTATTTATATTTTAACATTCAACAAGTGTGTTATACTGACATCTAAGTTGAAATAAATGATTTTGAATTTGAATTTGTTTGGCAGCGTCGGCGAGCACCCGCGCCTCGTCCCGGGCGGGTAGTAAGGCGTCGTCTCGCCCCGGGATGCGCGTTCTGGTCGACTCTATCCGCAGCGAAACGCCGCGACCCAAGTCACCGCACATGAACAATGAGGTCATTATTTTTTTTACTACGCTTTTATTAGCTTCAGACGTATGTATGTTAATGTGTAACGGAATCTTTGAACGTGATTTTGATGGATTCAAAACGTCGGATTAACTCAATTTTGGCATACTTGTTAAGGACTGATGACAATTTAATATTAAAAAACATAAAATATATTGAAAAACTTGAAATTAAATAAAAAAATGAAAATACAAATAAAAAATGGAAAATAAATTCAATTCAAAATCAATAATTAAATTAATTAGATTGTACTCATCTACCCACTAATGTAAAGCTTTCCTTCTTTGAGAACGGTTAGCTGGTAGATAACTCAATTGTTGAGTGAAGCTCGCCTTTTTTTTATATCTTATCGCAATTACTGTATTATATTAACAGTGTGTACAAATAAAGAATAAAGAAGAATAAAGAATAAATTTGAATAAATTAGATATTATTTAGAGTTCGTTTTGTTATTTCCGACGCTTCGATTACTTTACAGTTTTCATGGTCACCGACTGTTAAATTTGTATTTGTTGACATTAGAATTTTGAAAATAATAACAATCATTCTTTTTATAAAAGCTATTAAAATTAACCTTTGTCGGTACATAAAAATCAGAAACTGTAAACACTAAAATTATTTTTTATTAATGTGCGTTTCACAATACAATAAAGGCCCTAACGATAATGACATCATTAACAATCTTAAGTAGTTCCGTTTTTAGTCGACAGATGGCGCTGCTTAATTTTTTAAACGCCTCAGTCCGAACAGTATTGGAAGTAAAGCCGCTTTCAGACTACGCTATAATATAATCTATACTAATATATAAATCTACAGTGGTTTATCGGATGTTCCGTTATAACTACTGAACCGTGCATCCGATTGACTTGAAACTTGGTATCTATGTAGAAAATACATGTACTTAATGGACAGGCTTATATTTATACGAGTGTTGGACTCCCTAATAATAATTACAATAAATAATAATGTTAATTTTAATTGCCCAGCGAAGCGGGCAAGTACGGCTTGTAGCATATACACGTAGGTATAATAGTATATCGTCGCTGTCAAACCAAAATCTGCTATGTGCAAAAACTCTTGTGTTGAATTAACGAGTAAAAACATTTTTGTATAAAATTATATATGAAGGTGAAATTTTGAAGAACTATATCAAGTGAAAGCTATAATAATATTAAAGCTATAGACACATAACAGTTTTTTTTATACGGTAGATAGGGCTGTGAGCTATACGAAAAGGTCAAAAAGTAAAAATCTCTAAAAGTGCACATTGCAGATTTTGGTTGGATAACAACTATATAAGCTTATAGCACAACAATATCGCACACCATACATTGTTATGGCACGTTCATACTGTACTGTGCTATATATTATTGACTACTTTACTGACTGTACTATATATTATTATGGTACTGTAGTATAGCATAGTCTGAAAGCAGCTTAAAAATATGGTTTCTTGTTCAATTTTAGGAACCAATCGAGCTGTCACACTACCCGGCTGCTTACAAGCCGCCGCCCGGAACCAAACCGAAGATAGAGAGAGACGATTTTCCAGCACCACCTTATCCATACACAGATCCGGGTTCGTTTCCACAACAATTTCGGCACAATAATTTAATTACTTTTTTTTTAATCTTGAAGCACACCATTGAGATTAAGGACGGGTGCACATTGCACGGTGCTTCTGACATATGTCTCACTAGACTATGCAAGTTGTCAGATTTTTTTTTGTTTTTTACAATCGAGATGTAGACCTCATACAATAGATTGGGAGGTATAGAAACTAGAATTAGAATAGGGACAAATCTGGGATGTCACGATACTTTTGTTGAGCTGTTAGATTTCACTTTGTTAAATTGATAATGACTTTTATTCAGTGTTTAAGAATATTAAATTATATGTTAAATATTTATATTAAATAGTTTAATTTAGTCATCAATGTTTTGTAACTCATTAAAGATATTAAAAAGTTAATTGCCTATAGTTAGGTACCTACCTAAAGCTAAATAGTGCCAGCCCTATCGAAAAACTATATTCAAATGTAAATAATGGATATGTTCGACAGAACGCAGAAGGCGATGGTCGGACACGTACAAGGGCGTCCCGGACAGCGACGAGGAGGTGGACGGTAAAGTGAACGGCGCGGTCAACGGCCGGGCCGGGGTCGACCCCAAGCTGCGCAAGGAGGAGGAGGAGTTGTCCAAAATCGAGACGGGGATAGCGCAGGTCGGTGCGGGCTCGTTAAAGTACACTTTGTGCTTTGTGCGAGTTTTTAACTTCTCGATCGGGTAAAAGTTAAATTTGTATGGAGTTAGAGCAGCGCCCCTAGCGGTAAACGTAGGGAAGCTGCTCCAACTCCATACAAATTTGAGTTTACTTGGTGGCCGTAGCCATCATACAACGCAATTTTTTGTTCTCGCTATGCTGATAGCCTTGAGAGGCTATATCAGCTTCGCCCTAACGTGTAGGTGAGCTCACGGGGCTCAAACCGGGTGTGTTGCTAACACTGGCCCTAGCAAGAGCAGTGCTTCGCAGAATCTACCACCAGATCGGAAACGCGACCCACTGAGAAGATCCGGCGAGAAACTCAGTGGGCTGTGTCTATGGGTTAATTCGCTCGTCGAGCCCTTCGTCGCAAGCGACGAGTTCGACGAGGACGGTGACCGGGGCAATGCAAGATATTTGATAGATGCCTGAATCTCGCTTACGACATTTTCAAGATAAGCTTGCATATACTCGTATACAAGTTCCGAGCAACAACATTGAGACCGTCGGTCTACCGAGCAATATGGGGAGTGCTCTGAGGAACATTTCGTGATGATACCGGCATCTCGTTTTTACCATCGCACCGCCCGCCACCGGAGTAGAGTTCATCCATACTACCTGGAGCCACTGCGGTCATCCACAGTGCGTTTCCAGAGATCTTTTTTGCCACGTACCCTCCGGCTATGGAATGAGCTCCCCTCCACGGTGTTTCCCGAGCGCTATGACATGTCCTTCTTCAAACGAGGCTTGTGGAGAGTATTAAGCGGTAGGCAGCGGCTTGGCTCTGCCCCTGGTATTGCTGAAGTCCATGGGCGACGGTAACCACTCACCATCAGGTGAGCCGAATGCTCGTCAGCCTACAAGGGCAACAAAAAAAAAATATCACCCGCTCGGTGGAAGATCTTCTCTTTGTAATGTACCTACAACTTTTACGAGATCGGAAAATTAAAAACATGCACTAAGCACACTGGTGTTTTGTGGTTGGTCGGGAATCTCGTCTACGTCGCTGTTTCAGTCAAATAACGAATGATTCAGAACGATCTGAAGCTATTTGCAAATAGCTTATCCAAAATAATGTCTTTTCAGTATGTAATCGAAATTCGACTTTAATTGCTGATGCTTTAAGGTCCAAATTTACTGTACTGTAATTAGATGTTCTCTTTTGTTTTGTATCTGTTACGATGTAAATTTAAAATACAAAATTCAAAGATGTAAAAATACTGCACTAAAAAAAATAAAAACACTAAAGTTCATCAATACCTGTTAACGAAACAAATAATACGGAAATCAGTTGTGAAGAAGAAGAAAAATGGCACTTCCTCGTTTTGGCTGATTATTAATAAAAATCGCATCCACGACAGGTGTTCCTGAAGGAAGTGAAAGAACGCGAAAAGCTTCAGCAGTGGAAGAAACAAAATTTAGATCCTAGAAACGCAAGCAGGTATTTATTAATTTAATTTTACTATAATTAATAACACAATGGAAAATGAAGTCTCAGGCATTGTCTACATGAAACCCTACCTATTTGCTGGTAGCCTAAGGGGCTAATCTAGCTACGCTCGGACGGCTAGCTGAGCAGCGTACTGGCTCAATTTGACTTAACTAAAGTAAACTTAACCTTAAAGTAACTAACTTGTGAGTTCCCACGGATACGTACTGTTAAGGAGTAGATCCAGGAGCTATTTTAAAAAACTACAACTGACACTGAGTTTATTTTATAAAAGAAATAGTTTTTTCCTCATACCTATGCTGATAGCCTTGAGAGGCTGTTTCAGCTTCTAGACGTGTAGGTGAGCTCTTGAGGGTCCTAAAAGCACCGTCGCGGTCGAAAAAGGGTTTTCGTGTCACGCCGCCTTGTCGAAGTAGCGTTCTGACGCTTCTTTAAGATAAAGATTGTTCGTTTGTGTGTGCGCAGAACGCCGTCCGCGTCCCGCGAGCCGACGTACCGCCTGCGCTACTCGTCGCCGGTGGGCGCGTCCCCATCCCGCAGCCTCGACCACCCGCGCGCGCTCGACGAGCCCTCGCACGCCGGCCACTCGCACGCCAGCCACTCGCACATCCCCAGCTACAACGGTCAGCGCCCCGACATTGTACCGCCCCCAACCCCCCCTCTGTGCGTTAACACTAAACCTACCGTCTGTTTGACAGTTCGTGGACACGTTTGCCGCGCTACGTCAAATTGACATGTAATTAAAAAAAGATGTGTCGTGTCACACCGGATAGGAACGAAGTTCCTTATTATAAAAATATTAATTTTGAGTTCTATTCGAGTTATAAAGAAAGTAATTATTCGGGTATACATTTTTTATTATGATTTTTTATTGATAAAAATAAATAAAAACTACCTTACAAAGTTATCAACTTTATTTTATTCACAATGATTTTTAAAAAATATATAATAAAAAAGTATGTTATTTTTTGTACGTTATTACAAAGTTAAGTCGTACACTGTGTGCATTACTAATAAAAATCTTACGTTACGGACATTTTTTCCCAGTTAGGGTACCCCTCCGCATCGTCCCATAAGGAACTTCGTTCCAAAAAAAATCGATTTTATTATTAAATACAGATAATATATTTTTTTAAATAGAGAAAAAGTAATTAATAGCTAAAACCGAAGATAATATTACAGACACATTCAAAGAATTGCCTTGTGGTTTGTTAATGATTATCTATTAATAAATTAGTAAATTTTACAAATGTATGAAAACTGTCAATTTTACTTGCACTGGTGGTAGGTTTAGTGTTAACAAAATGTTGTGAATACACTAATCATATACAATGATTTTTATCTACAAATTTGGACCACAAGTCTATATTAGGTTTGTAGTCGACTTTTTTCAAACAAAGTACAGTTAGTGTCTTAAGTTACGTAATTTACCCTTTTTTTTCTAAATTGTTGTCAATCTTAGATCAGTGATAAATATAGAACATTTCCCTATCACGTAAAACTAAACACGGATAAAATTATTGTATTCATCGATAAAAATCTTTAACGTATTTACCAATACAAAGTTAACACACGGTTCTGTGACTAATACTTTTCGGTCGATTGCGTTATTTGAAATGGGTTATTTATATAGGCTCTTTAAGATGAAATATGCGATAAGACCTTTAGAAAAAAAAAACTTGCGTAATAAGGTTACGCCAATCGATTTTTAAAAAAAAAAAGTACTATTTACTAATTTTTCACTACCGTCAAGTTGTACTAAAGAGTCACACCTTTAAAAAAAAACAGAATGAAAACCTCTCTCATATACAAAAGGATACGTGTAATATAGTATTGGAAGTGAACTACATAAGCATGAGCATCGTCCCACTGCGGGCCGAGCGAACGCGAACCTTTGACGTTAGTGAACGCATTTACGTTGTAGATGTCTATGGGCTCTGATAACCACTTAACATCAGGTGGGCTGTGAGCTCGTCTACCCATACAAGCAATAAAAAAAAAATCGATCGTGAACTTTAAAAAACTCGCACTAAGCACACTGAAGTACTAACGTTTGGCCCGCTAGCGATGTATCTCTACATGACCCGGAAAAAACTTGTTATTTTTTTTAAAATCTCTTTCCTTAAAAAAAGGATTGTAATATAAATTATATCCAATATTGTTTACACGTATCCTGTCATGTAATTATTGTACTATAAGCTAATAACATTATTAATTTGCACAACCTTACCCTGTGGTCACTCCCATTCTACAACGTCGGGTACATGTAAAAATATCAATCATATTATAAAATAAAAATTAAAATATAATTAAATATTCAATGTACCCTTCGTCTAATTCGCTTCATCGAATCGTCTGGTATGACATTAAAATAACTATTTTAGAAAACATATTGGAGTGATTTGACCGCCATATTGACTGAACTTTGCAAATACATTGCCAATATAATACTATTAGAGTTTATTAATTATTTAACTTTAATTGTGTTAATAGCGAATGTTTGTCAATTTGTATGCATTCTTTGTCAATATTGTTCTGTTCTAAAACTCCAATGTGCTAATGATAAAGAGACAGAGCTTAGATCATTTTATGTAATAATAAAGTAATAATTAAGTTTCATTGCAGTATTTATACAATCCTATAACGCAAATAAGGGTGAGTTCAACTCTAATTAAATAGATATTATTAATGAATTTCATCGGCTTTGATTTTTCAATACTCAAAATCATCTACGCTTTGTCTTTCATTACATTATCCTATTGAATAAAAAAAAAAACAAAACGTGATCCAACGCAATCGTTATAAATATATTGAAACCTTACACATAAAGTATGCTATTTTTTGAAGTGAAACTTCTTTAGGTGCATGAGAGTAAAATTTTTACAGATGTAACGTCACGCAGGTATGCAACGGAAGTGTCGAAAAATTTTAATACAGCGCCTAAATCTATGAGATTTTTTAATACTAACGTGCGTATGAAACCTCTTTTAGTGAATTTCAATTTAGGATTATACGTGACGTTAAAACATCGATTCACAGAAGGCGCTACCCTCATACTATAAAATATGATTTACAATTATTTACTAATGACAAAATTTTACATATACTTAGACTTTTTTTTTTTTTATTGCTTTCGATAGGCAGACGAGCTTACGGCTCATCTGATGGGAAATGATAACCGTCGCCCATAGACATCCAAACTACATCAGTGACTCAGATGCGCTGCCTATCCTGGCCTGGATGGGCAGCCTTATGTATGTTACACCTGCTATCCTGTCCTTCAGACCGGAACACAGTATTACTGTTTTGCGGCAGAAATAGACAGGACGGTGGTACCAACCCCGGCGGGCTTCTACACAGAACCCTACCACCAGTAGGATAATTGTATTTCAATTTTTGAAGGTTTCACTTCTAACACGTGTGAATTGCACACATGTTTCTTTTTTTTTCTTAATATAATTATAGCGTTTGCGTTAACGTTATTCAAAGTTAAGTTAAGCTCGTACGATGAAAAGCTGTTAGGACGTCGCGCGCGTTACCGTTCGACTACTCGAGGTGAGAAGCTTCAGAAATTGGCTTTTACATTGTTGTAGTTACGCTTAATTCAATGCTGTCATTGGAATTTACAAACAACAAAAAGAATTGTTGTGTTTTTCTTTTACAATGGAACTTACTACATTGATATTAAGGTATATTTTGCAATTGTTAAAAATATTTCGAAATTTTGAATTTTGATTCCCACAATGTACTTTTTAGAATATCGTTTGCTTCTACAACGATCTCAAAGTAGAATACAATTTAAATTTCTAGTCAACACATTGCTAAAATGACAGCATTCCCAATTTTTATTATCGGCTTTACGATTTATATTCCAGAGCTTTTTATCAGTGTGATGTCTTAGATGTTTTGTCTATTGTATTTACAATGCTTATACATAAGTATTTTTACATGAATGTAGTATTATTATAACGTCTTATTTTTTATATATTTTTTTTCGGATCTGGTCACACTGAATTTTTAACCGGTGTTGTCAGCAGAAATGGTTTTTAATTACTGGCAATAGCCAAAAATATTTTATTTTAAAAATAATTTTATTGAGATTTTTATATTCGGGCTTAGTACGTCCCACTGAATTGAGACCTTACCGAAGCAGTACCAACAAATTGCGATAGGTACCGCGTGCGGGTCAATAAATATTGCCAACAATTACGTATCGTGGCCGGATCAAATTGCTTATTTCATATTAATAATTACATTTAATATTACAACAATAAAAAAAAATGCATGTGCTTCGGATAAAACTAATAATAATTTTTATAATATGTTCTTTTTCACACACATATATTATGTATAATGCATGGAATATTTTATATGAACAATAGCTTAATCAATATTTATGAAGCGCTTTTCGTTTAAATTCTATTTACCATTTTAATTATTTTATTTATATGGTATATGGTACGACAATACATTATTTGTTGCCGTTGTTGAAATGATACAGTCATCAAATTTTGATTACGGGTAATTGTTAAATATATAGTGACAAGTCTTTGGATGTAAACTTTAAGCAAAACTATTAAAATGGAAAATTAATATAAACTGTAGTAAAGTTTAATGACTGATTCAAAAGTACAGTTATAATTGTTACGGGCTCATTCAAGTTTATACGCCAATGTGTCGAATAATAATCTAGACTGTCTTTTGTTTGGTTTCTGTTATGATAAGCCCGTAGTACGTGCGTCTACAAAACAAAACGAATATAAGCACATGATGGCTTCACTTTTCACGCATTTTAATGCTGATCGGACAATACTTATCGAATCTTTAGAATTGAAGTGGCCTAACTAAATAAATTAAGAAAATGAGTTTTATTCTTTCAACAACTTATAATTTTTTTTTAAATGATTGAGGGATTACTTGTGGCCCGGAGGTCTTTCCAGTTTCAGCAGAACAGGTGGGCGAGCACGGGCTCAATCAGAGCAAGGGCTCAGCCAGGATAAACTTGTATTCTATAAGTTTATAAAATAGATTTTTTTAAATTAAAAATTAAAATAAAATTTTTGTCTAGAAAAAGATAAAGTACACTATCCGTTTCTATTATATCAAGCGCATAACTTAAAACTTTAAAGTATGCGCGCTTTAAGGCTTTTACAAAAAAACAAGAATTTTGGATTAAACCAATTCAAGGTATACCATTGCCCTTTTCCAATAGTTGTATTTTCGAAACATTTAGCAATACGCAATGTTTTATGTACTACAGAATATTACTTGTTACAATTAGAAATAAAAAAATATATTTAAAAAGCTACTTCGATTCTAAAGGTGCGTTATATAAATAAAAACATTTATTTAGAACACGCAGACCATAGCGTTGCAAATCAATTGGCTGTATAACACTCGATCGATCCGTACAACGCAATAATCGCACAAGCGTGTTCGTCAGTAGTTGTTTCAATACGTGTTAGTGTACGTGCGGTGTGAATGTGTGTAGTAATGCACGCGGCTCCGCGGCCCGGCTACGGGCTCCGGTCGAGCACGCTGCCGGCCGGCGTCGGGCGACACTGCAACGTACGTGCCGAGGTAACCGAGCGCACACGTGCCGACCCGTTCCCCCGCACAACGGTCGGGTAGTTCGAAATTTAACTTGAGCTGATGACGTCATCAAGTGCCTGGGAAACGATTTGTGTACCTGTAACGCTCGATGAAGTCTTATTATAATGGCGGGTAGTTCGAAATTTAATTTAAGCTGATGACGTTATCAAGTGCTTGGGAAACGGTCCGTTCACGTGTAACGCTCGATTTTGTTTTATTATGAACTAAGTAACATAAGTGATTGATCGATTTTGAGCTTTAGTCTACACGCAATAAGGTAAGTCGACTAGTGCGTAAGGTCGTAGAGTGGGGAGTGACTCGGGTTAGGTCGTGGGACGAAGGCGTCGTTGGTACAAAGTGCAGTGTTACAGTTGTTTCGTCACTGAGAAGCGCGCCCCGACCCGGGTACGGTCTCGCCGCGCGCTCGCACACATTCTCGTCCAGTACTGCCGTAAGTATAGCTCTCGACCGTTATCCGTTTAAGGTACCTACCTATCTACCGTTAATAAATGTGGTAGTGATTGGCTTAGTGGTCAGTGACCCTGATTGCGAAACCGGGCGACACCTAAATGCAATGGGCGGGGGGGTAGCTTGTTAAATACGGATGTCGTAGTTCTATTCTCATATTTGTGGTCCTGCACCCATAAATCGAGAACGTATTTGGCTTGGAGCTGCTTTTAAAACCCTGGTTATTACCATTATCGACCCACAGACGTCCACTGCTGGATATAGGTCTTCCCCCAACCTCGCTAAACTGGTCTATCTTGCGCTGCCCCCAACCGGTGGGTTCCCGCGCCCTTAAACAAGTCGTCGGTCACACAAAAATATTATGAAAAAATCAAGTCAAATTTAATAAAATAATATTGGTAAATTGATGCAATACCTACTATTTAATCAAAGTATAAAAGGTATGAAGTATAAATATGGCACATTAGTTTGACAGGGTCGTTCGAGCTGTTACGTTGACTATACAGGGTGTATAAAAACGTTTCCCGAAAACCCAATATTTATTTACAAATATGAAAATATTTTTACGGCCGTTTTCAATAACGTATCTGAGTTTTCGGATAGATAGCTATCTCCGAATATCAGCAAGAGCGTAACTATCCTTAGTTTGCGTTTCACAATCACGGATAAGTGCTATCTCTCTTTAACCAACAGTAGATAGCTTCTTCCCTCCGATTTATCCGAGCCTCTTGATACGTTTCGTTCTACTACAAATACGAAACAACATCAGGATCAAGACTTATTTTATTTTATTCTAAATTATAACTATAATTTAACCAGCATATTGTAGACTATCATAAACACATTTGTTTATAACAAAAAGTAATAAAAACATATGTAGATTTTTTTAAATTGGACGTATTGCTATTTTTATCCTAGTCGAAATTATGAAACGAAACGTTTTGACAGTCCGTTTGCCAATAAGCAGTGATCAGTTTCTTTTGTTTGTTTTTCTATTGTTTACCTACTATATTAGATGATGACTTACCTCCAAAACGCTTTAAAACTTTCGTTTATAATTCTAAGTGTGTTTATAATTAAAGAGCTACAGTGAAATAAAATGAATTCTGTAAGTATCTATGAAGTACATTGATAATAATAATTTTACTTTGAAAACTTTGAGTTCAAGTTTAGAAAATATATCTTTTTCAGTCAAGAAACGCAGCAACCATGACAAAAGATGAGACGATGATTCTAGCAGAACTTGTGGCGGCGAAAAAACATTTCAATAATAAGGCAACAAATGCCACAAACAATAAATTGAAGCAGCAGGCTTGGCGAACACTTGTAAATGATTTTAATTCGTCGATTCGTCGTTTCCCACGAACTCCATCGCAGCTTCGACTAAAATGGGAAAACTTAAAGAACGCTACGGCAACATAAGAAACAACCTTAGTAAGGTTAGTATAATTAGTTGATTGTTTGTCTCTAATAACACATTGATAAACATGATTTTTTCTTCAGGTTGCCGTAGTATTTGAAATAATTATGCTCTTTGTTACAGGCTGGAGGTGGTAAGGATTGCAGATGAAATTTTGGATAAAGCATGCACATTGTTGTAGGTCACATATAATATTTTTAACACTTTTACAGCCAAGCGGAAACAAGATGGAAGAAAAGAAATGCAAGGCTAGCATAGGGACAATGCATTAGCAGAATATCTAATAGCAAAAAAGAGACTTGACTTGAAAAATAAAGAAAAGGAGATTGTTGTAGCAAAAGTTAAGTTAGATTTAGATAATTTAAAAAATTAAAAATTACTTAAAAGTAATTTTAAATTTCATTAATTAAGTAGGCAATAATAATTTTATGTTAGATAGTTTTTTAAGTATATGTACAAATTCTAAATTAAATATCTTGCATGTACTAACTACCATGTAATTATCATTTTGGAAAATAAAAAATAGTCAAATTATCTTTGGAGTTTATTTTATAAATTATCTTTGGAAGCAATTATTTATAAGTACATAGTTGTATTTCAGATGTAAGTTTTGAAAAATTGTTACGAACAATTATATTATTTTCCTGTAATGTATCTGCGACTGAAATTTCTGATTCTAATTCTTCTAAATTCATACTTCTGACGATATTATGCAGCATGGCAGCTATAATAACAGCTTGCATATTTTCTAGTTTTAATCTACTTTTCAATGATATACAGGGAGTCTTCTTTTACAAACACCAATGCATCTGAAAATTATACATTATTCGCTTAAATTATTTTACAATACAGTATAACAAGCTCTTAACTAAAAAAAAAGATTACCTCTCTATAGTATTTCTTGTTTTAATATGTGATTCATTTTAAATCGTTCCGATTGAGTATGTGAGTTAATTAATCACGTTAAAAGATAGGGTTGTGGGGATAGCCTCTATCGGCAAGCAAATAGCAATTTCCAAGTCCACCTTGTTATCAATGTTCTCTTGATATGTAGATAATTTATTATAATAGTGTCATATTAAATTCATATAAACACCTAAATATATAATATAAATAAATAAAAATATAATAATAATATATAATAATAATAATATAAATAAGGTAATATAAATAAGAAATACCTTTTCAATCGGAATGGTTAATTATAGTTGTATCATGAGCAGACCCAGGCCATCAAGCAACAACATTTTGAAACATCAATGATGCATTGCACACAAATTACGCATTCAAAATACTCTTTTTCTATTTCTAAATTCCTCTCCTATATTTGAATCTGTAACACAAATATAAAATGTAGAGGTATCAGTGTGTAATAAGAATGAAGGTAAATAGCCTACCAGGTTATTGTATTAGTATATGAATGTCATTTAGGGCACCATGGGAATCCAGCAGTATTATAGAATTCCTGTTGAGTGTGATTTTGTAACACAACAAAAATTAGGTATAATTTTGCTATTGCTATAAACAAATATAAGTTGTAATAACGAGTACTTTTATGGTTAAAATTTATCTTACCTTTTTGACGTTACACTCAAATATGGTCTCATTAAATTAATCAATTCATTCACAACACCTTTGCTCAGAAATCTATAGTCAAATTCGTAATTATTGATCTTCGCCATGTAATTCAGACGATCTTTATTTTCCTAACCATATGATATCGGCCTCACTATCACTATCTGCATCACAATCCATTATTATTTGAAATAATTCCATATCACTATCATCACTGCTACAATATGCCAATATGAAGAGAAACAATTATTAAATTATAGCGATTTATAGCGAAAGATAAACATGTAACCGGCCGATTTTGACAGATAAGCGAATGCCCATACTAGAGATAGCGCCGCCTACCGGAGAGTTACTTAAAACTCATATTGAAACGGAAGTAAGCACGATTTGTATGAGCGTTCTATCTTTAGCAGGCTATCCGTCCTCCCGACGATGGATAAATAAATCCGATAGGAACTGCTGCCCGTCGATAGGTTATTGGAACGTAAGTAAGGACAAAAATATAGATTTGTCTATCTTTAGTAACCGAAACTAGGGATAGATAGGTTATTGAAAACGGCCGTTAATAGTATGATCTAACCCGGGCCCGCAACGAATTACAAATTGAATTCTGGGGTCAATGAACGCGGTGTTGAATAAACTGCATTGTTCAATGTATAGTGTCATTCATTATCTACATATTGCCTTCGACTGTGTTTTATTGAATGCTTTTTTTTGTCTACTTGGATTAAGATAGTGTATTTGTTTTCCGGACCTTAAAAAGATTACAATACTATATATACAGGGTGTTACCCAACGGTATTTTGTAAGTAATAGTGAAAATATTGCCAATTCGTTTAATTCTTATTTTCGAACAAAGCAGTAGTTAAATAAATCGTTTTAAAATACCAAATATTAAGTATTTGTGATAGGCAGTCATTGTATTACTGTAATTACAGGGTGACTTCACATTCAGCGGCATGGGAGATAAAACTCATAGCACCGACTTCAGCAGCGGCAAATCAGATAGTATGTACCTCCTTTTTATATTATTTTGGGACAAGAGATAATAAAAATGTAGGTACACACAATAAATTTAACGTATATATATGTATAGGTTTTAACTGACATAGTAGGATTTCATACTATATTTTTTTATTTGGATGGTTGGTGTGTTTGGCGTTGACATCAAAAAACATT
Source organism: Bombyx mandarina (assembly GCF_030267445.1). Taxonomy (NCBI): domain Eukaryota; kingdom Metazoa; phylum Arthropoda; class Insecta; order Lepidoptera; family Bombycidae; genus Bombyx; species Bombyx mandarina. Next base: position 5,367,706 of record NC_143232.1, read on the forward strand.
CTAACTATCTTCTTACATTCTTTTGTATAGTATAAATTCAAAGTACATATTTTATATGTTGTATCGCTATCTCGGGTTTGTTGAAAAAAAAACAATCTCTGAGCTTAGGTCGGCTTTTTGCACATATGTTTTCTGTGTAATAATTTTTAATGTATTTCGATTTTTTTAACTGAGTACAAAAAAATAAAATAAAAATTACGTAATCGAAATATATATCCTATTTCCACTTCTTACTGCGATACACGTTGAATGACCAATGTTGCCAATTGTAACATTTATATTAAATTATATCAAAGAATAATGATTCTTATTAGCACGTATTCAATTAAGATTTGGGTTGTTTTTTGCGCGCAGTGCGGACGGATCTGTGCAGTAAGTAGTATCGCCTCGCTTGCCGGAGAGAGACAAACGTACGCATAAAGCTTAAGCGAGAAAGAGACAAACAACATTTTTTAGTTTTCACTTTGGAATCCCGCCTTCCGCAATGCGCTTATTCATAGTATTTATTATATGTACCAATAGTTTTCATTAATAGAATTATTACGAGAATAATCATAAATTGACTTTACTTTTCATCATGTCTTTATGGACTCTCTCTCTTTCATATATCAAACAAACATTACGGTGTAATTTTGCAAATTATTTCTAAACATCCTGGAGAGTTGATTTTGATTGTAAATTTTATTCCGAATCCGAGGATCACGATAATAGTAAAGGCAAAGAAACTTCATACTTCGTTTTAAAAACTTGGTATTAATAAACAAAAAATTATGCACTAAAAATAATCTGCATTTGCTGTAGTTTAATAATTAAAATAAAGTTAACATTTTATTAACAATGTCACAAAATTATTATAATTTTCATGTACATCTATGATACGGACTTTGTTAGTTAGGAATTTTTTAATAACATGAAATATGGACAGTTAATTTCAACTGATTGCAAACGGAAAATTCATTTTATGACAGTTTTAATAAAACTTGAACCAACATCATTGAGGTGGAAAGCAATATATGATTTAGCTACATACTTCGAATCTAGACTTAATTATTTTCCAATATATGATTTAGCTGCAGACTTCAAATCTAGACTGTTAATTATTTTCATCCGAATCAAAATTCAAAATGCAATTTTAATATATTTGTAGACACCATATGTTTCATTTGTGTTATTAATCATGCAATAAACAAATCGCAACACATCCCAGCTTTAAAACATTCTCGTAAAATATAACTAACACAAATAAGCACTTTATACACTAATTAAAATTTTATTAGTATCAAGATGTAAGAATTTTTTTAAAAGTAGATGTTGTAGTGATGTGTATAAATGTATTCTTACAGTTTCTGCCGGCTCCATAACCGATGTGGATAGAAGTGCTGTGGTAAGTTCATTTAATGCATATACAATATTTTCTGATGTAATACGAACAAATTATTTATTTTAATTTTACTAACATAGTTATAAGTATTATTCTACTTACAACATATAGGCTTAAGATGGTCTGAATTAAATGATTTTTATTTATTTTATTAAAGACGAGAAAAATTATTAAAAGTTATGAAAGAAAATTATATAACATACCTAAAAAAGAAAATGACAAAAAAAACAACATGACCACAAGAAAATTTACCGGTGGTAGAACAATTTGTACCTAAACTCGCAAGGGATAAGATAACCATCCTGCATATTTCTGTCGCGAAGCAGTCATACGTGTTGATGTGAACACAATATAAGGGAGACGTAAGACTTAGTGCCTCAAGATGGATAGACTGCATTCGCATTCTGATGATCATGAGCTCCAATAAACTTAGCAGTTAGTCCGGGTGGGCCATTAGCTCTGTGATCCAGAAATGAATCGAGAATCTCTTCTTGATCACATTTGAATCCGTATAAAAGTAATTAAAATTAAAATGAAGATGCGCTTTTCTGTCTGAACATATAACACATTAAAAAAAAATGCTCAGTCAAATATATAAATTTACGGCATCCGCGTTCTGATGTTTATCAGCTCTGCTTACTCTTTGAACTCTTGAACTCTGAGAAGAATTGTTTTTTTTTATTGCTGAGATGGGTGGATGAGCTCATACGCCACCTGGTATTAAGTGGTTACCGGAGCCCATAGACATTCACAACGTAAACGCCGCTACCTAGCTTGAGTAAGTTCTAAGGTCTCAGTAGAGTTACAACGGCAGCGCCACCCTTCAAACCGAAACGCATTACTGCAGAAATAAGCGGGGGGCGGTGGTGCCTACCAGCGCGGACTCACAAGACGTCCTACCACCAGTAAATGTTTATTGTGAGTAAAAATAACGGAAAGCTCATTATGCATCGTATTTGATTGCGCAGACAACCGAAGCGGGTATAGTGGTCCGCGGGGTGAGCACGCTGGGATCGGGGGTGGGGGTGCGCGGCGGGGTGGGGGGCGTGCGGCGCTCTCTCCCCAACATGGCCACCTCGCATCTCCTGCACGAGCCGGCCAAGCTCTACCCCTACCACTTGCTGCTCATCACCAACTACAGGCTGCCGCCCGACGTCGACAGGCTTAACTTAGAGGTAGGTAGACGGTAGGCAGCGGCTTGGGTCTGCCCCTGGCATTGCTGAAGTCCATGGGCGACGGTAAACACTCACCATCGGGTGGGCTGTAAGCTCGCCTACAAGGGCAATAAAATAAAATAAAAGTTATCATTTTTTATTGCTTAGATGTGTGGACGAGCTCACAGCCCACCTGATGTTAAGTGGTTACCGGAGCCCATAGATATCTACAATGTAAATACCGCCACCAACCTTGAGATATGTGTTCTAGGGTCTCACTATAGTTACAACGGCTGCCCCACCCTTCAAACCGAGAAATACGCGGGGTGGTGGTACCTATCCTATTACTGTTAATTGTAGAACCCCACTTAACTAAAAAACACTATGCGTTGTTGCTTACTTGAAGTGGACAAAGACTGGTTCTAGAGACGTTGGTGGATCAATTTAAAACAGATTTCTGATTAGAAATGTCAATTTCATAATTACGCATTCTAATATTATTATTATTATTTATGTGCCTATCTGCGATCAGTCCTGGACTATGAGCAGATGCGTTGTGTGTGCCATCGCGTCGAAGAGGCTCCTCACCAGGAGACTCCTCATTGATCACCATCTGTCACCAACTCCCTGTATATCATGACGTTTCAGTCATTTGATGGAACTGACTTTTGTCAACGCATTAGCTAGGGTATTTGGGTGGTTTTCCAGCCGAGCTCTGTACTTAGTCCCTGTCAACCTTATTTCTTCCTTAACAGTTCTCATGTTCATGGCTTCATGGATCTCAGTTTTTGTCACAAACGCATTCTGATATAACAAAATTATATTAACAGCGACATCTCTCGGACGCCGAATTCGAAGCCATTCTCCAGATCAACCGGCAAGACTTCTACCGCTTGCCGCAGTGGCGCCGAAACGAACTCAAACGACGGGCTCGCCTCTTCTAGAACATTCGTCTGCTCGAACGAGCGATTCACTCGCGACAGCGCCATCTAGGAACTGAAGTTGGTACTTTGTACAATTTTCATTTGTCGATATTATTGACACATAAGAAAGAAAATGATAAAAAAAACGATAATTTTAGAATTGATTCTCAGACTGAATTAAACACTATCCCCAAAAATGTTTATTTTGAAGGAAGAAACTAATGAATAAAACTGTACAAAGTAGCATCTTCACAATTGGTTTTAAAATATCAAGATTATTTATTTGTAATCATTCATTCGGTTCGAAAGAATGCGTGCCTATGTTATTTTATAAAGCTAAGATTTAATTTTAGACGAGCCGTTGCGTGCACGGCGTGCGCTTTAGTTTTGCATAATTTTTATATTTAACAAGACGAATTGAGTTGTCCTTGTTTTCAACGTTTTTATTTTTTTCCATTTTATTTATTTCAATGTAACCGATATTTTTCGTGTACCCGAGTAAAAAAGTATAGCGAAGTTGTTATTTTAAATTTTTACGTTTATTCGTAAATATCAAGCACAGGGATACAATGTTACAAGTCCACAAACCATTTTTCGGTCGAAAATTTAAATTGACCCATAACATGTAAATTGCACGTGTGGTTTTTATGTAGTGTGCAATGAGAACAAAACGAATTAGACATTTACTGGTTTTGATATTATAAACAAACTATCTACGGCCGTATTTTGAGAGATAAATATATTATCACGATACTTACGAATCTGAGATTTCAAAGTAATGTGCGGACTTCACTTTGTTTGAATTAAGAACTTCACGTCTTTGGCTAGTGATGCACAGTGAACGATCTTCATTGGAAACTCCATTCAAATCGATCGTGAATTATGTGAAAATACGAATCCGATTTCATAACGACGATATTATAATAACTTCAGATACATAATAATAATATTAATATATTTGTTTAATTTAAACATAACATTTTATACGTTTATTCGGTGTGAATGTGTGACGAGAGTTCAAAGAATAATCATAATATTTGAATGCTGTTTTCTAAAGTATATATTTATAAATTGGATATAGAGATATTGACAAAAATGCAACACTAAAAAATATCATAGGTCAGAAAAAAACTTAGCTAACGCACCATACGTGAAAGAATAGGAACATATAGTAGGATAAATATTTATTTATCATTAAACAGTATGTTCGTAAAAAATATATATATTTATATATGTACGAATATTTTGAAATTGGCGTTCAATTAGTTAGATGTGTGCGTGCCTACAAAGATTCATTGGACGTAATTTTAATTTATCAAATGTCTAAGTGCCGTATGGCATATACATATATATATGTATTGTGTGTGTGTAACTGAGCTGAATTTTGTATGTCTTTAACAATAAAAATATATGAATGTATCGGTTGCAACATAAATATGTACTAGAAATATATAATATATAGTCTAAGGTTTTTTTATTTGTCTAGTCTGAAACATTTAGAATGGCTAATTAAAAAAGAAGCAAAAAAAACTGTTGAACTGATCGTAAATTTGATTTATTTATTTTTGTTTATATCTTTTTACTCTGAGTTTATGCTTAGAGAAATGAATTTTTAAAATATTTTCTATTTGTAACTATATTTATGTTGCGACTGCTAATCAATAAATAAGCGACAGAAAACGTTACTAAGTAACTCTGTGGATTGGTGTCAATTAATTTTGCTCTCATAAAGTTGGCTGCTATCCTAATTTCGACCTTTTCCAAAGTTCATGAAATTCTATTTAATTAAAGACCTCTGTCAAATTACTTTGTAACATATGTATTTAATCGAGATGACTTCTGTTGACGAAGCAAGCTCTGGGACCGATGACATTCTGGTGCACAATAAGATATAAAACATATATTTTTCGTCCGTGATTCATAAACAAATAATACATACATGATCAATGGTATTGTGAAATAAATGTATCAATTTGGAATACAAGTAACAGTACCTCATCACGTGACTAAATTAAAATATCACTGTGTGTGACGTCATCATATCTCCATATCACAAATATTGTATCCATCAAGCGACAGTCTGTAGCTTTCTTACGAGTGTGACCAATATTTGATTAGTAAATATTTTGCTTTCACGAGTGTTGCCAAGTTTATGACAGAAAAATGAATTACCGAGCTCATGTCTGATTATATCGATGCCTTTGTATAATAATGTTATTATAGTAAAGAATGATATATATATATATATATATATTTCATTGTGATGCGTGCTAAAGCGTGTAAATGATTAATTTAGTGAGAACCAAATATAATACATATATGTAAGATTTATATATTTTTCTTTAGTTTTTAATTCGGGGCTTAGTTGTACGTATTTAGATATAAGAATAGCTTCTTCGTGCGTTCGTATTAGGAACAAACTGAACGGTATAATGATGCTAAATAAAAGTAATAGTCTCGCAATATCCACATGCTCACGGTGCTAGATACAAAACAATTAGTCGAATTATATAGATTCCCTATCGAATGACACGGTTCTTAGTCGATAATTCAAATTATGAATAGTAGTATAACTTCATTGTTTCAATAGATAATAGTAATGTTCCTAAAAGTGACTGGTTAAGGGTGTGCGAGGTTGTGTGTGTGTTTGTGTTACTGAAAAATGCTGCTTTCTAATAAAAAATATAATTCCGACAGTTTATATTAAAAGTTAAATAAATCGATATAACTGAGATAGGATGTTGAAAGCAGTGTTTTATAAGTAATGCAGAATTTTACTAAATTGTTTTTAATTTTATTCTAAATTTATTCTACACAGATATTATGCTTAGTTGCAATATTACTGAAGAAATTTTAATTTTATTCCCTTTCAAATGAAAGTAAGTTTTTACTTTTTATTAGTGTTTAATTATTAACGCATAAGTTTTAGGTAGCTTACGATTTGAACGATCTTTTGTTACCGTCTTAGATATTTTAAAGATGTCACTATTGAGCCATTATTATTATAGTAATATGCAACTGATTCACCGCTAAATAAATCTTATGATAATATAAAGTACTCTAGCTTCGCTATGGCATTTTCTGATATCAATAATACTTCCATATTTGAATCAGATTTGATTAATAAATTTATTTGGGTTTTAATTTGTTTTCCCCAGATCCATTAGAAAAACAATTATATTATTAAAATAAAAGTAGCGTACTTGTTCAAACATTAATTATCTGTGAGTAAAAGTATCATGACATTTGGTGCAGATTTGCCCGAAGAAACGAAACACAATAAGGTACAGTAAATATATATTTTTTTTCACTTTTCTTATAAAGTATATACTTTATAAAAGTGCATATAATTAATTCAACGCATATTTAGTGCATATTATTCATCTAGTAAAACGATACGTATATGGCTATGACGATTATCTAGACACATTTCAGATACAGCCAGTATATTAAATAGCTTTTAACAACATTATAATTGTTGAAATTTTATTTTACTAGTAATCTGATTATAAAATAGTGCTTGAAGCAGTGTTGTGAGCGCGGGTTGCTGGAACTATTGGAATTAGTAACAAGTCATTACAGCCGGAGGAAAACATCGGATCTAGCTTGCGCGAAAATATTCCTGTGTAATTCCTTAATATTCTACTTTAGAATCTAAACTGTAATTTTTATGATCAGGTCTTTATAAATATCTCATCCTATAGATAGTTGCATTAGAGCCCGCTATGAATTGAAAAGGCTTTAAACATTTATATCCGACCTTGTGCCTCTTAACGTAATTCAAAATTGAATTTTTATATCTTTTATAGTCTCAAAACTTATCGTAAAAGGCGCATCAAATGAAGGAAGCTATTTCGTTCGTATACAGACATACATTGCGTAGTTTGTTTTGTTAATCTTATGGCTCGTATATTAAAGTTGTATCGTAATAGTAATTAAAGTTGACATGTATATTTACAACGTACGTAATAAGGAACCGGGCAGCTGCTATTGTATAAAATTGTCGCAGCCACAAACTGTTGAAAGCATCTTCCCCACGTATGACGTCATGTGAACTCGGGATAAGAGACAAGCTAACCGTATACAATATAGGATCGGTTTTACTTACTAATTTAAATACAATCATTAATGGTTAAAAAAAATAGAGATCTAATGGTCGTTTGAATTAGTTTAATTTTTAACTAATTTTTAGATTGTTTGTATTGGTGCCCGTTTGCATATTACGTATCTATGCGATGGCGACTTTGTAAATTGTTGACTGTCAAATCTGTTTTTACCTCAATTTCATTAAAAACTAGTTCATGCTGGTACATGCGAATCGATTATTGTAATATAATATGCGGTGTTTTTGAAATGACTAATAGTGCTTTGGAAGTAATAAACTTGCATTTCAAAATTGTGTATTTATTTTTTGTTCGATTTTCGAATGAAATGGAATTTCATAATAAATAAAAGCGTATTTTTTGTTTAATACAATTTTATTTGAATGGTATGGGATCGTATTTTTTATAAGATCGATAGATGAAGAGTAACTCTAGTTTAGTAGAGTACGAAGCACTATCGATGATGTTCACGTGTAGTGTTCATGCCACGTAGACTGACAGACGGATTCAAATAGAGAGAATCGAAACCATAGCAGGTAACCTGAAAAATATTAATAAAACTATCAGTTTCTTATTATTATTTTTTATTATTATTGCTTAGATGGGTGGAGGAGCTCAGCCCACCTGGTATTAAGTGGTTACTGGAGCCCATAGACATCTACAACGTCAATGCGCCATCCACCTTGAGATATAAGTTCTAAGGTCTCAGTATAGTTACAACGGCTACCCCACCCTTCAAACCGAAACGCATTACTGCTTCACGGCAGAAATAGGCAGGGCGGTGGTACCTACCCGTGCGGACTCACAAGAGGTCCTACCACCAGTGATTACGCAAATTATAATTTTGCGGGTTTGATTTTTATTACATGATGTTATTCCTTCACCGTGGAAGTCAATCGTGAACATTTGATAAGTACGTATTTCATTAGAAAAATTGGTACCCGCCTGCGGGAATCGAAAACCGGTGTATCGCAACAACGAATGCACCGGACGTCTTATCCTTTAGGCCACGACGACTTCTTGAAACTAGAAAACGACTTATTAAAGTGGTTTTGAAGCGAACTGAATGTTAGCTAAAATAGAGTGCTACAAACAATTGCTATTCTTTTTTTTCTCCTCCTTATCTCATTAGGTGGGGTCGGCACAGCTAATTTCTCTCTTCCATTCTGTTCTATCAGCCGTCATCTCAATACTCACTCCTCTCTCTCATATCGTCATTTACACACTCCATTCATGTCTTCTTTGGTCGACCTTTTCCCCCTCTACCTTGCGCTACCATTTCCATGCATCTCCTAGTCACATGCATCTTCTCTCTACGCATCACATGTCCATACCACGCTAACAATTGCTATTACAAATACTTTATTATACATAATTTATAAAGCAGAGAAAACGAAACCCAATAAACAAAAGTTTGTACAGTGAGCGATTTTTATCGCCCAAAACCATTTCTACTAAACAAACGGCTTTGGAAAATACGAAAAAAGTAAATGTGTAAGTAGGTATACCTACTATACATATTGAGAGGACTAATTTTGATCAAATATATATTACATGTGCTTATTTTTAAATTTCGTAATTAAAAGGAATAACGAGCCTCCCACTTGTTTAGTAGATTACTTATTAGTAAGACTACAAACAGCTCTGTAATAAAATTAATTTGGAATTTCTTTTTATTTATTTAAACATAATGACACTGTTTGTCAAAATTTAGAGGTTTTTTTTATGATTGAAGGATTACTAGTGGTCCGGAGGCCTTACTAGTTTCACCAGGGCAGATGGCTTAGAGGTTTGGAAACGCGTTAACTATTAGAAGCTTGTGCTTAGTGCGAGTTTTTTAACTTCTCGATCGCGTAAAAGTTAACTCAAATTTGTATGGAATTGAAACAGCGTCCCTACGTTTGCCGCTAGTTAGAGAAGAGAAGTTAAAAAACTCGCACTAAGCCCAAAGCATAGTACTCACTGTCATAATCTTGGAATACATCGTGACAATAATGTCTCATGAATCCGCAAACAGATTCGTAATATTTGTTATCGGAGCAGATCACATCAGCTCTGTCAACAAGACGCAATGAAATTACAATGAGACATGGAAAAAGTGGCAATGGGCCGGTCACATCTGTCGAGCTAGCGACGCCAGGTGGGGGAGGAAAGTCCTCGAATGGAGGCCACGGATGGGTACAAGGAGCGTGGGGCGTCCTCCAACCAGGTGGACTGACGACTTAGTGCGCACGGCGGGAAGTCGTTGGATGCGGAAGGCGGAGGACCACATTATGTGGAAGGCATTGGGGAAGGCCTATCCAGCAGTGGGCAGATAAAGACTGATGATGATGATGATGATGATTGAAATTACGGTAGCATAAAATGCTCTGCAACTCTCGCAACTGCGAATGCAAAGACCACTCTTTCTCCTTAGATTCGTCCAGCTTTAGCCATGTTAGCGTATGAAAACATTATTTTATTATTTACTATGACTGGTAGTAGGACGTCTTATGAGTCAACATGTGTAGGTACAACCACTCTGCCTATTTCTGCCGTGAAGCAGTAACGCGTTTCGGTTTGAAGGGTGGGGCAGCCGTTGTAACTATACTTGAGACCTTACAACTCATGTCCCAAGGTGGGTGGCGGCATTTACGTTGTAGATGTCTATGGGCTCCGGTAACGACTTAACACCAGGTTGACCGTGAGCACGTCCACTCATGTAAGCAATGAAAAAAAAATTAGAAATGACACCGTCACAGTTCACTGCGCGCTCTTACAAAATACCTTATTTCGATCTCCGCTGAATTGAATTCTGTAATGTTGCGTAGTTAAAATAAAATAAAAACAGATAAGTTACATTTATTATGTAGGTATGTACCTATCGACAGAAATATTTATGCACTTACTTAGTTTTATATTTGAAGATTATTAAAAGTAGGGAGCTTACTTGGCTATTTCCCAACAGTTCATAAGCTCTTTCAAACATGGGGATATGTTGAAACTCCCTCGGTTGTACCAGTCCATGGTGAAGTTTTGAAATGTTTTGACTGGATTATCAGAACTCTGACAGGTGGTGTACCACGCCACTGCAAGAGAGACATCTTTGAAGTTTTTTTTTTATTGCTTAGATGGCTGGACGAGTTCACAGCCCACCTGGTGTTAAGTGGTTACTGGAGCCCATAGATATCTACAACGTAAATGCGCCACCCAACTCGAGATATAAGTTCTAAGGTCTCAGTATAGTTACAACGGCTACCCCACCCTTCGAACCGAAACGCATTACTGCTTCACGGCGGAAATAGGCGGGGTGGTGGTACCTACCCGTGCAGACTCCCAAGAGGTCCTACCACCAGTGATTACGTAAATTATAATTTTGCGGGTTTGATTTTTATTACACGATGTTATTCCTTCACCGTGGAAGTCAATCGTGAACATTTGTTGAGTACGTAATTCATTAGAAAAATTGGTACCCGCCTGCGGGAATCGAACATCGGTGCATCGCTACACACGAATGCACCGGACGTCTTATCCTTTAGGCCACGAGTGATTCATCTCATTTAAATAACAATCTAGAATTCATAGTAGTTTGAGAGAAATCTAGACTAATGTACTTACAGTATGTTATGTAAATCGTGGTTATAAAAAATACTGTCAAAATCGGTTTCATTTTAAAAGACCGCGTAGTTGATGTGTACTAAACAGTAAGAAAGCAATGAATGAAAAATACCATAAAAAATACTTTAGTAATAATAAACACTCCGAAGAAAAGTGATTAAGTGGTCATGTCAATTTGCTTTCAGTTTCTTTCATTAATGAACGGATAAAAACGGCTAAGTTAATCAATTTGAAAAAATCAAAACTTCATTAAACATATTTTTAATTCAGTTCTCTTTTAAAGCGTTTAGTAAAAGTGGTTAGTTTTCGCACTTTCGAATTACGATTACAATACCTACATAGATGCAGCTGATTTTCGATTCTGTTTGTTGGTCGATGAGTTGGGTGTTTTACGGCAGAGAGATGAAGTTCTAAGGTGGGTTGTTTTAAGGCTTCGTCAAACAAAACGCTTACTTAGCGCTGCGTTATAGCGTCGCGTTTTAACGTCGCGCTCTTTCATGTCACACAAATTGACTGAGCCCAACGCACCTTGACGCAACGTAACGCCTAATCATAGTGCCTTTCGATAGCAGTGTGAAAATTTAAAAGTATTAAGACGTCGAGTGATTCAGATGTGAAATTGTATAAACAGGGGTATTTCCTAACTAATTCTATCAATTTTTCGGTCATTATCCAGTATTTATTTATTTATTAAGTTGCGCCAACAAAGTGATCATCGATAAAAAAACATTGAACAATTGACAAAAGTTCATGGCAGATGTCATCTCAATTATAGGTACAATCGACAGTGCATTAAATAAAAAATTATATAACTAAGATTTGATTACATTTGATTGATTGCTTAAGATTAATTTATATTTAATTGGGAAATGATCCGCGACAGATTTTTCCTGTAAGTTGTGAGACAATTAGAAAAAACATCTATTTCACTTAAAATTAGTTCAGCGCAATCGGACAACACCGAAGGAACATTGACGGAGTCCGCGCTACCGTGGACATTATTGTAGTCCCAAAGAATTCTGTTTAAGGGAGAGTAAGCACCTAAACCCGAACGAGCGGGCTTTCATAAAACGGTTTATATTTCTTCGTTCTTGGTAGGTACTTAGGGGCTGATATTTTTATCTGGGTTAAGGGATTAGGTGTGTCGGTTATTCCATGGATTAATTTGTACAGAAATATATCCCCCATTAGTTTCCTCCGGTTAAGAAGAGAATCTAAATTAAAGTGGCAAAGTTTATCTTCATAGCTGGGTAACTTCCTACCCAGATTGTAGTTGTAAGACAAGTAGGTACCATAGAAACCGTTTCTGGACACTTTCCGATCGCTTCTTGTATATCTCATTGTAAGGGTTCCACACAATGCAGCAATATTCTAAAGTACTGCGTACGAGAGCAGTATTAATTGTGATCTTAGTGTTTGGTTTTTTGAATTCTTTGCAATTGCGAAATATAAATCCCAATGTTTTATAGCTGTTTCTGGTAATATTCTCAATATGTGTGCTGAATTGCAGCTTACTATCAATGGTCACATCCAGATCCCTAATAGAGTCTACCTCAGATAGTGGTACACCATTAATATACGTTCGAGAAAATGAGCATCTTTTTCTAGTAATACGAATTACATAGCACTTACTGATATACAGACTCATGCCATTCGCACTGCACCAGCCAAACAAACTGTCCAAATCCCTCTGCAATAATTCAGAGTTAAGAGATGAGTTTACTTTCCTGAAGAATTTTAAGTCGTCCGCAAACATATAGAACTTTGTGGTACGCAAAACACGAGCCAATGTCGTTGATGAATGCATTAAAATGTAGAGGACCCAAATGAGAGCCTTGGGGAACCCCAGACAAAACAGGGAAGGACATCGACGAGTGACCCCCCGCAACAACCGTGGACGATCTGTTAGTTAAATATGATTGAAGCCAATGCAAAAGTGTACCAGCAATCCCGTACGACGACAGCTTCGACAGCAATAAATTATGGTTAACTCTGTCGAAGGCCTTACTAAAGTCTGTGTATATAGTGGAATGAATCTCCATGGTCAACACCTTGAGTCAAGTCCTCGACAAAAGACAACAAGTTCGTAGTTGTGGATGTTGCCTTAATGAACCCATGCTGCTCCGTAGCAAAAATCTTAGTAGTTTAATACACATTCACTCGGACGCTAAAATAAAATTTGTACAAAATTACAACGCCTGACCTCAAAGCGTCCTAACGCCGCGACAGAGCGTTGCGTACTTATAGCGCTGGGGCTCTGTTTGACGGTATGTTACCATAGCAGTACAACACATCTCGGCGTCATAGCGCGCCGTCAGTGTAGCGCTCTGACGCGCGCTAATTACGCGTTCTGTTTGACGAAGCCTTTAGTCAGTCTAACCCCAACATAACTCACCTTTTTTTTTTTTCGTGCCGGTGTCCGAACCTCCTACGAGGTCCCCGCGCCTAGGGGGCGCGCGGGATATGTGAGACTCAACGATCTGCAGATGTTGAGAGCAGACCGCGGACCCAAGGAATTTTAGGGCCCATCCACTAAACGACTCCCCTGCACTCTTACACTCAACGTCCGATCTCCGTCTGGAGTCAAAACCCGGTCAGAGTAGGAAGGTTCCCGCGGTCAACACTCAAACCAGAAACGCGGCGCCACCTCGAGGACGCCCAACCGACGGGACGTCGGGGCGATAGTCGACGACCAACGACGTCGGTCTCCGCGGTACGGCGGCCCTACCAAGCCGCCCGGGCAATGCCACTGGTGTTCCGGGATACCCCGCTGAGCCATTTTTTTTTTTTTTTTCGGGTAGAGGGCCGAACCTCCTACGAGGTCCCCGCGCAAAAGGGGCGCGCGGGGTATGTGAGACTCAACGATCTGCATGGTGTTGTGAGCAGACCGCGGGCCCAAGGATTTTAGGACCCACCCACTAAACGACTCCCCTGCACTCTTACACCCGACGTCCGATCCCCTCCGAGGTCAGAACCCGGATGAGGTAGGGGGGCTACCGCGGTCAACACTACAACCAGACGGCGCGGCTCACCCCAAGGACGCCCAGCCGACGGAGCCTTCGAGGCGAATCGAAGGCTCTGAAACGTCGGCCGTCTCGGTACGGCAACCCGTCGGGCCGCCCAGACGGTGCCGCTGGTGTCCCGGAATACCCCGCTGGACCAGAACCAGCCTGCCGGGTCGGGACGCGATACACCGTTGACCGGTCGCTCTATTCACTCCACGGCAGCGCGCTAGAGTGCTGGTAGCGCGCCGCGCGGCCTCACCCCCTCAGGTCGCCCCTTGACCTTCACCGGGGGGAGGCCGCTACCTACAGAACCAGCCTGCCGGGTCGGAACGCGATACACCGCCGACCGGGTTGCTCTTCCACAGTATGCGACGACAGTGACGACGAAAATGCGGACCCCATCGCAGTCCGCAGCCACCGACGGGTCGTCCCGGCCTCCTGGTGCCAGCGCGCTAGAGAGACGGTAGCGTGCGGCGCAGCCTCAACCCCCTTAGGTCGCCCCGTGACCATCACCGGGAGGAGACTGCCTCCTCATAAGGGCCGGAGCTGGACAGACGCCCTCCTCCGACCCCCATTACCTTTTTTTTTTTTTTTTCGGGCCGGCGGCCGAACCTCCTACGATGTCCCCGCGCCTAGGGGGCGCGCGGGGTATGTGAGACTCAACGATCTGCAGGTGTTGAGAGCAGATCGCGGGCCCAAGGATTTTAGGGCCCACCCACTAAACGACTCCCCTGCACTCTTACACCCGACGTCCGATCTCCGTCCGGGGTCAGAACCCGTTCAGAGTAGGGGGGTTCCGCGGTCAACACTACAACCAGACACGCGGCGCCACCCCGAGGACGCCCGACCGACGGGTCGTCGAGGCGATAGTCGACGACCAACGACGTCGGTCTCCGCGGTACGGCGGCCCTACCAGGCCGCCCGGGCGGTGCCGCTGGTGTTCCGGGATACCCCGCTGGGCCAGAACCAGGGCTGGAGCTGGACAAACGCCCTCCTCCGACCCCCGGCCTGACGGCGGCGGCATGGCGCCGAGAGGGAAGAAGAGCTCTCCCTCTCCCGTTCCGCCGCCTCCTTCTTCGAGATGGTGGACTCGCAGAAGTCGAGCACCACCTGCCAGGACTCGTCGCTGCCGAGCATCGTAGGCACGACGGTCGGAAGCGACAAATCCGGTCCTATTTTTGCAAAGAGGACGCGGCGCTGCTCCGCGAAAGCGGGGCAGTACGCGAGCATGTGCTCCGCCGTGTCCTCGTTGCAGCCACTGCAGTGGTGGCATTTCGGCGTCGGCTTCCTCCGGGCGACGAGGTGCAGGTAGCGACCGAAACAGCCATGTTCCGTGAGCACCTGCGTCGCTCGGAAGGTGAGACGTCCTCGGTCGCGATTCACCCAGTCCGAGAGGACCGGGCGGATCGCCTCGACGGTCCGTCGCCCGTAGGCAGGGTCCGCCAGACGGCGGGACCACGCCTCGAACACGGCACGCCGAGATTGAAGCTTCCGCGCTCGAACTTCCGCCGCGCCAGGATGCGGCTCCCCCCTGGAGCGAAGATCGCATCGCCACGCGTAATCCGCAGCGAGCGCCTCGGCCTCCAGGTCCCAGGGGGGCGTCCCGGCGAGCACGCACGCCGCCTCGAACGAGACGATGCGGTACCCGCGAACCCCCACGTAGAGGCGGCGCATCACCACGTCAGGCCCCCTGACGGTCGGCAACAGCCGACTCAGCGAGCCGACGGCTGCCATCAGTCGGACCCCCGTCACCTACCATAACCTACATGTAGACTACTAAAGTTTCTCCTAACACAAATATATAAATAATTAAGTAAATTCTGTTTAATTAAGTAGACTCGCTGCTTACTTTACCACATGATTTGAAAGCGGAGTAAAATGCCCTTCGCAACTATGTGACATTTTCCATATGGCCATTAATACGCGAGTGTGGTGTTCGCTCACGCCGGCCGCTTCCACACAGACACCCTTCAACCCATCCAATCACGTTTTGCAGGACAGCCGTCTGAGCCGACAGATCGTGAGGAACGTACATAGCGATCTAGGCCTTGAATCCATCAGGAAATAGCTAAAGTTAGCGTCGGAACAGTAATTCGATTAGGCCGTGCGTCATGATAATTGCTACATCGTTGCCGCTGCTGACTACTCTCCGCCTCTGGTTCACACCGGAGCCCGTCACCCTAGTCACACGTTCTTATGGATCCATTCGATACACTAACTCTATTACTAGACGCCTGCAGCTCTAGCACTAGGACTTAGGGATCCTGGTAACCGTACTCTTCGAACTTGCCTAAGAGTTCTCGACATGCAACCCAACCTAAAGTTTCTCGCTGGATCTTTTCAGTGGGTTGCGGTAGGCATCCGGTAGTAAATGCATTCGGGAAGCTACCCTTGATAGGTCTCCTTTGGAAGCGCTTCGGAAGCTCTTAGCCAATCCCACCCCTCTTGGCTAAGCCCGTGCTCGCCCATGTGTCCTGATGAAACTGAAAACGCCTTCGGGCCAACAGTAATACCTACATCTAAAAGATAAAATTGTGTGATATAAGTGATGCTTATCCGGAACGCATTATTAGTCGCGATTGAAATAGGCAGAGTGATGGTATCTACCCGTACGCGCTACAAAAATGCCCTACTATTAGCAAGTTTGATTTTTATTCCTTGGTCGTGGAAGCAATTGGTTTATTACTGGTGGTAGGACCTCTTGTGGGTCCGCGCGGGTAGGTACCACCACCCTGCCTATTTCTGCCGTGAAGCAGTAATGCGTTTCGGTTTGAAGGGTTGGGCAGCCGTTGTAACTATACTGAGATCTTAGAACTTATATGTCAAGGTGGGTGGCGCCTTTACGTTGTAGATGTCTATGGGCTCCAGTAACCACTTAACACCAGGTGGACTGTGAGCTCGTCCACCCATCTAAGCAATAAAAAAAATAAAAAATAAAGCAATTCTTGAACATCCGTTAGTTACGTATATCTTTACAAATACTTTTTAAACTCAAAGTTATTTTATGACATCTCGTCCCATTTTATTTCATTAAATTTCGTCTCAGAATCATTTCATTTCGCTCCATTTCAAGTTTCTAATATGTCGCTGCGAATTCACTGTGTTGTGGACTTTTTGGTAATGCTTTAAAAGCTATAGAGGAGCTACGTCCGATAACTTAGTTTCACTTTCCTACACTTGCCTGCCTTTCACAGATGCTGAATCTATACTAATATTATAAAGAGGAAAGATTTGTTTGTTTGTTTGTTTCGAATAGGCTCCGAAACTACTGGACCGATTTGAAAAATTCTTTTTCCATTAGAAGCCGACATTGTCCCTGATGAACATAGGCTACTTTTTTTAATTTTTTTTTTTTTTGTTTCATGTGTGTTTTAATGTTTCCGAAGCGAAGCGAGGGCGGGTCGCTAGTGGTTAATAAAACAACAACAAATAATCGGAATACATTTAAATTTGAAGAAACAATAAATTAACAAAATGAAACTGTTCCTATAATTTTTTCTAGCTTTTCAGACAAAAAAAATCATAATTTCGTTTCATAAGGCACTAAGATTTTTTCAGTGGACTTTTTGAAGGATCACGAGAAGCTACGTTCAGCGGCTTTGTTTCATTTTCCCACATTTGTGCACTTTCACAGATACTAAACAATTAATAAACCACCGTTAATACACATTTAAGCCTGAAGAAACACAAAATAGACAAAATAAAAAAATCACACAACTTCACTCATCGCGTTCCCGCCAAAAAGTCCGTTTCGTGTCTGTTAAAGTGCAGAAGTGTGCGAAACAAAGTCACTGGACATGGCTTCTTGGGCTCCTTGAAACAGTCCACTGAAGTTTCGGTAAATAACCATCATGGAGTTAATAAGTACCTACAAAAATAGTAACTCTATGATAACCATTTTACTAAGTTTTTATTAACTCACTGAATTTGAACGCCCTTTTTTTGATTTTCGGATTTTTTTATTTTTAATTTTTTGTTAATTGTTTGTTCGTTAATGTTCGAACGTAAAAATGGTTTGTTCGTCTTTAATTTATTTAAAATTAATTAAACAAATGATTACCCTTAAGTTGGCTCCCTTTACTAGATATATTTATTTTTATCGCTCAGATTAATTATCTATCGTTTGTTCGACAACTATTGGTGATTGTTCGATCATAAAAACAATTAAATTCCCAATTATTAATAATTTTATATCTAATAAGCAAACCATCACCTCACGCCTACATTGCGCATGCGCCGCCACAGTTGCCAGATGGGGGGGATTCCTTGCAAATTCGGGGGATTTTTCGACCTTGGGGGGAAATTCGGGGGGAAAGATTCTTTGGGGGGAAATTCGGGGGGAAAAAGTTAGTTAGAAATTTCGGAGGTTTTTTAAGTATCAATAATTCATCCACAAACACAGTTCGCAATTACTGTTAGAATATTATAGTCTAATGACAATAGAAACTGCCGAAGCGGTATTCAGGATTCGATTTTCACTACCAAATAGAGCCATAAATTTTGTTCCCACATCGGACATGTTAAATATCTTTAACTTAGAAAACGTGTATGCTTTAAATAATAATAACGAAAGTGGATATGATTGTAATAATTGTATAGAGATGGTTGAAGTTATAGGGACAGCTTGATTAAAAAATAAAAGAATCCTTTTGGTTTTTTATTTCTTCTTTAAAATAAGTAAAGACTGTTTTGGGGGTTTTTTTCTTCAAAAAGCCTATTTTCGGGGGGTTTTCGAAAAAAGTTAGGGGGAAATTCACACGGTCATCTGGCAGCACTGTGCGCCGCGCCGGTTTTGTCAGTCATTTCCTATTGCATGGTAATGAATAGTATCATTTTTAACGAAAGTTGTACTCATAAAATATTCTTAGAATAATTAGAAATCACTGAAATTTCTATATGCTTGTTAATCATTATCATTAAAAATAACTGAATATTTGAGACAATATTTGACAATAGCAAGAAGCCAATTGCCATTCTCAAAATATATTAGCATACATTAAATATGCCGAATTGAGAAACAAATTTGTTTGTGTTCGTAGATTTTTTTTTTTTACCTTCGACCTATTATCACATGAACCGGCTATTTATATATTTTGAAGAAATTCAAAATTTGTTTAATTACAGATTGGTTATTTATCATATAGATATTCATTTTGCACTATTCACGAATTTAAATAGTATTTTAATATTGCAATCGTTTTTAGTTTACAATTAAAAAATATATTTACAATACAAAATACTTGAGACAAACCGAATAAAATATATTAAGTGTTTAATCTATGAACAAAATCCAAGTGCTGCCACACAATCGAAGTTCTTTATGGAAAAGATCCCACAGATTTGATAAAAAAAAATTAAATTATGAGAATCAATCATCAATATGACCTTAATGCCAATGAGTTTTGTTCGATTAATGGTTTCCGTCAATTTTTCAACGGCAGTAGTCTTTTGCTTAACTTTTCAGAATGTGTATGGCAACATTGATTTGTAGGGGGAGAAGGAAAATTAAAATTATTTAATTTATTCTGTGGAGCCGCTAAAGTCGCGAGTGCATGTGAAGTTCTGTTTGTGGAAAAAAAATTTGATAGGTCTAAATTTCGGATGTCTTGTTACGAAAATAGATAGCGAAAATGGTACTGATAGTGCGGTAAAATAGTAAAAACTTCATAGAAAGACTTGATTCCCTGTTTTTATTTCGTGCCAAGTGTCAGTATTTAGTGAGGATTATGAACTTTGAGGACTATGAAACCCTTCCGACCCAAAACTTCGTCACGCACATGACTGCCGGGGCGATAGCGGGTGTTATGGAGCATTGCATAATGTACCCGCTGGACTCCGTTAAGGTAAGAGATATCAAGTGCCTAGGTCTAGCAGGCTAGTCCTCATTCGTCAACCTAACCTAGTCTGACAGCCCCTCGTACTATTACGCCACCGTTTTATGATTTGTGGTTATGTAAAAGTTTTCCTACACCGAAACTATATCCAGATGACATGTGGTAATCACGATTTGACCTGCCAGCAGTATATAATTTAAGTCTAGTTTCGTATATATTCCCTTTTTAATAATTTAACATATAAGTTCTATCCAGTTGTTGCACTATTCAGTGAAATTGTCGGTTCCAAATAAGCCTTACTGATTAAATAAGAAATAGTCAATTTAATATAGAAATATCCTTGATAGTCTCAATTGGCTTGGAGTCTTAAATTAAGTGAAATATTCTTGTAAAAGATTTTATTAATATTCAGAAAAATATGATAAATAATAATAATAATAATAAAAACATTTATTGCCTTTGACACAGATTTAAATTAATACATTTAGATAAATAAACTAATAAATAAACTTTATTAGCATCTGGATTACAATATCAAGATACACCTTTAAAAAAAATCAATCATTAAAATTTATTTTTTATGTATGTCAAATTAGAACACTTTCTGGTTGGTAACTAGTTTGCGGGACAGTTGCCAACCCCATTGTTTAAACCTATTGAGCAGTTTGAGATTTGATTATTCGGATCTTGTTTGGAGGGTGTTTGATGGTTAGCACATGCGAACGATTTTTCCTTTTAATTTTTAATTGTTTGTATTTTTGGTTATATTTTTTGCTGCCTATATCTATCTGTGTTTGTTCTTCTTGTTGTAATTGTCAAATTTTGTGTGAAGCCATAAGGTAAGTTTTCATTTATTTAATCTCGCATAGTCAATGCGGGCCGATCATGGAGGTTGACGATCGACCCCCTGGCCGTCCCCCAGATCCTAGTTTAACCTGGAACGATGAGGGACAACATCCTCAGGGTGATTTTACATACTCACCAGTCCTTACTGTACCATTAACTAGTTTCGAGTCGATTGAAGCACATCATCGTAAGCGAGCTCTCGAAACCAACAATGATAATGATCTTGCTTTGTCTACTTCCAAACAACAACGACCGTTAGCACCTAATAAGTATAGCCGCGAACGCTATTCTGCGAGGGATGTGGCTCCATTTTTGGTCCATGTTACTCGTATAGAATCTGACCCGAAATCGGGAACTACCCTCCACCCCATTAAGTTTGGACAGATGATGATCAAACTTAATATTAAAAATGTTCTTCCTGATGGAGTCAAAAAAATAGGTCGGAATAGGATTGCTGTCCAGTTTAAATCTCCAGAGGATGCAAACTCATTTTTGGCCAACAAAGAATTGTTAGAAAATGGATACTCCTCATTAATCCCGACTTATAATATCACTAGGATGGGTATTATTAAGGGTGTGCCTAATGACTGGTCAGAAGAAGAGATAGCTTTAAATATTAAGACACCATCTGGTTGTGGCGGAATACTGAAGGTGAGACGCATTAATCACAAAGTTATTACTGATGGGGTACCAGAATGGAAACCTACTTCCTCTGTGGTTCTTACATTTGATGGTCAGACCCTCCCAAAACGTGTCTTTTGCTGCTTCAATTCCCTCCCTGTAGATATATATTATTTCCCTACTGTACAATGCTTTGGATGCTGTAAATTCGGTCATACAAAAACTCAATGTCGCTCAAAGCCCCGCTGTTTCCGCTGTGGTGATGAACACTTTGGTGAGAACTGCACTAAAGAGGACCCAACTTGCTTTTATTGCTCTGGACCTCACTGTGCTAATAGCAAGCAATGCCCTGAATACCAGAGACAAAAAAATATTAAAGTTGCTATGGCCCAGAACAACATCTCATATGCAGAAGCATCCAAAACATTCCCTACTGTGTCAAAGTCCTTTGCTGATGTTTCAGCATCAGTCCCTCCCACAACTCATATTATTCCTTCAGCCCCCTCGTCCTTACGTTTCCATCCTCAGACTTCCTCTTCCTCCTACAGAAAAACGATCCTCCAGAAGCCTAAAAGTCATGCCCCTCACGTCCCGGGCTATGATCAAAGAACCCATAGAGCTATTACTAATTCCTACTCTTTTTCTCCCTCTACTAATGGCTGCGCTCTCAGTAAAAATTCTTCTCCTTCTGAAGATATTCCCTCTAGTGAAATCTTCTCTCTAATTAAACTACTAGCTTCTCTTTTAACTAAAATTAACCTACCTGACCACGTTGCCAATGACATAATTGACACTATTTTTTCCCACCATAATGGATCTAAATCTCTTGCAGTGGAATGCCAGGAGCGCCCTCCCAAAAAAACATGACTTTCTCCATTTAATCAATTTATATAATCCCGCAATCTTTGCAATTTCTGAGACGTGGCTCTTGCCACATCTCCCATTTCACATCCCAGGTTATAGCACCTACCGTGATGATCGTGATGACGGGTATGGTGGTGCTGCTATACTGGTCAACAATGTCTTCCCTTCTTCTTCTCTTTCTCTTCCTCCTCATGGAGCCGAGATTAATGCCATTGGTGTTAACATCATTGGTATTAATTTTATCTCCATTTATTTCCCTCCTTCTGTCCCTATATGTATTCCTTTCCTAAGAAATTTATGTATTTTATTGAACCCAATTATTCTTATGGGAGATTTTAATTGTCATCACTTCTTGTGGGGATCTGACCATTGTGACGCTTCAGGTACATATTTGGCAGAGCTAATAGATGAAATAGGGTTATACGTCCTTAACGATGGATCAGCCACTAGACTCCCTAGACCGGGTCAAAGCAGAAGTTGTGTGGACCTAACACTGTGTTCATCCACTCTAGTAAATTCCCTAGACTGGAAACGTCTTAATTTAACATACGGTAGTGATCATTACCCTATTTGTTCTACCTTTTCCAATAGGTCTCTCCCCAGCAAAAATAGAACTCCCTTATTGCAGTATCGCATTACTGACGCCAGGTGGGACATTTACCAACAGAATCTAGATAAAAGAATCCTTTCCTTTCCCCAAATCTCTTTTGACAATTTGGATGCTTGTTTGAGTTTGTATTCAGATTCCATTTCAGCTGCTGCAGATCTGAGTATTCCCTTGAAAAATTCATCTTTGGGAAAATTATCTTCTCCTCCCTGGTGGGACAGAGAATGCACAGACCTTATTAAATCCCGGAAGGAAGCTGAATTTAATTACATCAAGAATATGACCCTCTCCAACCTTCGGGAATTTAACAGAATAGTGGCTAAATCCAAGCGCACATTCAAGAAAAAAAAGTATGAGAGTTGGAAAAAATTTTGTTCCTCTCTTTCACCTTCATCCCCGTCTTCCCTAGTCTGGCAAAATTATAAAAAATTTAGACGCGGATGCTTCCCTCAAAATTCTCCCAATATCTCACGGAGCATCGCCCTACAATTCATTAACAGATTGGCTCCTGCCTATGCTCCTCTTGTTGATGAATGTCCCTCATTGGCAATTAATATGCTCGCTGTTGATCCTTTAGACGAACCTTTCTCCATAAATGAGCTAAATTCTGTACTTAAATATGTCCAGGACTCATCTCCTGGCTTAGATGGCTTTCCCTACTCGTTTTACAAAATGTCTGGTCAACATAGTCGTCAGTTCCTTCTAAATTTAATAAATACATGTTTTAATTTTGGTTATATCCCTGACGCTTGGAAATCTCAATTAATCATCCCTATTCTGAAGCCAGGCAAATCTCCTGATAATCCTGATCACTACCGTCCTATTGCACTCTCCCCTGTAATTGGTAAGATCCTTGAACATTTAATTAAAAATAGGTTGGAGTGGTATGTGGAAAGTAAGGGAATGATAGCAGACTCTCAGTTTGGATTCCGAAAGGGGTTCAGTACCTTAGATAGCATCGGCACCTTTATTTCTGATACGCGAATTGCCTTCAGTGAAAACCGGTCGGTTGTGGCCTGTTTCCTAGACATTTCATCTGCATACGACAATGTTCTTCTTTCCGTGCTCAGAAGTAAATTACGTGAGCTGAGTGTTCCGGTAAAGATACAACGTTGCATATGTAATTTTCTGGCAGGCCGTACTGTTAGCGTACACATCCCTGGTGATCTTGTCCACACATCCAGGCTGCTCTGGAGGGGTCTCCCCCAGGGTTCGGTGTTGAGTCCCTTGCTGTACAACATTTATACATCTGATTTGCATAGGTCACTCAACATCGGATGCCATATTTTACAATATGCAGATGACCTGTGCATATATACAGCTGTCCCATCCATAGTTGACGCTGGCATATCCATGCAAATATCCCTCAATTCTCTGAATCATTGGCTTTCTGCTCATGGACTCCAATTGTCAGCCTCTAAGAGCTCTGTTGTGGTTTTCTCTCGTAAACGAGTTATACCAGATGTACATCTAGAAATTGAAGGATCTCCCATCAAGGTCGAAGATAATGTGAAATTTCTCGGCGTCGTCTTGGACTCTAGACTATCCGGTATCGCACATTTTAATTACACAATTAGTAAATGTGAGAGAAATATTAATATGTTGCGGGCTCTTGCGGGTGTTTGGTGGGGTGCCCATCCTATCACATTAAAACTCATTTATAATGCTACAATAAGAAGTTTATTGGATTATGGCTCTTTCTTATTAGACCCTTGCAACAAAACAGCATTAGCAAAATTGGATGCCATTCAATCAAAGTCTCTCCGCATTATATTGGGTTGTATGAAGTCCAGCCCAAGCAATGCCCTGCAGGTGGAGAGTGCCGACCCACCTCTTATCCTTCGCAGGCAGTATCTTGCAGATAGGTTTATAATTAAAGCATACTTCCATAAAAACCATATGATACTGCCAAAACTCATCCACCTAGATAGATTATATGGGAACGTAGATTACTGGAAGTATAAGGATCCCCCACTTATTTTGAATTCTTTTAGGAAGATCCGTATGATTGAGGAAAGAACTCATGTCCAGCAGTGTAATAGATTCCCCATGTATGACTCTCCAATTGAAGTTTTAAGCTTCATACCAAATCATATTGCGTCCATTGACTTGGACAAGGAAACTGTTGAGGCCAATACACAATTCTTGTCCATAGTTGAGTCCAGGTGGCGAGATTATCACAGGTTTTTTACTGATGCTTCGAAACTTTCATCTCATAGTGGGACGGGTGTCTCAGTTTATTACCAAAATTCCAACATTTTCCTTCAATTCCGGTGCCCTCCGGAAACATCTGTGTTTTCTGGGGAATGCATTGGTATTTTAGAAGCCTGTCAGTTTGTTTTTTCCCATAGCACTATTACAAGGGCAGTTATTTTTTCAGACTCTAGAAGTGCCCTGGACGCTATCGTCAAAAACCCTTTCAGGGATAAACTCCACAGTTCAATAATCTCTGAAATTAAAAATTGTTTGTTTTCATGCTCGAAAAAGCAGATCGACATTATCTTGGTATGGATTCCTGGCCACTCTGGCATCAGAGGTAATGAGATTGCTGATTCATTGGCCAAAGCTGCAATCTCCAGCAGCCTAGCCGACCTAAAACATCACACTGTCCAAACTTATGATTTACTCCATCTTGCTAAGTCTAATTTAAGTAAGTCATGGCAAGCCTACTGGACAGAGTCCAGTAAGACGAAGGGAGGCTTATATGCTTCAATCCAACCCACCGTTCCTACAAAACCATGGTTTTTTAAATTCAAAAAGATTTCCAAACCTGTTATATCTGTGCTCTGTAGAGTTCGTTTAGGTCATTGCTGTTCTCCGGTATTTCTACATAAAATTAGAATACGTGACAATTCGTTGTGTGAATGTGGTTTGGACGACGGCAGTATAGATCACATTTTCCTCAATTGTCGCTTGAACAACTCACTCATATGGGACCAAGTTATTAGCGAACTGAAAATTCAACGGCCGGTAAATGTCCGTCACCTCCTCTCACTATTCCCAGACTCCCGTATTATAAATGCTTTTATTAAGTTTATAACTACTAACTCTATAAAATTATAATTATATGTAGTGCATTATTCTCTGTACATAATCTTTATTATAATATGTAAGTTTATAGTAACATTAAATTTGTGTTAGTCCCAGGCAACATTATTATTTCCAAAATGGGATACTTTTCATAATAAAAAGTGTATTTAAATAGCTCGACAATGTTCCATGTGTAGCCATAACACGACACTGGCAGAAATTGCTGAAAGTAGCAGCAGATTGCCATTATATAAA
Organism: Bombyx mandarina; assembly: GCF_030267445.1. Taxonomy (NCBI): domain Eukaryota; kingdom Metazoa; phylum Arthropoda; class Insecta; order Lepidoptera; family Bombycidae; genus Bombyx; species Bombyx mandarina. The sequence goes on from NC_143232.1 coordinate 5,393,926, forward strand.
AAAAAAAAAAAAAAAAAAAAAACTAGTTTGCGTAAAATAATTTTGCATTATTGTTTGAAGGGTGGGATGGTTGTTATACAATGTAATAAATATTTCAAGTTCATGGTTCAAGATGGGTGTCATTCATGTTCTGATGTCTATTGGCTCTAGCAACCAATCAACATTGAGTAGCTCGTGAGTCCACTCACCGATGTAAAAAAAAAAGATTATTAACAGCATAGCCACTTTTTTGTATTTGAAAATAATAATTAAATTTACACAAATTACAATACAAAAGTGAATAGAATCAAGGTGTAAGGTGTGGTGTGAATTTCAGTAATGTTTGACCATTACCCTGGGCAGAGATCTAACGTCCGGTTACAGATTGCAAAGAGAGTTGTTTGGTAGGTAAAGCCCTAAGAATATCTATGGGCCTGCGGTCTGCTCCCAACATCTGCAGACCATCAAGTTCCACAAAGCCCGCATACCTCCTAGGATCAGTGAACAATATATGTTAAAAAAAATTAGGAAATGGAACAAATTTGTAATTCTTATAACCACCTTGTATTTTTGTCCAGGGAAATCCCCTGGCCAAAAACTTGATGATGAAATTGCCATATATTTGCAACCATTTTTACATAGAACAGGTGAACAGAAGTAAGTAATATTGGCATGCCAATGCTTACTACATGTCTATTACTGGTAATCTTGATAAGAGTTGGAATGTGAGAGGAAAATTAATATGATGAGCTTTTTTACTTTTTAAATTACTAGTAAAGATTGGCAGATGATCTCATAGTCCATATGATATTGTTGTTACTAGTGTTTTTTTTGTTACTGGAGTCAGACTCCAGACACAGAGGACTTCAATGTGAATTCGATTGCTCACTTTCAGACAAAATATTAAAAAAATCGGTTAAACAAATGTCACTTTAAACTGTAATGCATGCTATGATGGAGAAATAGCCATATCAGCATTTCCTATTCGTGATTGCGATGTATGCTATGCTAACGAGAATACGAATGGTCGTAAAGGATAGGAGATGATGAAACTTGAGGCGAATCAGTTCACAGTATTTTATTTTCAGGTCCATATATTGAGAATATTAATAATTGTTAGTATAATTAGTACATAGACACATATTTTGTTGCAAGGTGACATTTTATTGCAGATTAAGAAGTTTTTAGTAAATCTGCAATTTTTTATTCCATTTCATAGTTATTCTGAAGTCACATAATATAAATATTGCAATATTATAAATTTTTTACTAGCACACCTTCCTGGCTTTCAAGGAATGGATTAGGATATGGTTCTGAAAGTAAATCACAGTGAATATACACAATAATGACAAATTTTTAAAATTTATAGAAATTTTAATATTAAATTTGATGCATATTATTGACCCGCTTAAATATTAAATTAAAAGAATACAGGATGTGTATCTATGTAAATAGTAATTTCTAAAGTAAAGCAGGGTGTGGAATGTTTACTTAGTTTAAAGATAGTGACTTCCACACTACATCAGTTCCTTTTATTTCCTACCCCCATAGGGGTGAATTAATAAAAAAATATTTCTTCTTAGTTGCCTCCGACATAGGCGTAGCATAAACTGTCATAATATTTCATAATTTCAGCCACTCCGGACCAGTAATATGTAAAAACTAGAAAACTTTTATTAATTTAAAATGTATGTTAATTATTAATCTCTGCATAAAGAGTGGACATATGAATTTCAAGCCTTGAATTGAAGTTGTTAATTATATATGACTGATCAATAACAATGAGATTGCAGAAGTTGTTCTAGATATGTTTGTGACATATCATGTAGTCATTTTAATGTTGTTTCTGCTGTGTAGTTAAGTAATCGGAGAGTTGATTGAAGTTACTATTGAAGTATTGATTGCACAACACAGGCAGGAGCTTGGCTGTGCTGCTGGTATTCTTGATATCTATGAGCAATGCTACCTTATCACCAGATGGACTATGTGTTGGTCTGCACACAACAGCAGTAAAAAAAAACAATTGACTGTAAAATTTTCTTATATATAAACAAATTAGTACAATTTGGGAAAACTTAGAGTTATGATATAGATAGGTAAGAATTGGGGTCTGCTTCTGACCCCTAAATATTAATTAAATATTCCGCATTAAGAAACCAGACCGAAATTGTAGCAAAAACAATACATATCTTCTTTTACAATGTGTTATAATATAGTTCACGCATAACAAGTTTATTGAATAAGAAATTAATTTTGGCATGAAAGAAGTGGAAAAAAATACTCATATTCATATTGTTAAAGAAAGTGTTGTTTTTTTTAAAAAAAAATATGATTTTTTTTTTATTGCTTAGATAGATGGTTGGACGAGCTCACAGGCCACCTGGTGTTAAGTGGTTACTGGAGCCCATAGACATCCACAACGTAAACGCGCCACCCACCTTGAGATACAAGTCTCAAATATAGTTACAAAGGCTGCCCACCCTTCAAACCGAAACGCTTTACTGCTTCACGGCAGAAATAGGCAGGGCGGTGGTACCCACCCGCGCGGACTCACAAGAGGTCCTACCACCAGTAATTACGCAAATTATAATTTTGCGGGTTTCATTTTTATTACACGATGTTATTCCTTCACCAGCTATTCTTTTGCTATATGTATTATTATTCACATTTTTCATAATATATTGTTTTAATAAAATGCCTGTACAGTGTTAACGAAAATCAAACCTTTTTTTTTTAATTCTCGTAAATTAAAATATTTCATTTTGTTTTCGTCGTAGTCCCTCAGTTGTTCGTAAAAATGAAAACTGTAAAATATTCTTTATTACGGAAACAATATACTTATATATAATAATAAACCGCGATATTAAACCGTAAAAGTTTTAATTAAGTTGTTTGTTTAATTTATTTACTTATTAAATAAGATGAGTTGACAAGCTCACGTTTTGTTCCTATTTATTTTTTATTGGTTAGACGAGTAAACGAGCTTACGGCCTACCTGTTGTTAAGTGTTTACTGGATCTCATAGACATTAATAACCTGAAAACCGCCACCCACTTTAAGAGACCTTTTTACTGATGGCAGGGCGTCTTTTGATCCCACACGAGCAGGTACCACAACCCTGCCCATTTCAAACAGCAATGCTTTTCGACTTAAATGGTGGCACAGACGTTGTACTGTAAAACTGAGACAACTCGTGTCTCAAGATGGGCGGCGGCTTTGACGTTGTTGATGTCTATGAACTCCGGTGACCACTTAACACCAGGTGGGCCGTGAGTTCGTCTACCCATCTTAGCTATAAAAAATATAAAAAAGACGTGAATTCAAAGCTTATAAGTTCTAGTTATTTTTCCCCCTACCTATTAGCTTGGAACCTAAAGGGTTATTCCACCTACTCACGGACAGGTAGGTGAGCTCGCGGACTCGACCTGAGAGATTCTGCTAACACCAGCCCTGACAAGCGCAGTGCTTCGCAGAATCTAGCGCGGATCGAAATCGCGCGCATTGAAAAGATCCGGCGAGAAACTCTGTGGATAGTGTCTCAATGGGTTAAGTTGCCTATTTCTGCCGTGAAGCAGTAATGCGTTTCGGTTTGAAGGGTGGGGCAGCCGTTGTAACTATACTGAGACCTTAGAACTTATACCTCAAGGTGGGTGTCGCATTTACGTTATAGATGTCTATGGGCTCCAGTAACCACCTACCACCACACAACACAACACAACACACCACCAGTAACATCAGGTGGTCTGTGAGCTCGTCTACCCATTTATAATATAAAAAAAAACTTCCATAATAAAATGGCTTCCCCAACCCCTTAAACCGGAATTATTGCTTTATTTTTATTGCTTCTCGGCAGAAATAGGCGGGATGATGACGCTTACCTGCTCTTTAGTTCCACAGGTACAAAGGTTATGTACTGTTTCTAACTAAAAATAAAATTGTTTTGCTTTCCGTCGTTTATATATATATATATATATATATTTATTCGTATACGTACGTAAAACTACGTAAAAACATTCTGAATAACAAATTGTATCAAAATTATGCAAATTTCATATTTCATGTATGCAAATTTCACCTATTCAAATGCGAATTATTTTACTATACAGTTCATTTGGTATCTACGTAATTAATTTGAGAAATTTAATTAAGGCCAATAGAGACAGTGCGATTTTCCAAGGTCGATTTTTAGAACCATTTTATTACTATAAGAATACTAAACAGTGCCAAAACGAAAAACATTTTTCAAATAAATCGTATCAAATGTATTATTGTTTTTTCAATTTTCAAGTAGACATTTTGAAACTTGACCACACAAGCGCACTTATCCATCTCTGCTAAGAATTAAGTTTTATGGGTGTCCTCCGTATATCAGCTTCAGGAATGGCGGGTGATTCCACTGGGTGAAAGGAGACCGCACTCCACGACTAACACTACTGTTTACTACTAACACTAGTTTTGATCCAGCATGATATCCCGTGGGGACGAGTAAGCGACAATGCTTAGAAGGGCTTCAGATGTCCGGTGGTCATGGTGCTAAATATCGCGCTACAGCGTGGCGTGGGTGTATGGTGGTGCAGAAAGATGCGCCACGCTCCTTGCTCGTCACCCGCTTAGGTCTGTCTCATAGAGCTCTGTCTATTCGGATGCAAATCGATGAACGCCATACAATTTAAGTTGGTTTTCAATTCATAAGCGCCTCGGCGTTTCCTAATGACCAAAAAAATGTCAATGATGAAATTTTAGACGTTATTGACAAAAATCCGCGACATCTTTCTTTGTGTAATCACTGGTGGTAGGATCTCTTGGGAGTCCGCACGGGTAGGTACCACCACCTCGTCTATTTCTGCCGTGAAACAGTAATGCGTTTCGGTTCGAAGGGTGGGGTAGCCGTTGTAACTATACTGAGACCTTAGAACTTATATCTCGAGGTGGGTGGGGCGTTTATGTTGTAGATGTCTATGGGCTCCAGTAACCACTTAACACCAGGTGGGCTGTGAGCTCATACACCCATCTAAGAAAAAAAATAATTAGAACGTATCGGGTGAAAGCAGTGAATACTAAAACGACTTAAAATCTTCATTCCAATTTTATTTACCATCAATATAAGTCAGAAAAAAAAAACAAAACGCATTCCACAATACAATAATTTTGTTTCGTTATCATTTCGCGACAGTTTTGGTTGCTTAAGGATAAATTTAGAAATGTTTTACGAACTAAATGAGGAAGTAGTCCGCCTTGTTTGCGGCTTGCCAGCATATCTGAGTCAGGTATGCAGTGTCACAGTCATCGGAGCCTTTCTGAGTATCGCACTTCTTCAGGGAAGCCTCATTTTTTGTCTTCAATGAATCCGGCAAAAGCGATAAGACCGCTTCCACGTCGACGACGCCGTCCGACATCATGCCCGCGGTCTCCATTGTGCACTTGATGTAGCATTTTAGTTTCCCGTCAGCGATTGTCGCTAAATCAGTACCGGCGTTAACTTTCTCCACCAAATTCAGATCCACGCTTGTTTCGTCGGCGCAGTTTTCTCGGACCATTGCCGCTAGTTCGACTATTTCGTCGTCCAATTGACCGTGTGCAGCCAAAGCCATGTAACTGGCAAGAATTAGAAATATATGTACGGCCATTTTTACGAGACGGAAACAACTGAATGATTGCTAGTTTCCCCAACTCCATTTATATCCTCAGTTGTTTCAAAGTCATCTGACACTGATCACATATTTACCTCTTCCATGGAAAAATTACAGGCTACACGTATATATGATTAAGAAAATCTCGTATATATTAACGTCGTTTTGTGCCTTGTGTAAACTGTAATTTTATTTCATTAACGTGACTGGTGGTACACACGGCTCTGTAAAAAAATATACTCGGTTCAATGTAGATGAAATTATGTTTGACTAGCTATTAACTCCGGCTTCGCTCGCGTGTTCAAGGAAAAGTGTCGGTGTAGTTTCCTGTGGGCATTAGATTATTTTTCAGGATTAAAAGTAGGTTATCGTCGCTGTCAAACCAAAATCTGCCATGTGCATAAACTCTATTTTGAATTAACGAGTAAAAACATTTTCGTATAAAATTTTATATCAAGGTGAATTTCTAACAACTTCAACAAATCAAAGCTTTAGATAAATATCAAAGCTATAGACACATAACAGTTTTTTTCATACGGTAGATAGATAGGGCTGTGAAATATACGAAAAGGTCAAAAAGTAAAAATCTCGAAAAGCGCACATAGCAGATTTTGGTTTGACAACGACATTATGTTATTTCTGCGTACCGACTTTCAAAAAATAATGTCAATCCGTTGCTTCGTTACGACGTAAAAAAAGGGAAAACAAACAAACAAATATATAATATTAGTATGGATATGGATTTTCAAATGTAACACTCAAATTGCTGGTTGCCAGTTTTAGTTTACAATTTTAGGTGTCATTCATATTAAACACTTCAAATAACCGTGGTCTCAAGGCATTTAATGTTCTAAAAGACCAATTTCCTTTGCAAGTAAGGACAACGAGACGTGATAAACATAGATATCAAAGCAGTAACTAGAAAATGATCGGCTACATCTGCTTTATTATTGTTTCAGACTCGAATGCAGTCTTTGCGGACGGCCCACAATAGCACCATAAGCGAAACATTTCGGTATATGGTGCAGCGGGAAGGCTTATTAAGGTATGTTACAACGCAATTGCGAGTGTTGTCTTTAGTTCGTATAGTGTGTGACAGTTCTGTATGAATTGTTTGAAGCTAATTGTCTGAAGTTTTGTGGCTATCTAGGTACATAACATTTTTTTTTGTTGCTTTATGTGTGGACGAGCTCACAGCCCACCTGGTGTTAAGTGGTTACTGGAACGTAAATGCGCCACCCACCTTGAGATATAAGTTCTAAGGTCTCGGTAAACCGAAACGCATCACTGCTTCACGACAGAAATAGGCAGGGTGGTGGTACCTACCCGTGCGGACTCACAAGAGGTCCTACCACCAGTAATTACGCAAATTATAATTTTGCGGATTTGATTTTTATTACACGATGTTATACCTTCACCGTGGAAGTCAATCGTGAACATTTGTTGAGTACTGTTACAATTAACTAATACAGGATATTGTGCCAGATGTTAATTAGGTCTTATTTGATTTGAATGTATTATTTTCATAATATGAAGCGACGATCTATTCGTATATCAAGATACTTCACGCTATCCTGATGGGGTAATCTAATGTTTCCAAAGTGTTTGTATGTTATCATCTCTCAAGAGCCTCCGAAGTAACAGGCAACAATTTGCGGTACAGATAGTTTATGTACCTCGTAGAACTTTATTTTCGCACATCACTAGTCACATCTGGCTCCCTGCCAATTTATGCCATCACAATAATAACGAGATTGCATTCTTGACGAATACAGTTCAACAAATATCACCTAAAGCTTAGGTTTATAATATATTTTTTTACAAACGGTACTATTTACTAAGTCAAAATGAGATAAGACGTGACATGGGAATACGAGGCGAGACAGACCCTGCTTCAGCCAATAATACTGGTAGTAGGACTTCTTGTGAGTCCGCTCGGGTAACTAGGTACCACCACCTTACCTATTTCTGCCGTGAAGCAATAATGCGTTTCGGTTCGAAGGGTGGGGTAGCCGTTGTAACTATACTGAGACCTTAGAACTTATATCTCGAGGTGGGTGGCGCGTTTACGTTGTAGATGCCTATGGGCTCCAGTAACCACTTAACACCAGGTGGGCTGTGAGCTCGTCTACCCATCTAAGCAATAAAAAAAAAAGAAATTTAATTTTAATTTTGTAATTATCTCCAATAGTTCCCTTTCGCAGTATTAAGGTCCATAACCTAAATTCTGAGGAAACGTCCTTATAAATCACTGACAGCGTATGCATTGTTATGTTAAATTTCAAGTTTAACAATTGAAGCACTCCAGGGTCATGTTACTGACATCTTTTAATTTTTTTATTGCTTAGATGGGTGGACGAGCGCACAGCCCACCTAGTGTTAAGTGGTTACCGGAGCCCATAGACATCTATAACGTAAATGTCGCCGCCCACCTTGAGATATAAGTTCTAAGGTCTCAGTATAGTTACAACGGCTGCCCCGCCCTTCAAACCGAAACGCATTACTGCTTCACGGCAGAACTAGGTAAGGTGGTGGTACCTACCCGTGCGGACTCACAAGAGGTCCTGCTACCTGTATTATTGGCTGAAGCAGGGTCTGTCTCGTCTCGTATTTTTTTTAATTATAGTTTTAAATCTAATTTTGTAAACCAAGATTATTTAGACTAAACAAAGCACAGAGAATGTAAAACATTTTTTTCAAAATGCTTGTCTTGTACATATTATTCCGGAAGCTTGTTTTGTTTGTATCCCCTACCTGTCTTGTCATATCAAAGCGCGGATTTGTTGAAAAACATATCCCTTGTTTTGTATGTCAAACGCAACGTTAACGTTTACCAGTTCTCTTCCTAAGTATATTTACAGTGCCACCCAATAGCCAGTTTCTCAAAACAAAACGTAAACTATCGTAAACTTTAAAATTTACAAATACGAAACAATTTATCACGTTATTGTCATTGAATGAACACAATTGGGATCCTCTCAGTGATTTTGCGATATGGTCTTTGATGTTTTGAGTTTCTCCGTTAGTATATATTTTCATGAAAGTAACCTCAATTTAAGATTACGAAGAATAAATAATTGTTTTCATTGATTCTTCATAGCCTAAGGGGCTAGCTACGTCTGGACGGGTAGACGAGCTCACGCGATCAACCTAAGAACATTTTATAATACTAGCCCTAGCAGGAGCAGTGCCTCGCAGAATCTACCACCGAATCGGAATCGCGACCCACTGAGAAGATCCGGCGAGAGAGTCAGTGCGCTGTGTCTATGGGTTAGGTCGTCGTCGAACTCTTCGTCGTGATCGACGAGGACGGTGACTGGTGCTTGAGGAGCTTAAAAGCACCGCGAGTGGATTCGACAAGACGTGTTTCGGGAGACGACGGCTTCGCGTTGTCCTGTCGCCTGGGTTAGATAAGCAGAGCTTCTATGGTTTTCCTATATGACTTGTGTACATTCACGCTAAAATATTGAATAGAAAATTCAATGAACGAATCACAGGAAATATTACAAAATTTAAAGTATAAATAAATTTATTGAATAGTAGAAATTTATTATATTATAATTAAATAGAGGTAAATATATTTCAAATATATTACTCCATAAAAACAGGCGCCTCACGTGCTTAACTGAATGACTAAAACAATAAAACAAACACCACAACGTAATGCCGTCGGCTCACCTTAAGAAATGTAGTTGAAGCTTCAATTGAGTCAATTAAACTATCGTATTTATTAAGACAAAAAGACAAGTGCAATGAGAAATATGATTAGATACAGCACGTGTCTTCACTAAATAGTATAAAACAAAGTCGCTTTCTCTGTCCCTATATGTGTTTGTCCCTATATCTGTCTGTCCCTATGTATGATTAAATCTTTAAAACTACGCAACGGATTTTGATGCAATTTTTTTTAATAGATAGAGTGATTGAAGAGGAAGGTTTATACGTATAATAACATCCATTAAATAGTGGAGAAATCAATAATAATTTACAGTTTCCGAAGCGAAGCGAGGGCGGGTCGCTAGTATTAAAATAATATTATAATTGAAGTCGGCCTGTAAAATTCTAATATATTATTATTATTAATCTTGAAGTTTCTTGAAGTTTTTCGTGACGATTGAGAGAGTATGCTCTGTCTCTTTCTCGAAGCGCGAGTTTTGGCACAGTTTTTGCATCGCACTCATGTACGTTGACGTCATCGGAAACAATTGTGCACTCTGTCTAACGCGCATTTAAAATGCTTAAAAGTTCCACATTTCTGAACTGATTAAAATTTTGTATGTGTTGATCGAAGCTTTCTTGAGGCAGGCAAATATCTGTAAATATACATAAAGGTTTAGTTATTAAAACTCCTCAGCACGAATAAATATGATGGTGTTGTCAATATGTCATGATAATATTAATTTAATATTATTAATACATAGTACTTTCGATCTCAAATAAATAAATAAATAAATATTTACTAACAATCACGCCACGTTAACTGGTCCCGTGATAAGTTCGTAAAGAACTTGCGTTACAGGTACCAGATAACGGATATAAATGTAAGATTTTTATTATACACATACATATATTTAATATACATCCATAACCCTGGAAAATACATTTTATATTTATCATACAAATATCCTCCCTTGGCGGGATTCGAACCCGCGACCCCCTTGTGTAGTGACCATGTCACTTACCACTACACCAGACGGCCGTTAAACGTTTTCAATACGTTTTCATAAAACGGGACGTCCAAATTTTAGTTACGCCAGTTTCCTTATTTGTAGAATTGGGATCGTGCCGCATAAAAGAAAATTATTCCATTCTTGCACTTTTATTGTTCGCTTCCCCAATCTTCTCTATTATTGTAATTAAAAATTAACTGACACCTTTTTGTACTCTTTGCTCAGTCAATTGTCTTCGCCATCTTGCTTTACTCTGTCAATCTTTTTTCCCTTTCTTACTGTTTTCTCTCGCTCACATCTTAACGCTCCGTTCCACACTCTTTTCATACGTTTCGTTCTTATCAATCCTACATTATTATCCAATTTATCTCTTATAAATCAATCTTTAATCAAAATATTTCACCTTGTGTGGCCGGTTTTATTGATCTTTTTGTAATATCAATTATTCGTGGTTTTTGTTTCGTTGGGTTTAGATGTGTATAGTTCGGGATTAATGATGAGGCATGGATGATGCATTAATTATGGGAATAAGGTTTTTTGGTTAGCATACTGAAGTGTGTTTATCTAAGCAATTTGTTGCCATGGTTGATAACATTGCTAGCTCGTGGGCCCAAAGGAAATAGCGGGAGTGGCAACTTAAAACCTTGCTTTTGCAGATTAAAAAAAATTGTAAATGTAGTACATACTTTCAAAATCACTTTTGTCAATCTCTGGTAATAAATAGTTTATTAGATCGATAAATAACCACATGTCGTCTGGTTGTCACCACCATCTTAAGGTATACAAAACCCTATTTTTATTTTTAATTAATTCTTAGATGGGTGGGCGCGCACACGACTCAGCTGTGTGCTTAGTGCGATTTTTGAACGTTCTCGATAGCGTAAAAGTTAACTCAAATTTGTATAGAATTGGAACGTTTGCCTGCGTTTGCCGCTAGGGGCGCTGTTCCAACTGCATACAAATTTGAGTTAACTCTTACGCTATCGAGAACGTTAAAAAACTCGCACTAAGCACAATGGTGTTAAGTTGTTACCGGAGGCCGGATACATCAACAACGTAAATTCCGCCACCCACCATGACTTTTATGTTTCATTTTTATAGTACAACGGCTGCCCCACCCTTCAAACCGAAACGTATTGCTGCTTCATGGCAGAAATTGGCCGGTTGGACCACCAACCTACCTGTGCAAGAAAGAAATAATTAGTTCCTTCGCGGACTAAAATAATTCGTCGAAAGTTTTATCGTATTATTAGACTTTGATTTTTGCTTCATGGTCGTTTTTAATAAACAAAACACTACCCCAAGTGATCGCCTAAACATAATCTTAACAAATCATCCCAGTAATTTGTTAAATAGTTTCCTCCGAAATATATTTTTATTGACGGTTTATATACAAGTATACAGTCATGTCCTTAACATCAAATTATTTGCTTTGAGGGTAGATGATTAATAAGCCTTCATGACGTTTTGTATTTTAATTGAGTTTAACGTACCGTAAACCTGTTTATTGAATAAACACACATGGATTTGATTTTATATATTGAATATATTTAAATCTATTTATCAGTATTGAAAGAGTGAATGCGTTTTGATTTGATGTATCTAGTTCAATATACGTTCTATCTGTGTTGAGGATATTAGCTGCATGAACTAATCATGCTATCGCTGGGTTTGTTGGTAAAATAGATAAGAATACTCTGCGTTTATAATAATAGGAAATTATTAAATCAACAAGAGCAAAACGCTTAAAGTTCATTGTTCTTAATTGTTTATATGGAATTGATTAATGCAACATTATTTATATGACATCTTTAAATTGTTGTGACAGCATCTGATATTTATGTATCGGTCGTGCAGTTAGCAGCAGAAGGGGTCGTGGTTCGAAGGCAGTTGCTATTAAGTTGTAGTTAAGACTTTGATCTCGTGTCTCGGAGATGTCTATGGGCTCTTGTAAAAGCCGATTTTTTTATTTTTTTTTATTGCTTAGATGGGTGGACGAGCTCACAACCCACCTGGTGTTAAGTGGTTACTGGAGCCCATAGACATCGACAAAGTAAATGCGCCACCCACCTTGAGATATAAGTTCTAAGATCTCACTATAGTTACAACGGCTGCCCCACCCTTCAAACCGAAACGCATTACTGCTTTACGGCAGAAATAGGCAGAGTGGTGGTACCTACCCGTGCGGACTCTCAAGAGGTCCTACCACCAGTCATCAATATCAGGTGGTAAGTTGTTCTCATGTACGTAATTAAAAAAAAGCCGAGCCGTGGTCTTGTTTTCGTATCAATGGACTTTATAACATCATGAACTTATTCTATTGCTGCTAAGAATGAATGTCTCATCGTGAAAGTAAAAGAAGATTAATGATCACATCACCTTAAATATTTAAGTATGCAATAATTGAAATATAATATTAAAGGAGTCAAAACCATATTGAATATCACTTTTTATCATCACGCGGTTTGGTTGTAGTACAAATTTATCATCTTATCAGTGTACGTGAGAGCGTGGTTAAATAATACGTTTTTTATTATCAATATTGTCGTGATATGTGTAAAGCAGTGACGTGTTACTGCACATATCAAAATCGAGTGTAAGGTGGATGTATATAAGACTTTATGAAATTGGAAGCACTTATCATTGACACACGCATCAGCGAAAACTGCTAGTTTGTTTTCTAAAATAATGGAGACTAATTCTAGATTGGGGACTTCCAAGTTTTAGTATTTTCGTAGAAATAATCCTTAGACGTCGTTAAAAGTAAGGTTTAAAATTAGCGTTCATTATTATAATCCAAATGTTAAGAACTAATTTTATAGTAAATTTGACGGTAGTTAGCATACCATTAAAATTCAAATGTTGACGAATAACAGCTTAGTTTAGCTTATCCGTAAAAGTAGTTTTACAATTAAAACTAAATTTACAATTAAAATGTAGTAGTAGTTAAAATTAAAACTACTTTTAAGGATTTATCTTCTATTTTTATTGCTTAGATGGATGGTCGAGCTCACGGCCCACCTGGTGTTAAGTGGTTACCGGAGCCCATAGACATCTACAACGTAAATGCCGCCGCCCACCTTGAGACATGAGTTGTAACGGTCACACTTAACAGTACAACGGCTGCCTCCCCCTTCAAACCGAAACGCATTACTGCTTTACGGCAGAAATAGGCAGAGTGGTGGTACCTACACATGCGAACTCACAAGACGTCCTACCACCCGTAATTACGCAAACTATAATTTTGCGGGTTTTATTTTTATTACACGATGCTATTCCGTCACAGTGGAAGTCAATCGTGAACATTTGTTAAGTACGTATTTCATTGGAAAAATTGATACCTGGCGGCGGGATTCGAACACCGGTGCATCGCTACATACGAATGCACCGGGCTTCTTCTCCTTTAGGCCACGGCGACTTAATTTAACGATCTTATATTTTATGTCGACGATGACGACGATCTTAACTTTTAAGTTTTTATTTTTATCATTTCGGTAACCAATTTTAAGAAGGGGGGTTACAGTTGACAAACTTGTTCAGTTTTGCAATAATTGCACGTTTGTCCATTGACCTGGAAGCAATAGGCGTAACATAAGCGATTGTTAAGATGTCGAGCTGGGCCAAGGGCCGATCCCAAAGATCTCCAGCGTTCAGTTATGTGGGAAGTTCAGTCATAGGAACTATAAAAATTGTTAAAAGCAGAGCTTTGCTAGTGAACGACTTGTGTTCTACGAGATATTTAGGCCCCAGTTTCAATATTCTTCTCATCCATGTTTCTCTTTGCTGCTCTCACTAGAAAGTTGACAGTGGACGAACTCATGGTTCATCTGTTACTAATTGTAGTCCACCTTGAGACGTAAGCTTCAAGTGGATTGGTATAGATGCTGCTCTCATCGTTAAATCGGATTGTCTGATCACTGAAATCGACATAATGGTGGCATCTACCAAACTAGGTTTCAATTAAACAGTTTTCTTTCGTTATACAAAATACGCTTCTCCGGTTAAGCTAATGATTATCTCTAATTATTCTATGATAGGAAACGTGATCACATGATCTGGATCTTTAAACTTATCCTTATTTGTACAAATACATTTTACCTCGACGACGTCGGACGACAGTTTCGATATTGATGAATTTGAGAAACATTGTCTCAAATAAGAGAGACTCGCTAGTTTGACAATTTAGGGCCTGTGCACACCACGTTTTTATCCTACAAAGCGGTTTGTTGTCGTCTGTATCGATACAAACGTGATGCTAACGTGCGTTTGTATCGATTCAAACGCGTATTTGAATTTATACGGGTGTGCAAAGGTCTACAGGCTGCCTTTGACTTGCGTGCGTATCGCGTCTGTATCGCTACGAACGCGCGTCGATGGCGCCTTTTTTAAAAACGTGGTGTGCAGAGGCCCTCAAACGGACTAGTTCTCCCCCGGTAGTCTAAATTCGACTATAATTAATTTATATTATAAGCTTGAACATTATTATTCTATTGTCAAAGACGATACTTCTATAATCACAGATTTCACCAAGACTACTATTGACAAATATTCGTAAAGACAAACAATATTTAATCTATTCTCAATTTGACCACAGACTATAATTAATAAGCAGAGTTTGACAATAAACAATGCAGGCGTGTGTGTGTCAAATACGTGGTAGGGTGTGTAATGTTTTATTTATTGATTTAATGTATTTTTATGCATAGTTAAACAAAAAAATACCATTTTGCACTCCTTCTCTATAATCTGTATAAGTGTGGAAAATTTCATAATCCTCCGTCCGCGCAGTTTTCGTAAAAAGGGGATCACAGTTTTTGCTTTACGTATTAAAATATCCTCGCGTCGTTTCCCTCATTATTGACGGTCGTGACTCCCCCGCTGCATCAGTTTCTCTCGTACGATTTCCCTCCATCTGCTGCGATCCTTAGCTTTATGAAGGGCATTGTAGAAGTTGATGTTTAGAGAAGATCGTATTTGGTGCGACCATCTCGTGGGACTGCGTCCTCTGGGACGTTTTACATCTACCTTTCCTGTCACCTTAAATGTCCTGTCACCACCACCATGTTCTAGATTGTGACCCTCTTTGCAAGCAATATTCGGAATGTATTAAAATATAGATGACCTTAAAATGAGGAGGAGAGGTTCTTGATCTGTGGTGGCGTATCGACTGTAATAAAACGACAAAGGAAATGTAATCAGTGAATGTGTTAAGATGTATTGTGAAGCATGGATGTAGATGTTATCATGTGTCAACTTTCTCGTTCGAAAGATGAAGATCACGGCACGGACGTCTTTGAATTATACCCTTGAGCAAGGTTGTGGAATATACGAGGAATTAAGTAGACGAGCATAAAACTTATTTTCAAATGCTTTGTGCGGAAAGTAATGGTCGGTGGGGGGTGAATTAAACTATTTGAATTAATGAAGTAATGTTTCAGACGCGTGAATTTTTTTATTAATTAAGACACAAAATATATATTAAGTGCTGTATTCGTATTTATCAATTATTTTAAGATATCACGCTAACGAACAATAACGATAATTCATACTCTCCTTTCATATTTTATTCTAAGTATAAATCATCTTTGCATATTGCTTTTAATCGCCGGTTAGTCTTATAATGTGTGTCGAGAAATCAATATTTGAATTTCATTGTTTCAATGTTTCAACATTTAATAAATAAAAATCTAATATGTGTTTCATTTTATCTGGGTGAACGAACTCACGGTCCACAACGAATACCTCCGATGTCCTTGGGATGTTAGGTTGAAGTCTCAATAGCACTGCCTAACGTCTGTCCTACTCTTCAAATCATTACTATCAATTTCGCGACGAAATTGGCATGATGATTATATCTATATATGTCTCTTCTTTTTTTTTCTCCACCTTATCCCACTAGGTGGGGTCGGCACAGCGAATTTTTCTATTCCATTCTCTTCTATCAGCGGTTATCTCATCACTCACTCCTCTCTCTCTCATATTGTCATTCACATACTCCATCCACGTCTTCTTCGGTCGACCTCTTCCCCCTCTACCTTGCACTACCATTTCCATACATCTCCTAGTAACATGCATCTTCTCTCTACGCATTACATATCCTTACCATGCTAACCGTCCACTCTTTAGTTTGTTAATTACCGGGGCTACTTTCACACTAATTCCTCTAATATACTCATTGCTTATCTACGTACATATGTGTGGGCTTAATATGTACATATGTCTATTTCTTAGATGTATCTTGAGGTGGCCAAGAAAATGAATAAATGCGTTCACTTCTTCAAATACTCATTATATTATTTTTAATTATTTTACAAATACAAAATTGAAATGCGCGTCCATCTTTTTTCTTCATGTCATAATTTTTAAATTTTGACAATTGGTGCCACTATTGCGTTTCCTGTTTTGTGATTGGTTCGTGCGATATGACGTCATCGTTGGCCAATCACAGCCATCAATGTATGACGCGACGTTGATTCGTTAACAAACATGTCCCGCTCCAAGTGAAAATTTTAATTGTTGTAAAAATTTATTCACAGATTTCTTTCTATTCGGGGTAATGTTTTAGTAAGGTAGCAAAGCATGTAATATTAATCGAATATTTAGTAAATTATCTTTAGCGATTTACAAGGATAATTATTGATAGACGCGGCGCGCGTGTCATGATATTAATATGTATTTAATTTCAATATAATGTATTTTAAATGTTAATATGTTCATCGAAACACATTTAAATATTTTGATTGTTCGTACCCAATTTAAAATTTATTTTTTACGTCTTTCTATGTAGCAGTAGCTATCTGGTGTAGCTTTACTGGTCATAGGACTTCTTGTGAGTCCGCACGGGTAGGTACCACTAACCTGCCTATTTCTACCGTGAAGCAGTAATGCGTTTCGGTTTGAAGGGTGGGGCAGCCCTTGTAACTATACTGAGACCTTGGAACTTATATCTCAAGGTGGGTGGCGCATTTACGTCGTAGATGTCTATGGGCTCCAGTAAACACTTAACACCAGGTGGGCTGTGAGCTCGTACAACCATCTAAGCAATAAAAAAAGGAGATCAGTACTAGTTGATTCGTTCTTATGGTATTCACTTTATGATGTGTGGTCCGACTATCACCTAGCTATAGTCTGTCGCATTTAATCCTATTAAAATACATAGGCTGAAATATGTGTGTATGGCCATACTGCGTTGCCCTTGAACACGGAATGCGGGTTTGGGCTAAATAATCGTAGTCTATGTTTTGTGCCTGAGCTTATGAACGCGTCCTGTCTCTATTCTATTATAATTAATTCAATATCTTTGTATCTTAATATTATCTTCTATCTATATATATATATATATATATATATATATAAATGAATTGCTGTTCGTTAGTCTCGCTAAAACTCGAGAACGGTGGACCGATTTTGGTCTTGAATTATTTGTGGAATTCCAGAAAAGGTTTAAAAGTTAATTAAATATGAAAATGCTCAGAATTAAATAAAAATAATAATTTTGTTTTCTCTTTGATGTGCCTCCGTCGGACGGATTCCTTTTGTTTGTTTTAAGTTTATTTTATACAAAAGTTTTAGGTCTTTTATTCATCGATCGAGTCACTACGAAGTCTGCCGGGTCAGCTAGTGTCTTTATGAAATAGATAGCCAAGTATACTATAAATACTATTCAACGAGTTCTTACCACTTTTTTTTCTTGGAATTGTAATGTGTTCTCGATTTTTGGGCGCTGTTGCAATCGCGATTATCATCTGTAAATTCTATTGGTTAAATGATCGTATTTATAAATTCGATAGCAGCGAAAATTTCAAAATATTCTTAATCTATACTTCTATACTTATACTTATACTATACTTAATATTATAAAGAGGAAAGATTTGTTTGTTTGTTTGTATTGAATAGGCTCCGAAATTACTGAACCGATTTGAACAATTATTTCACTGTTTGGAAGCTACACTATTCCCGAGTGACATAGGCTATATTTTTTTTTGAAAAAAATTAGGGATCTTAACTAAAACTCCAATAATGTATGTAACCCAAGGTGTCAAAAAATTACCTAAAATATTCTTTACATCGCGTGCCTTGCGAACATGATTGATGATAGAATAAAATAATGTACTACCACTTTGAAGAACACATTGTTGTTTACAAAAAGTGTCGCGACAGCATATGTCTCACTATTATAGTTATGCCGCAATAAGTGTACTTTTATTTAAAAAAATAAAACAACGTCAAATATCGTTGAAATTTCTGTTAAAGACCGGAGCGGAGCCGGAGCGAGCCGCTAGTTAATTATATATGTCCATTGTAATAACTTGTGTGCAAATCGTTGGGAAAAGTAAATAAATAAACCATATTCGTTGGCTTAATCGTAATATCACAGTGATTACATAAAAGTTTCGAGTGGATTTACGACATAGCGATCCTCAAGGCCACGTTCTTATGCCGTTTGTTGTTTTTTATGATCCTCAATGATTTGCTCGTTTTTGAACTACGTTAAAATTATCGACGTCACTACCTAATAACATTTAATCGGAAGTTTCTAGAAACTAAACATTTTTGTATATAAAATATTGTAATAATTTAGTAAGCTCATGATAATGAGTGTAATGAATTAGTGTTCTAAAAAAACAATTAGTATTAACTAGAGGTCCCGCAGTAGTCGAAATTCGACTGTAATTAATTGGAATTGTAAGTTTGTACACTATTACGATTGTATTTTATACTTCTATACTCACAAATTTCGCCAAGACTAAAAAATATTAAAAAAGACAAACAGTATTTAATCTCAATTTGACAACAGACGTCAAGAACAAAAGTTTGACAATAAATTGTATGCATGCGTGTGTGCGTCAAATACATGGTATGTAGTGTGTGTAATGTTGTATTTATTGATTTAATCTATCTTTTATGCATAATTTAAAAAAAAAATAGCATTGTGCACTTTTTCTCTATATTCTCTATAAGTGTGGAAAATTTCATACTCCTCCGTCCGCGCAATTTTCGTAAAAAGGGATACAAAGTTTTTGCTTCACGTATTAATATATAGATTGCCTTGGTTCTAATGGTCTCTGGAAACGCACTGAATGCACTATAAGTTTTCCTACCTTACCTGTATGGTGAAGTCTGTTTCAGCGGCGGGTGTTGTGGAGAGAAAAATATAAAAAAAATAACTTTATACTTTAACGAATTTAAGGTACTATTTTATACACCTTTACTGCCTGTTACCGGCCCAAGTAACCACAATCGGAACTCTATAGTCGCAGGTCGTTCTTACCTGTTGTAGAGACAGACGCAGAGAAACTTTCAGCTTTTATAAAATAACGAAGGTCTGGCTGTCGCGGACTCTTGGGACATAAAGGATAAGACGTCCGGTGCATTCGTGTCAAGCGATGCACCGGTGTTCGAATCCCGCAGGCAGGTACCAATTTTTCTAATGAAATACACACTTAACAAACGTTCACGCTTGACTTCCACGGTGAAGGAATAACATGGTGTAGTAAAAATCAAACCTGCAAAATTATAATTTGCGACCTCTTGTGAGTCCGCACGGATAGGTACCACCATCTGCCTATTTCTGCCTTGAAGCAGTAATGCGTTTCGGTTTGAAGGGTGGGGCAGCCGTTGTAACTATGCTGAGAGCCTAGGACCCATACCTCGAGGTGGGTGGCGGCATTTGCATTGTAGATGTCGAATGTCCATCTGCATCCACTTATGCAATTAAACAAAAGTTTTTAATTCATGTTTTTTAAAACATCTATTTAATTATCTTAGGAGACAAGAAATCAGCAGCTTAGACATAGTCTTATGTTATCATGAAAAATAAAACAAACAACACAATTCACGATATCAAACGAAAAATTCTTATCTATGTCTAGGTTACTGGGTTGGCGATTTAAAAATAACTTTAAATGTTCGTTGATAAAGGTGCAAGAAATTGTGTGATTTTATTTCGAGGGCGTAGTGCGATTATCTATATAATATATATTAATACGTGAAGCAAAAACTTTGTATCCCTTTTTATGAAAATTGCGCGGACGGAGGAGTATGAAACTTTCCACACTTATAGAGAATATAGAGAGGAAGTGCACAATGCTAATATTTTTTTTAAATAATGCATAAAAGATACATTAAATCAATAAAGAAAACCTTACACACACTACATACCATGTATTTGACGCACACACGCATGCATACTATTTATTGTCAAACTTTTGCTCTTGACGTCTATGGTAAAATTGAGAATAGATTAAATATTTTATTTATTTATTTATTTATTTAATATATTTTGTACACACAGCTGTTAGAAAAGAAACGTCAATAAGGATACAGAGTACAAGGGCACTACTTATTTCATGCTGAAATCTCTTCCAGTAGGCCCGCAAAAGGAAAGAAGAATTAAGAACACAAACCTAGTGCATACAGTAAATATTACATATAATAATATATACATATTACAAGATACAAAACAATATATATACATACAAATACACACACACACACACACATACATATATATAACATACACACATATACTTACTTTATATTATAATACATTATACAAATATATATAATTTATTTAAGATGGTAAGGATAAATAATGTTCCTTAACAGATTTCTTGAATGCTGCTATGGTTTTGCACGCTCGTATGCTTGGAGGGAGGGAATTCCAAAGTATAACTGCTTGTACAGAAAACGATTTTGCGTAAGCATGTGTTTTATGAACAGGGCAATTGAGGAGAGTTTTAATGTGGGTTCTACAAGGAGCAATGGAGGGACGGGCATAGGTAAAGCGATCACGTAAATATTGTGGGTAGTTAGGATTATGTAGGATATTAAATAGGAAGCACAACATTCTAGTATTTCTGCGGAAACGGACTGGGAGCCACTTGAGCTTTTTGCGAAATTCAGAAATATGATCATATTTTTTGAGACCAAAAATAAAACGGATGCACAAATTTTGCAAACGCTCAAGCTTATTGAGAAGCTCCTCAGTGGCATCCAAGTAGCAAGCATCAGCGTAGTCCAAAATGGGTAAAATGAGACTATGGGCAAGAGAAATTTTAGTTTCCAAAGGCAAAAAATATTGGAGACATTTGAGTGAATGGAATGCAAAGTTAACTTTACTGCTAACATTGTTAACCTGCTCATTCCAGCTTAAGAAAGAGTTAAAAGTAACGCCAAGGTTTTTAACAGTTTCACTAAAGACAATCGGTTGGCCATTCAATTTGAGAGATCCAATTGCAGAATGATTTAATGCACGAATAGCATATCTACTACCAATTATGATGGCCTGTGTTTTGTTGGCATTGAGTAAGAGTCCATGAGACGTTGCCCATTCATGAATGTTTTCCAAATCACAATTAACATCCTTGACTGCTCTATCAATTTCACTAGGTGCGCAGTGATGGTAAATTTGCAAATCATCTGCATAAAGATGAAAATTTGAGGATATCAAAGTAGTGACTGTGTTAATAAACACTGAGAAAAGAAGAGGAGAGAGAACACCACCCTGAGGCACGCCAGCATCAACAGCAACCCAGTCTGAGAAGGATTCATTTTGACGTGTGCGTTGTGAACGGCCCCGAAGATATGAATCAAACCACCTTAGGGCAGAAGTAGTAATGTTATGGGATCGAAGAATACCGAGCAGGATATCGAGATCCACGCAGTTGAATGCGTTACTGAAGTCAAGTAGTACAAGAATGGTTAGGGATTGGTTTTCAATTGCCCATCGAATGTCATCTGTCACTTTCAGCAACGCAGACACCGTGCTGTGTCCCGATCGGAAACCTGATTGAAAGTTGCTAAGAATATTATTGGAGAGGAGGAAATTTTGTAGTTGCTTGTGAACAATGTGCTCCAACACTTTCGAGAGAAAAGGAAGTATGGAGATAGGACGATAATGTGACAAAGACGAAGGATTGCTGGTTTTAGGTAAAGGGATAATATTAGCGGATTTCCAGGATTTAGGAAAGGATCCAGATTGTAAGGAATGGTTAATTATGTTCGTTAAACAAGGAAGTAGTATATCAAGAATGGGGATAAGCATTTTAGAGCACAAGTTGTCACTACCTACAGCATGGGAAGAAATGAATAAAATAGCTTTACGAACATCATTGGTCGATACTGACTGAAACTTAAAGGAAGAATGTTTAGGCAAAGGGAGATTAAGTAACGTTTGCAAAGTTCTCGATTTACGACACTGATCAACTGAGAAAGAGGGTGTAGAAAAATGTTTGTTGAGTGCGTTTAAATCGAGACCGCCGCAGGACGTAGATGATGCTTTTCCTATGCCTACGGATTTTAAAAATTTCCATACATCAGAAGACTTACGATTTATGAGAGATTCATGGAAATGACGTCTCTTGGCATCTCGACATAGACGATTGCACCGATTACGTAATAGTTTATAGTATGTTAGATTATGCTCGGACGGTTGACGTTTTAGCCTCTTTCGAGCTTTATCTCGGCAGGCCATCCATTGCTTAATTTCAGGAGATAACCAAGGCGCTGGCTTATGTTTGATTTTGACACGCTTGATGGGAGCATGATGGTCGTATAATTCTAAAATCGACTCCGTGAAAAATGCTACCTTTCCATCTATATCCAATTCATTGAATAGCGGCCTCCAATCGATTAAGCCTGCATCACGTCTCAATGCCTCCATGTTAATGCCTTTGTAACTGCGAAGAAATAGAAACTCAGACTTACGCTTAGGAGCCCGCACACGGAGAGATAAGAAAATCAAGTCATGGTATGAAAATGAAGCGGTTATTTGACCATGAGTGTCAATACTACTAGAAGAAGATACCATCATCAAATCTAATAGAGAGGGAGTGCAATTTGGAAAATGATGAGTGGCTGAAACAGGCAATATCCTGAGATTATGAGAACTTAAAACAGATAATAGTTGCTTAGATCGAAAATCATTCTTCAGCATGCAAGTATTAAAATCCCCCATCACAATAATATGATCGGCCAAAGAACAGTGATTAGACAGCAATTCATCAAGACATTCAAAATAATTAACACGAAGGTTAGGACTGTAAAAAACACCTAGTAAAATTTAGTGTAATGCAGTGTCAATTCGATTAAAAGATGTTCAGCGGATTCAGAATATTGAGATGGAGACACACTTACAATTCTGAACTCAATACCGCTTCGCAAATAGATTGCTACGCCTCCACAACCTTTACCCACTCTGTCATTACGAATTAATATAAAGCCGGGAATTGCGTATTGAACCGATGGAATGGATGGTTTAAGAAATGATTCAGAAATCAGTAAAGCGTCAAGAGTATTGCTGCTAATAGATGCCAGAAGATCTGAATAATGACGCGGAATACTTTGAACATTTACATGTGCAATATTTAGGTTGTTAGGGAACGAGGATAGTTCAGCAGAAATCTCATCGTGCAGATGTATTGAGGTACATGAATCATTGCCATCATCAGCACTCAAAAAACTGCTTTCAGACGAAGAGCAGGAGAAAAATGTTTCATAACTAAATAAATTATTATTCATAATAATATGGTAACTTAATAATAATAATAATAATACTTAAATAACATACACTATTAATATAATATAACAAAATGAAAATAATACAATTAATATAATAGGTAAACTAAAAACAAATAAACATGTAGGTATATAATATTACTCTTAATCAATAAACTAGCAATTAACTCCCGGCTCAACTGATCAATCAATAAACCTGGAAGAGATTTTTAACATGTGTTAATTACACAGAGTTAGACGTGTAGATAGATACATTAACATCTATGATTTAACTTACATGTTAACAAAAGAATAGCTCACAGTGTAGACAGTGACTTGCAAATGTGTTCTTAAATATGAATTTTTTTTTTTTTTTTTTAGTAAAAGAGCATATTAAAATAAGCAACACTATACTAGTTATTATCAGAAATTAATCTATGGATAATTGTCGTAGGCTGAGCGTTTTATACTCCAATGCCAAAAATTACAAATATTAAGGTATAGTCTATGGTCACAACTAAAGCGAAGAATCTATGGATAACTTACTCCTCAGTGCTACCAACCTGCTATCAAAAACATAGCCAACTGGACAAATAACATCATATGTAGTAACTTGTAAACAAAACAATGACAGATTTAGTTAAATTTAGGTTAACTTAAAGGATATGTTCGTTTATAACAATAAAATGGTTAACAAAAATTTACAAAAACAAAATTAAATTACGTAGTGAATTAGTGTCAAAATAGAATAAAAATATAACAAACAAAATGTTCAAGCACAAGACACAACAGTAAAATACATTAAGCTACTATGTAACGTTGGTATGGGAGTGGAAATAATAAAATTGTTATGCCATTTATCCTAAAACATCAATTTCAGCGCCGGCCTTTTCTGGTCATTTTAGTTATTGTCTTCACATGCGCCTCCGCAGGTTTTGGTGTAGACGGCTTGCCTTGCACTGCTGATTCTACCGTGTCAGTACATATTATTGGGTATTTCTTTATAAGGGCCTGTAGTTCATTCATAGATTCAATCTTATAACGCGATTTATCAGGTAGAACTAACACTATTTTACCGTCGGCTGACCAACAGCGTTGAACGCCAAAGTGCTTTCGGGCTGACAAAAATACACCATGCCTTATTTTCGTAAGGAACTCAGAAATAGTGACGCCCGTGCCCTTTAAGGAAGTCTTGCTGTCCCATACTGCTTGACGTGACTCGATATTCATAAATCTTACTAACACTGGGCGAGGTTTACCCTGCGAGGCGCCAAGTCTGTGACAAACACTAACACAATCGGTTTTAAAATCTGTCAATTTCAATTGGTCGTTGGTCAATGCAAGAACGGTGCTATGCAGATTTTCGTTTGTTTTTCTGGTATTCCATGTATCAACAGAACCTTCCTCCTCATAGCAGTTTCATGCCGATCCAAGCCTAATGAGATTAATTCTAATTGACTTTTGATGTTTGACAGAGTAGCCATTACAAACGATTTAAACTCGTTAAAGTCATTTGAGAGTGCCGTGAAGTCTGGATGCAATGTTGTAGAATCATTCGCCACCTTTTTGAGCTTATCCTCGTAGGCCCCCATTCGAGAGGCAAATAATTTTTCGAGTTGTTGTAAGTTACTTGAAAGTTGTGTATCCATTGTGAATATGAATGATGTATCTTGGCAGCAATGCCAGGTAACCGGAACAGGATAGATGATAAAATCAGTGAGCAGGAGTTATTTATGCACTATATACACATTTAAAATGTAAAAATACACAATACTTTAAAAAAAAATTAAATAAACACAGAGAGCACACTATGTTTGCGTGTTAACACCGCGACTACCCGCGAGTCAAAATATTGTTTGTCTTTATTAATATTTTTTTATAGAGTAGCCTTGGCGAAATTTGTGATTATAGAAGTATAAAATACAATCATAACAGTGTACAAACTTACAATTCCAATTAATTATAGTCGAATTTCGACTACTGCGGGACCTCTAGTAACTTTAAATGTTCGTTGATAAAGGTACAAGAAATTGTGTGATTTTATTTCGAGGGCGTAGTGCGATTATTGCTTGAAATGTCGTAACGTTTATTTATAAATACTATAGATGGGTAAATACCCCGAACATTATAAGTGCATTATACTGTGTTTCTGTTTTAATTGCCTTAGTAGGCAGAGTTGTATACTGGTGGTAGGACCTCTTGTGAGTCCGCACCGGTAGGTACCACCACCCTGCCTATTTCTGCCGTGAAGCAGTAATGCGTTTCGGTTTCAAGGGTGGGGCAGCCATTGTAACTATACTTGAGACCTTAGAACTTATATCTCAAGGTGGGTGGCGCATTTACGTTGTCGATGTCTATGGGCTCCAGTAACCACTTAACACCAGGTTGGCTGTGAGCTCGTCCACCCATCTAAGAAATACAAAAAATAAGAGTGCGCGGGCCGTATGCTTTCATCGGGTGGTGAGTGGTTACTGTCGCTCATGGTCTTCAGCAATTCCAAAATTACGGCCTTCCGATGGTATATTATCTATATATTAATACGTGAAGCAAAAACTTTGTATCCATTTTAACGAAAATTGCGCGGACGGAGGATTATGAAATTTTCCACACTTACAGAGAATATAGAGAAGAAGTGCACAATGCTAATATTTTTTTTAAATAATGCATAAAAGATACATTAAATCAATAAAGAAAACATTACACACACTACATACCATGTATTTGACGCACACACGCATGCATACTATTTATTGTCAAACTTTTGCTCTTGACGTCTGTGGTAAAATTGAGAATAGATTAAATATTGTTTGTCTTTATTAATATTTTTTTATAGTGTAGTCTTGGCGAAATTTGTGATTATAGAAGTATAAAATACAATCATAATAGTGTACAAACTTACAATTCCAATTAATTATAGTCGAATTTCGACTACTGCGGGACCTCTAGTGTATATTAAAAGCACACCGCTCGCAGTCTTGCTTGCGTGGATTACACTTCATATCGCGTATTCTGACATTTGTGTTCAGGGGTGGGATGAAACCGCTTGTTTTAAATATAAACATTACAGTCATCTGGCCTTGGGTTTCATTACAATGCGTCTTTATCAATAATAATAATTAACTGCGCACAATTCTCGTCCATTTGAATGTCGAATCTGCAGTGCATACTGACTCATAAATATTATTATTTTTGTTTACCTATGCTGATAGCTTTGGGAGGGTATTTCAGCTACTCTTTGACGTGTACGAGGCTCAAACTCCTAACTAAGCCTAGCAAGAGCAGTGCTTCGCAGAATCTACCACCGGATCGGAAACGCGACCCACTGAGAAGATCCGGCGAGAAACTCAGTGGGCTGTGTCTATGGGTTAATTCACTCGTTGAGCCCTTCGTCGCAAGCGACGGGTTCGACGAGGATGGTGACCGGAAAGGTCTCTACGAATGATTGAAAGAAACGGATAAAGTGAGAAATAAAGTCGCATGGAGGAGGCATAACGCTAGAGGCGTTACGTGATGTTTTCTAAGAGTCAACTGTTAGGTCCGTAACAGCTAGTACAAATTTTTCATCGTCACATGACCTAAAGAACCGTTATTCACGGATAGCGGCGTCACAAAACTCATTTAAATGTTGTTGCAAAATATGTACATGTTTAATGCACATTATTCACAAAAACGACGGGCTAGGTGTGATAACGAAGTCACTCGGCGCTAAAATTTTAAAGCACCAAACATCTCTGTTTTTTTCGATGAAAAAGTGAAAATGAATTACGATCAAGAATTATATTTGCATTTTTATGCATCTATTATAATTTTTATAAAGGGTGATTTGTTCAAGCAAATATACCTAAGCACCATAAAACTGTGACTTGGGACTCATGTTGCAAGGCGGGTGACGGTAATAACGTGGTTGAAATCTATGGGCTCCGGTGACCACCAGGTGGGCCTTGAGTTAATCCACCTAACTTAGCAAAAAATAATGAACAGCATGTCCTTTCTGAAAAGTAATCAAGTAGCCCAGCTTTTGCATAGTATCAAATCGAAATATTATTCTATTATGTTGTTACTCAAATACCCTGTTTTAAATTAATTAAATGAAGTCTTTAGGAATACATGCAACTGTTTAACTTGCATATTGTTATCAATATGTTAACACATACCAGTTTCGCATCATTGTGTACTCACGTCTTTATCAAGTCCGTATTTGTACTACACTTGAGTCGACATGTAGCTAGAAAACAATATAAATACTTTAATTGGCTTATGAAATATTATGTGATGAATCTTTTGATACGTTCATATCTACAATGCGGTTAAATACTTAACGAATGAAGTTATAAAGCTTAAAATTGAGTTTATTTATTGTACCACACTTTACAGTGTTCGCTCGTAAATAAATGCATGAATAAAAAAAATTTAATATCCACAGGCCGGACAATATTTGTACGTTTTCAGGTTTTATGGCATGCGGTACAATTTCACTCGTGAAACGTCAAACACTGTATTCATACAGAATGAGTTGAGTTAATTTTGCAATAGGTATGGCTTTGAAGTTGCCCGGTGTAACGGAAGTTTCAATATTTTAGATATCTTGATTTCTATAATTTGAGAACCAGCGTGTACATTTAAAAATTTTTAGAGAAAAGAATTGATTATGTTACCGTTGTTTAATTGTCACCGATTCCCAAAATTATAACGTTATGTGTAGAGGCAATGACGGCGAAAGGACCAAACGGTGAGGTTCTTCGAAATGTTTTGGATTCCGGAACAAACTTAATTATGTTTTTTCTTTTTTTCTTTTTTTGCCTTTGTAGGCAGACGAGCATACGGCCCACCTCATGGAAAGTGGTCACCGTCGCTCATGGACGTCAGCAATGGATTTTAGATTTCGACTTTTTATTTTTTATAGTTCTTATACGCAGACAAGGATGCGGTTCGCAGGCTGAGTGGCTAATACCGCTCATAGACTGAGTGCTCTCCACTTCAGTTTTGACAGTTAGACAGTAAAGCTTCAAAAAGTACCTAACCAGAGACTTATAAGAAATGTCGTGGAAGGCAGCGGTTTGGTTGTGCTGTAACCACATCATCAGCTGGGCCCTATGATCGTCTGTCTACAAAAGCAATAAAAGCAAAGTCTAGAGGAGCTCAACTTGGTGCTTACTAACCACGGACCATTTGTGAATATAGAATGGGACCTACGTTACGAGCAGCCATGCTATTTACTGTGCCAATAATAAAATTATGACAAAAGCCTTTGAATGCACCTATATTTTCGCAAGCTGTCATAAACGACACCAGATTTGATGCTTAAACAATTCCACATCCTATTTCGTTAATCTTGCCAGAGATTGAATTCCCATAGGATGTGATGAGGTTCCTTATTGCCTTCGCAGGGAGGCGAACATGAGGACCGCATGTTGGTATAGCAATGAATGGCTACCCACTTTTATGAATACCCGCAGTGCCATGCTGCTATTTGCTCGCGTTTAAGCCTGAGTGATGAGCAATGGCATCGATGTGATTCAAGTAACTTAAATGAGAATAAACTATGTCTGAAGCTACCGCAATTATTTTCGGGTGTAAGGTTTGATAGTTTGTCCTATGATAATTCATTGTACATGTCAATAGAGATCTGTGGACTGCAAGTGGAACAAATATGACACAATAAAACACCGAGAATCCGAGACGATCCAAATGGTCTAGCACAGATTGTCTTTTCGCATTAAAAGTGTACAATTTTCAAAAATATTCGAAATTGAGTTAATATGCGGAATCATTTGGTCCAATTGCGGAATCATCACCAGTATTTTTCTCATAAATACTGTCAAAAGAGCGTAGTTTAGTTTTTTTTTTTTTGTTTGTTTAAGTTAAGTTACCTGTGTAAGTAAAGTAAAGTGTTAAGTACCTATATTTTGACTACTATTAACAAAATTAATACATAATTTTATCTTACTTTAAAAAACAGATAATGTAACTGGTAAAACTAAAAAATAAATTTTGTAAAGATGGTTAATATTAAAAATATCACATGTTAAACCTTTAAAACACTCTCCTGTATAATTTTGTAAGTTTTGAGTTTATAGAGTTTTAATGCAAGAAGACGAGATATTTTCGGTCCCTATCAGATTGAACCACTTGCTCTTAATTTAGTGGTTCCGTGCGTCGTGGACGTTGTCGATTTGTCGCAGACCAAGTGTGCCACTTATATCTGAATAATAAACCTGTTGACGTCGCGGGAAGACGAGCCAGTGCTACGCTTGATCATAAACAAATGACTGAATCGTTTGAAGAGAAATAAATAATTCTAGGTCGTATATGATTGAGTGGCGATCTTAATTACCTGTAGATTTTTTTTATTTTTTTTATTGCTTATTGCTTAGATGGGTAGACGAGCTCACAGCCCACCTGGTGTTAAGTGGTTACTGGAGCCCATAGACATCTACAACGTAAATACGCCACCCACCTTGAGATATAAGTTTTAAGGTCTCAATGTAGTTACAACGGCTACCCCACCCTTCAAACCGAAACGCATTACTACTTCACGGTAGAAATAGGCGGGGTGGTGGTACTTACCCGTGCGGACTCATAAGAGGTCCTACTACCAGTAATTACGCAAATTATAATTTTGCGGGTTTGATTTTTGTTACACAATGTTATTCCTTCACCGTGGAAGTCAATCATAAACACTTGTTAAGTTCGTATTTCATTAGAAAAATTGGTACCCGCCTGCGCGATTCGAACACCGTTGCATCGCTCGATACGAATGCACCGGACGTCTTATCCTTTAAGCCACGACGACTGTATTTAGCAAGTATTTCATGGTTATTTGTATTATTATTGAAAGTATTGTAAATTATGTTATAAATTTTGACGTAAGTAGGTACCACTTTGCTCTGTTAAAGACTCCTGATATTTGTTGGTGGGTTTATGACATTGGAAATATATACGACTTTTTTTTTTTTTAAATCATCTTGAGTAAGCGAATAATAATAAAATAAGGCAAGCGATTCAAATTATGTTTGTTATTAAAATTTTGTATTGTAATTCACTTGAATATGTATATTATGCGACACAAGGAAATGTATTAAAGTTAAAATTCACGGCCGTATAATGTTCACTTGAATAAATAGCCAAGACAAAAGAATGTTTTAATCTCGTGAAAAATATGTAAAAGTGAAATTATCATGATGAAATCTAAACTGAACGTAAAGTACTAGTGTTGTATAATTGTACTTAAAAAATTTAACATCGATATATTAATACGTGAAGCAAAAACTTTGTACCTCTTTTTACGAAACTTGCGCGGGCAGAGTAGTATGGAATTTCCCACAGGTATAGAGAATATGGAGGAGTTCAGAGACTTAAATATGGTCGAATTTCGAGCACGGGGCGACCACTAGTATTATTAATTACGTGTCATAAAACACTGCGAAATTAGAGGCTGAGACAAATTTCTGAATGGAATAATATTTAAAATTTAATAGAATAATTTGAAATTGGTTCTAACGAATTACAGATGAAAATACATAATATATCGGAAAATTGACGTGATACGACTTGACGTGAGTTTACGCTTCTGATTTCTGAGTTTCACGACTCAACGCCTATTACTTCATAGTGATTAGGTATTGAGAATGCTATAGATATATCAGTTCAACAACATATAAATGCTCCTTTCGTAAATACAAAATGGATGAATTGCCTTTCATTTACGACCCGGAGTATAGTTTCAAATAGTTTC
The DNA here is from genome assembly GCF_030267445.1 of Bombyx mandarina. Lineage (NCBI taxonomy): Eukaryota > Metazoa > Arthropoda > Insecta > Lepidoptera > Bombycidae > Bombyx > Bombyx mandarina. The sequence continues at coordinate 5,425,437 of NC_143232.1, forward strand.
GTGAACTTCTATTAATAAATTAATTTTCTATGCGTATTGATTTCTTCGTCTATTAAATTACTGACGTTGAAGGCCTCCGTCCTTGGCAATGAAGGTCGATAGTTACTGAAAATGTATTGGATATTTCATTCTAAATTATTTCAACACAAGGTCGTTTGTTTATTTGTCACGGAATGTCTAAAGCAAGGCAGTTATTTATGGGCGGATATAGGGAGAGTAGTATTAGTTAAACGTTGTACATTTAACGATGCCATTATTGGATTCTCTCTTTTTTTTTATTGTTTAGATGGGGGGACGAGCTCACAGCCCACCTGGTGTTAAGTGGTTTCTGGAGCCCATGGACATCTACAATGTAAATGCGCCACCCACCTTGAGATGTAAGTTCTAAGATCTCAGTATAGTTACAACGGCTGCCCCACCCTTCAAACCGAAACGCATTACTGCTTCACGGCAGAAATAGGCAGAGCGGTGGTACCTACCCGCGCGGACTCACAAGAGGTCCTACCACCAGTCTCTTGTGTTAATGGACCGCGAGATCAGGAAACAGTATATCCCAACTATGAAATATCTTTAGCAAAGATATAGACGCCGATTGGGAATCGAATCGTTGTATTTTTTTGCCAAAATTCAACCGAAACGCATTATTACTTTACGGCAGAAATAGGTAAGGTCATGGTACCTATCCGTAAGGGCTCACAGGACTCCCTCCTAGCCCCAGTAAGTACGAGACGGTCGATCTTCTAACCGTACAGTACCTATCATATGATTAATAGAGTAGGGCTGAATATAAATCACCAACAAGTATCATTTAAAATCCTCTGACCCTAGATCGAAAAAACCGGTGTTTTATTGTTATATATCAGTATGCGTGTCCATTGCCCATGCGTTCTTAAGTAGGTTGATAACATGAATGCCGGCACTGACCTTGGGAAAAAAAGTCCCAAATGGGTTGCATAACGGCTATCCCACCCCTCAAACCGGAGCCCGTGACTGCTTCGCGGCAAAAATGATGGCCCCTACACGTATAGGCTCCCAATACGCATTGGGTTTAATTTTTATTAAACCATGCTATTTTTAATCGTCAAAATCAGTGGTAAAAAGTGGTTCTTCGAGAAATATTCGCAGTAGGAAAATACATTTTGCCTATGACTGTCTACGTAAGCCCGTAAAACGTTATTGTAAAATATTTCTTAAGGAAAATGATACGAAATTCAATTACACATCATGATTGCGATGGATAATTGTAGTTTTACATTTAAACCCAATTAAATATGTCGGTTAGTTTTTTGCGCAATGAAACGTAACGGACTATAGACGTTTGTAATTTTATTTGAACGATTTACGCATTATTACGTTCATATTCAATTCTGAAAAAGGTAATGAGAAGCTTCTTTTTTTCATTACAAATAACGCAGTGTATGTTCCCAGTGATGACATATGGCTCTGAGACCTGGTCGCTCACAATGGGTCTTGTTCGAATGTTCAAGGTCACCAAAGAGCAATCTAGAAGGCTATGCTCAGAGTTTCCCTGCGAGATCAAAGAGGAATGAGGAGATTCGCAGGAGAATCATGACAGACGATTGAAATGGCAGTGGGCAGTGCACATCGCTCTTAGAACAGATGGCCGTTGAGGGAATAGTTCTCCAGTGGGGACCGTGTACTAAAAGACCTAGCGTGAATTGGCCTTCCACAAGGTGCACCGATGACCTGCTGAAGATCGCAGGAATCCGCTGAATGAAGGCGGTGCAGGACCGGTCGTCGTGGCGAAGCTTGAGGGGAGGCTTATGTCCAGGAATGGACATCTGTGGACTGAAAGACAGCAGAGAAGAAGATAGTCGTTGATGTTCAGTATTTTATTATATGAAGTATCTTTATTTGTGAAATAGTAACAGGTGCATATTCAGGTAACCCCGGAACATGCGCTGGCTTTCAGGGCTAAATAATTTAAAAAATTACCGGTGGTAGAGCATGTTTTGAGTTAGCACGGTTAGCCACCGCCTTGCCTATTTCTGTGGTCAAAATGGGTAGCGGCATTCACGTAACTCTTAACATCACGTAGGCCGTGAGTTCATTCAACGGTCTAACAAATCAAAAAATATATAAAATTCAAGAAACACCGAAAATATCGGGAATACATACATTTTTAATTTTGACCAATTGATCCATCCATAAGATGACTGGTTCTACCGTACCTGGCCTGGTAGTATTAACCTCACGTCCTTACGCATCCATCAGATTCAATAACCTTTGCATTAGACGCAAAAAGACGCAATGTTCTAACACTAGGAGCAGGCTTAGAGACCCCGGTAACCGTACTCGTCGAACTCGACAAAGACTTCGACGTGCAACCTAATTTATGCATCAGCCCGCTGAGGTTCTCGCCGGATCTTCTCAGCAGGTCGCGATTCCGATCCGGTAGTAAATTCATTCGCGAAGCAGTTGCTCTTAAGTTGTTAGATCTCCTTCAGAGACGCTCAGGCAACTGTTAGCAAATCCCACTCCTCCTGGCTGAGCCTTTGCTCGCCCTCCTGTCCTGGTGAAACTGGAAAGGTCACCTGTAATCTTTCAATCATAAAAAAAAGTATTAACCTGGTGATGTGGTTTGTAACCTGACTGCTGTAAGTTGTGGTGATGAGCCTCTATCTCATCATTGTAACCTAGGTAATTTATTTAGCTCGAACTGAAAGAGTCAGTGAACGTTAAAAAAATACATTATAAAAATTTGGGCGTTATGATAATAAAAGTACTAAAACTTTCTATAAAATTTGTCTAGTTTGAGATAGGTGTGTTACTTAATGAGCGAATGATTGTCGATGCGATAAACTATCACCGATTTGTTTGATACGTATCATTAGGAACGTAAGTAGGGAAGTTTTTGTCAATGATACGCGCTTTGATAAATATTGATAATGATTATAATGTCGAACGTAGTACACAGTGTGTTTGGTTAAGTTTATCTAGTCATAATTGCCTTCGATAGAACCGCAGTAATTGAATCTATTTAAATTTACGTGGTTAACTACATTATAAACACTATGTTGATACCGGAAGTGTATATTGTCGGGTCGAATCATCGAGTTCTCGTGATGACACACAAAAACGGAATAGGAAGTAGGGTAGTCAAATTTATCTACTCGTAATATCCTACCCGCAGTCTTCAGCTTAAGGGTCATTATAGCGCTTGCAACAGGTCGAAATACACACTAAAATGCAATAAGGAGAGTGTAAACAAACTATCTGCTCTTAACATATTATCATATCCGTAGCTTAACAGTTATTTATGGCACCTGCAACAAACCAAAATATCGGGAATTCGAATTAAAACTACAAATCGTGATCAGCGTCTGTTAAATATGGTTTTATTTTATTTTAAATCTTAATTCTTTTTGTTAAAACATTGAACATTTTACTTTATTTACTAGAGTAAAGGACATCGAAAATACATTTTAATACTCTTAACCTTTAACCGTTTCGCTACGGCAGACGTCGCTCCAAAGTGTTTCAAAGGAAATTGAGCTCCGCACTGAAAATGCGCACGTCACCAATCGTGTACGGGCGGCGTTTTTCAGCCAGACAACTCCTCCTCTTATCAAAACACACCTTTATTCCAGTTATTTGACAAAAACGAATTTGTATTAAAACGATCGTGTTATGTTGATTCCAGGCCTATCCGCGGAATGTCGGCAGTGGTGCTCGGAGCGGGTCCAGCGCACGCGTGCTTCTTCGCCACATACGAGCACTGCAAACTAACTTTATCACAACTGACCAGGCATCGGCATGACCACATAACGCACGGTAAACTCTTTACGATAACGTATAATTGATTGTCTGAGAGGCTTTTAAACTGTGTATGCTAGATACTTACGTTAAACCGGCTACACATTCGGTCAGAAGATATGGTAATAATTTGTCAGTGCATTTATTAGAAGACAATTTTTGTGGTATATCAGTCGTCCGTTTTTTTTCCTTACCTATGCTGATAGTCTTGAGAAGCTATTTCGACTTCACCTTGACGTGTAGCACGGGGCTCAAACCGGAGGTTGCTAACCCTGACCCTAGCAAGAGCAGTGCTTCGCAGAATCTACCACCGGATCGGAAACGCGACCCACTGAGAAGATCCGGTGAGAAACTCAGTGGGCTGTGTCTATGGGTCGTCGAGCTACTCGTCGAGCCCTTTGTCGCAAACGACGGGTTCGGCGAGGACGATAACCGGTCTTTGAGGTATCTGAAAGCACCGTTAATGGATCGGGAGGATCCGTAAGGCCGGGAGGCCCATAGGATCGGGTATGGTCATTACGAATTATGGTACATATATTATTATGCTTTACCTAAAGTTCTGGGTGTCTTGTAATTCCTACAAATATTTATTAGGTCCTTAAAGTGAAAAAGGATATATGATAGTTATTAACGTTTTCACCACGAGTTACATTAAAAAATATTTTTTACACTGTCGAATATGAGAAAAAGCAAAAAGAAAGCACAAATATAGAAATTGTTAATGCAGACAACAACAAAAATGACACGTCTATGTTTTTGTCAAATCTAGTTTATCTATCTATACTAATATATATATCTACAGTGGTTTTTACGTTTGTTCCGTTATGACTATTGAACCATGCATCCGATTGAGTAGAAACTTGGTATCCATGTAGAAAATACATGTACATACTTAACGGATATGCTAATATTTATATGAGTGTTGTACTCCCTAATAATAATGACAATAAATAATAATGTTAATTTTAAATGCCCAGCGAAGTGGGAGAGTACAGCTAGTAGTTGTTTTTTCAAATAAAATATATAAACAATCTGTTTCAGGTTTATCTGGTTGTCTGGCATCGCTAATTCACGACGCCGTCTCAAATCCAGCAGAAGGTTAGTGTTTTTAAATTATATCGTTATGATTAAAATATTTCAGGTTCGAAGGGTACTTCAGGAATTTCATTTTTAGTTCATTGAAAGACTCGATTTTCTTTAAAAATTAATACGCGACATTTACATTTGTAATTAAAGGTGCGTTTTATTTGGTATTGGCATCAACAATACGATGTTTTTGTCATGATATTTTTTTAAATTTTTAAACTATAAATATCTCTTGTAAAGCTGCAAAAATGTCGCGGGTAAAGATCAAAAACCAAATTTATATATTTGATATACCATTGTTCTTCAATCGTCGTAATTAGTATTAGAAGACATGGGACACTGCCTACTAGTATAAATTCTCAATACAGTAAGATAAACCTATGGTGCAAATTAAATAAAGAGCTTGGCAGACTTGGTACATTCTATACGTTCATCTCAAAGAAAAAATATAAAATTTTCAGGAAAGAAATATACAATATAACGATCATTAGTTTCTAAAAATATTTAGTACCGAGACAATCCGAATAATTTCAGTTCATTCATTGTATTCTATTGTAGTAATATTAGTGTTGTATGTAGCTTCAACATTACTGTCTGACTCCACTTCGATAAAGCGGCACGACACGAGAACCCTCTCATCGTGGCCGCCGGTAACTACATTCCCGATCCTGCGGACAGAATGAAAAGCAGTCGACGTCGCCCAAAACACGTCATCTCGGATCCTCCCGATCCACTAACGGTGCTTTTAGGTACTTCAAGCACCGGTCACCGTTCTCGTCGAAACCGTCGCTTGCGACGAAGGGCTCGACGAGTAAATTAACTCTCAGACACAGCCCACTGAGTTTCTCGCCGGATCTTCTCAGTGGGTCGCGTTTCCGATCCGGTGGTAGATTCTGCGAAGCACGGCTCTTGCTAGGGTTCGTGTTAGCAACATCGTCAGGTTGAGCCCCGTGAGCTCACCTACTAAAGTTAAGGTTACGCTGACATAGCCTCTCAAGGCTATCAGCTTAGGTTCAAAAAAAAAAAAAAACTGTCTGACTTGCGTCCTAGTATCCGTGATGAGTGACATGTCGCTTGCTCTACATATCTCTGACAGCTTTCCACTGGTTCAATTAGTATCTTAGCCGGTCCACCAGAGACACTGCCCGGTCCATACTGTCTTTTTTTTGTTGCCATTGTAGGCAGACGAGCATACCCACATGATTGATCGTGAGTGGCTACCGTTGCCCACGGACTACCGAGGGGGGGAGTTCATTCCAAAGCCGGATGGTACGTGGCAAAAAAGACCTCTGGAAACGCATTGTGGATGAACGCAGTGGCTCCTGGTAGTATGGATGAACGCTACTACGGTGGTAAAAACGAGATGATGGTTTGAGATGTTTGAGATGAGAGGAGATGATGTTATGGTTGAGATGACTCAAACAATTCCTCAGAGCACTTTCCATGGAACTCAGAGCACTCCCCATAGAATATGTGTTCACATTCGCTAATCGTTTAAGTAGTGCCAAACGTAACTTCCGTCGCTGAATTACGGAATTAAGAAATATTTGTCGGTAACACTCAAAAGATAGCTACACGTCGCCAACTGAATCAAACAGTGTTGCCATATAAGAAAAAACAAACTCCCAGAAATGTGATCTTATCCGACAAACTTATTAGTCTCTTATTGTATAAAATACTAGCTTTTGCCCGCGACTTCGTCTACTTGGAATAGTTCACAAATTATGCTTAATTTTAGAACAAATTTGGTTAGCATAAAAAACGTTATAGTGAGCCAACCTTAACATATAGACATATGCTAACGCGAACTTTTTTTAGATTTTTTAAAGGGGAACAATTCTGTCATACATTATTTTAGCGAACTTTAACCGTTTCTACAGCGCACGCAGCGGAAGCTCTGAAAAGGGAAAAAACCCCCGGGTTTTGAAACATTCTTTATTGGTGCTCCATTTGTATTGGTCTTAGTGTGATGTTACATAGCCTATAGCCTTTTTCGATAAATGGGCTATCGACTATATGGCCTCGATATATGAATTGAAAGAATTTTTCAAATCGGACCAGTAGTTCCTGAGATTAGCGCGTTCAAACAAACTCTTCAACTTTATAATATTAGTATAGATAATATATGTTATATCTTATTATATAGATATTGTTATATAGCAACACTGTTTGATATATATATCATCGATACTATCGTCATACATCGATATTTCATGTTTTTTATGACTTTATTATGATTTTGAGTTTCGTTTTCCAATTTTGTTATTTAGTTATAAGAAATTTAAAATTTTATCCTGATAAAAAAGACTAATATGTATTATCATCACATGACAAGTGCATCACATAAATGATAACTGTACGTACACATATTTGGTGTTGCGTATGTGTACATACTAAAAGAAGTTCTATTTATAGTCTCAAAACCTGCGACTTTTCGAAATTAGATTGAGAATCACTTATTGCGCGTATATGGTGCTCCATTCAATGACTGTACTGGTTTTTTTTTTATTGCCTTTGTAGGCAGACGTGTGTGTGTGTTTTTTTTGGTTATTGCCCTTTTAGGCAGACGAGCATACGGCCCACCTGATGGTAAGTGGTTACCGTCGCTCATGGACGTCAGCAATGCCAGGGGCAGAGCCAAGCCGCTGCCTACCATAACTATTATAGTATATATATATATATATAAAGTATTAGAATAATGAAATTAAAATTTATATTCAGAAACATCAAAGTGACTTTATAATCAATAATCAGAATAAGTATTCTACACCAGTACGAAGACTTCATAAAGTCAACACAAAGGCACATCTAATTCGAAGAAGAAAAAAATGGCGTCATTAAAAGCGTCTTGTAGCGAAGTGTCTTAGTGGGGTTCATAGGTTATCAGTTCGTTTTGTTACTAATTACACATTTTAATTTTATAATGTGCTCGTAATTACAATATTTACGTAACAAATTTATATTTGAGATATATTAATTTGGATGTTTGAATAGAATTAAGGTTTTCGATATTGAAGCACGATTTATTAGTATTTTTTCGATTTCTGCTGATTTGACATTATACAAGGCGAGTAAGGTCAATATGAAATTCAAAGTGACTGTTGTATTCGCGGAGGTATGACTATTGAGTTCTTTATTTACATAGAGTATATACCCAAAAATTTAATCTGTAAAAATTACAATTTGCGTAATGTTTGGTATTAAGACGCCTTGTGTGTCGGCACGGGTAGGTAGGTACCTCGGTCCTATCTATTGGCGCCTCCAAGCAGTAATTATTAAATTGAGACTTTGATATAATTTTTCAAGTTAGGTAGCGGAATTCGCGTTATGATGTCTATGAGCCTCGATAACCAGTTAACACGAGGTGGGTCGTGAGATTGTTCACCGTAAATACAATAAAAAACATATATACATATTATATCAATTGGATAAACAACAATTTATCGATAAGTTTAATGTATTGCCGCATGTTGCTCTTATTGATACAAGTGGTATTGCTGCATCAGCATCACTAGAATCTAATATTGATCTGGTCTTGTCCATATAATATTCCATGTATATATTTATTAACATGCAGAAACATGTTATCTTATACCTTTAAACGAGCAACTCTTGTATATATATATAATCTGAATCTCGGAAACGGCTCCAACGATTTTCATAAAATTTAGTATACAGGGGATTTCGGGGACGATAAATCGATCTAGCTACGATTTATTTTCAGAAAATGTTGTTTTATTCGTGTTTTCAATAATCAACTTTATGACTCTTCCCGACATCTATTGGCGAATACTATACTATTTTTACTGCTTTAATGACACAACAAGATGGCGTTATAAAAAAAAACAAAAAACGTGCAAAGCTCGGTCATCATCTAGTATTTATTAAATCAACGTAATAAATAAATAATAAATAAATAAATATTTACTAACAATCACGCCACGTTAACTGGTCCCGTGATAAGTTCGTAAAGAACTTGTGTTACAGGTACCAGATAACGGATATAAATGTAAGATTTTTATTATACACATACATATATTTAATATACATCCATAACCCTGGAAAAGACATTTACATTTATCATACAAATATCTTCCCTTGGCGGGATTCGAACCCGCGACCCTCGTATGTAGTGACCATGTCACTTACCACTACACCCGACGGCCGTTACATGTCTTGCAAGGTGGTTTTATGTGTGCTCTTTAAATTCTTATACTTTTATATTCACGGCACACGAATTCAACCTTATCTTGTGTGTTTTCCATTCATATCGTGTCATATCCTATTTCATGCACATTTGGCTCGCGGAATGTATTATTTTATTTTATCCTCAACTGGTGGCACAACACAACCGTGCCTTATAAAGGAGTTTCGAATTTAAATCCTTTTACTCGGAACCCTCCGGTTCGGGTATTCCAAGAGAAAACTAATTCGTCTCGAATCTCACAGTGAACTTAATCAGAAGAGAATAGGAGATGTAGAATTCTAGAACCCGATTATCTTCTCTAAAAAGCTTGACCCAATGTCTGGTGTAATCTTAAGATATATAGAAGAGATGCAGCCGAAAGAGATTCGACGCTTAAAGAATTAGACATACTAGTAATAACTTCAAGTGATTAACTGCTCGCCCGAGATTGCACTCCTGTTTGGGCCTATCTATTTATACTTCTTACTGCCGTGTTGTACAAACGCAACGAAGATCCGAATTCAAAAGAAATACCCATTGTCATAGTTATTAAAAATTTTAACTTAAATTACGTTATTTAAATCTTTAAAAAAATGTTCAGGAATATTGACAAACTAGAAACTCGCCCTCGCTTCGCTCTGGGAACTTTAATTTATTATTGATTATGAAAATAAGATGCCAGATTTTTTTTCTACCTACTTGACACTTATCATTATATTTTGGGTAATTCATAATATAATTTCATAAATTATAGTCTATGTGTTATTCTGATTTGTCGGCTATATTATTGTAAAGTTTCATCAAAATCAATCCAGTAGTTTTGGCGTGAAAGAGTAACAAATATATATCCATGCATTCTTAAAAACTTTCGCATTATATTAGTAAGATGATTCAATGGCCTCGATTGCATGCATTGTATAAACGTGTGCCACTCAATTTCTCGTTGAAGGATGATGTCACGCTGCATGTTGCTGCTGATTATTTATTTCAATCGTAATACATGCGAGCAAACATTAACTGTAACGATCCATGCCACCGTCTTTAGACTTATTGTTGTATTATTATTTTTTTGCGGAACATCGAAGGCAGATGAGAGATTACGTCATTCACTTGGATGCTGAGTCGTCACCGTTCTTTTTGGACTGCAGTAAAGCCAAGCTGCGGCCAAACTCTCATTACCTTCGCAATTAGTTTGACAATCAACACCTTATACCTCTCAGGAAACAGTGACGGGCTGTGATTGTTCAAAAGTGGGATAGTTGTGACAAAAATAGTCACTGGAAACGTCTTGTAGATGTATTGAATTGAATTAGTCATTTCTTCAAATAAGTTCGCCAGAGTTGAAAAATTTTAGGCAAATTTTGTCCTTATGATACCATACTTAGATTTCATGTTCATATTTTTTATAATTTCTATAAAACATTGGTTTCTCCATAACGCTGGAGATCTGAGCAATATTCAAAATAATAAAATGAAACATCGGTAGCATCCCACGATTGAATGGAGAGCGAGCTGCGACGTAATTGGGATATAATAGTTACAATAAACTCTTAACAAATGCGAAATGTGTTAACGCACTTGTCGAACACAGGAATTTGAATTTTAAAATCGACTACCGCACTGCTTATTTTTGTTTGAGCAAAGGTTACGTATTGTTAAAGTGTTTGCAGAAATGAAATTATTCAACATGGTTTTCGGGCGTTTGTGATTTAAGTCTTTAGAAAAATGAGCTTCTAGGTTTGGTGTCAGGTATTATTATTATTATTTTTTATTGCCTTTGTAGGCAGACGGGCATACTGCCCACCTGATGGTGAGTGGTTACTCAACTCTACTCCGGTGGCGGGCGGTGCAATGGTAAAAACGAGATGCTGGTATCATCTCGAACAATTCCTCAGAGCACTCCCCATGGAACATACGGTACAAGATACAGAGGGAACCGAAGAAGAAATTTTATAATTTTACAAAAAATTGCTATATTATTTTGCTAATTAATGCTAAATAAATATAATTGCTAATTATTTATTTTCTTTCTCTAACATTAATACGTACTTAAACTGGTATACAACTTGCAATAAGGCGAACAAGAGCAGTGACGTCATATCCTGCAATAGTGGACTCAGTAAAATAATACTAAAACTACACTTATTTTGTGTTTACTTCTTTTTGTTGTCTTAAGATTTTAAAATAAGGTCAACCTGTCTATTATTTATTTCATTATTTGGGTTTGGTACTCTTTCCTGTCATAGCGTCTCACCTTAAAAATATTTTGGCTATTAGAATACCCGGTTCTATTTTTAGTCACATAATTTACTGTAGGTACCTCCTGAGAAGGCAATAAATTTACGACAATTAACAATAAAATATAAAGTTTATCTAATTTTCTTGATCGCATTCAATCTATACTTCCTTTCAAGGCAGGTGTAATTGTAACTTTGACAGAGTCGTCGTTACCACACTAGGACGTGTTATGTGTCTGATTGTGGTTTTCCTGTTATGTAACAATGTGCACGTCTAGTTGCCTGGGTATCTACTGAATATTTTTCTAACAATAGAATGCTAAGTATTTTTTTAATGGATGTTAAGATGTATTTTATTGTGTTGCAGTAGCTATCTTAGAACCGAAGATATTTCATAATATATGCCCGAATTGATTCCTTCAAACATTTTTATGGTTGCTGGAGATTTTCGCCTTTTCTTATCCTTAATTCACATTGTCTGTCTTGGGCACAGTGTTCTTACCATCTCTTTCATTGCTTTGGGGTAAATCTCGAGTAGTATACCACCCATTGCAACGTGCCATAGGTTTGCGATTTTTCTGTTTCTACTTTTGGTATTTATTTTACTTGATCCGTTTTTGGTTCTATGATTTGTATTTTATCATTATAAACATTTTCATTAAAATTTCGCTGCTGTGTTTAGGAAGCTGCGTGAAATTTTATCACCCGAAACTCCTCGATAAAAAAACAAGACAAGAAAACAAACAATTTTTTTTATTTCAATCTCCTTCTATCAAGTCATTAAGGCGATGCGGAAATAAACGCATTCATTGAAAACTAAACGTGTCCTATATTTCCTTGCGTGTCTATTATCGAAACGTTACGAAATTTAAAATTTAAATCAAATCGTTTATAAACAAACGTGATGTTCCATTATGCATTAAAAACATTTTTATTAATATTGTGAAATGAGTACACATGTAAGATATTTAGTGGATATTAATATACAACAAAATCTTTTAGAAAAAAAAATACAAATAATTCGCTACGCACCGTTCTTACCTAGTCAAGAAATTTAAAGTTTTGGTTCGAATATCGTGTACAATATACGCATATTTCTTATGTTTGATTGTGTTTATTATTTCATACATAACGTCTCTTACGAGGGCGGCACTGAAAATTTCGGGAATTAACGAAGTGACACAACATTACTATTTAAAAATGTATTTATTGCTTTTCGAAGTATTCTCCGCGAAATTTGACACATTTTTCCATACGATGGAACCAATCATTGAAGCAACCATTCCATTCGGAAGTTGGGGTCTCCAAAATGGCCGTTTTGTAGGCGTCCACAGCTTCTTCAGGTGATGAAAATCTCTGTCCACGCAATTTATTCTTTATTTTGGGGAAAGTATAGAAATCATTAGAGCTTAGGTCGGGGCTGTACGGCGGATGGTCTAATAATTCTATGTTTTCTTGCTCTAAAAACTCTTTTGTTCTGTGCGCGGTGTGAGAACTCGCATTGTCGTGATGGAGGATGATGCGGCGGTTGCAGTTCTCTTTACGGAGTTCAGAAACGACCTGTGGCAAACAAATGCTAGCATACCATTCTGCATTAACCGTTCTTTGTCCCTCAAGAGGAATAGTCGTAACATGGCCGGTTTTGGAGACAAACGTGGCCACCATTTTTTTGCAACACTCCGTGAACGAACAATTTTTGTTGGCTTTAACTCATTTTCGAACACCCAAACTCGTGACTGGTTTTTTGTTTCGGGTTCGTACGCGTATATCCAAGATTCGTCACCTGATACAATGTTGTATGCAGCATTTGAGGATCCTGCGTGGAATATTTCGAGAGTTCTGACGCACCAAGTAACGCGAGCCGCTTTTTGCTCTTCACAGAGCGAATGCGGTATCCATCGGGAAAACAACTTTTTTACACCTAATTATTCATGCAAGATTATTTGTATTTGACTCATGCCAATGTCTAAAGTTGCCTGAATTTCGCGGTATGTCACATGTCGATCTTCCTCAATCAGCTTACGCACAGCAACGTTTTCTTGAGTGACTGCAGTTTTTGGACGACCTTGACGGGGATCATCACTGAGCTTTGACACGTCCACGTTGAAACTCAGCAAACCAGCGATAAATTGTGGTTTTGGATGGGGCTTCATCACCAAATGCAGAATTCATCCGGTCAACACACTGTTTTTGTGTTAAACCACTTCGAAAGTCATAATAAATCATCGCTCTTGAATTTTCTCGAGTCAATTCCGTTTTCTCAACGACTAAACAAGTTTGACAAAACCTCGTGACAAGACCGAGAATATTTTTAAAAATAAATAAATGGTATTCGATTTTTAAAACCAAGGAGTTTTGAATTAAAAAGATTTTAATATGACAGGAACAGTGGAAATATTCCATTCCCGATACTTTTAGTGCAGCCTAGTAGTAACAGAAATCGACATAAGTACTAGGGCACCGGTGACCTACACGTCCGTCATTGTCTAGTAGGCAGCGGCTTGGCTCTGCCCCTGGCATTGCTGAAGTCCATGGGCGACGGTAACCACTGACCATCAGATGGGCCGTATGCTCGTTTGCCTACAAGGGCAACAAAAAAATTCTAAAAATTATGTCTACGACTCGTGAAAATCGGATGTGTATTATATCTGCCGTACAAGATAGAAATCTGTGATTTTTTTATTTTTTTTTCAAAACAATTGAATCAACATCCCTATTGCATAATATAGTCGTGCTGTAAAACGTAGAATATAATTTTCCTTGTTTTCTGCGTTTAATTTCTTGGAACCTTATTATTAAGAAACCGTTGTGCAGTTTTAGACGTATCTGTGAGTTCTATCGTTTATACAATATTGCAGTACAGGGAAAGTAATGATGTTTGTTGGAATAGTAGTGAGCTTTATCGATTCTAGAAAACGACTAGATTATCAGGAACTCCGTCTGTAGTCATCGTTGAAGAATTTATACAGCTAATTCTTTTGATACGGTTTTCGAACAAAAGTTACAGTTCGGTCCATTTATTGCGACAGTTATCCTACATGACAAAAGTCAAAACCGTATACGATCCGCGGTAAGCTCTAGAGCCAACGCAATAACTTTCCCAATATCAATCTTTAAATATAATCCTTGTAATATTATAGACAATATTCCTTCTATTATTTTACGGTTGGGAGCCTATGCGTGTTAGTACAATCGTCTTTCCTTGTCTAGATCTTCGCAGCGTGAAACGAAACGCATATCCTCATTTTTTATATTATCTGTGCATTTTTCACTCAATCAAGATTTTGGCGCCTTTTTATAAAATTTCAAATTTATTTTATCTTTTATTTTTATTTTTGTTATTGCTTAGATGGGTGGACGAGCTCACAGCTCACCTGGTGTTAAGTGGTTACTGGAGCCCATAGACATCTACAACGTAAATGCGCCACCCATCTTGAGATATAAGTTCTAAGGTCTCAATTATAGTTACAACGGCTGCCCCACCCTTCAAACCGAAACGCATTACTGCTTCACGGCAGAAATAGGCAGGGTGGTGGTACCCACCCGCGCGGACTCACAAGATGTCCTACCACCAGTAAATATTAAATATGGTCGGGCTAAAAATATATAAAATCACTTCCACAAAACCGACATATTATTTGTCCCAAGCGTGGATATTCTTATTAAAGTTGCAAAATAATCTTGCCTTCAAGGATGAAATGTCTGATAGTCGTTATGTACCTTAATTGAGACTTTCACGAACGATGTGTGTGTCATCTTTATTAAAACTCGATATTAAAATCTGGTTTCATTGTTGTAAATTGTTTTCGTTGCTATCTATAATTTATAAATCTCTCCTTAAAGTTTCGGATCGTTTTATTATACTTGCTGAGTGCGCGAAATAACAATAAACTGCTACTTTATTGATCTTCTTGACACTATTTGTGCGTACATACACACACACGTGACACATACACACGTGACACTGTAAGGTCAATAAATCCATTAACTTATTTGGCTACGGCGCTAAGAGGTTTGACACTAACTTAAAACGGAAAAAGTTGATTCACACCAGTCATTATATTTCGATTCTTCGATCTTTGCGTTTCCAAACGTTTTCCTCTGAAAATAGTTGGTGCTCTATTAAACTTGCATGTTCATCTTTGTCGAGTTACATTAATAACAATGATACCATTAACAGAGTTATCTGAGATTTACCAATAAACCCTCAACAGCGGTATATGTCAATTGTGCTAATTTTTATAATCAATAGCGCGGGCTTGCTTTAAGTGATGTTCAATATATCTGTATTTGTTTGTGCTTGTTCAATTGGAATGGCATTCAGCATTCGGAGTTTGAAGGTTGAAACATACAAAGTTAGTTTAGAATTTTTTGACAAAAACTTAAAGCGAACTTATGGAAATCGTCGTGGCCTAAAGGATAAGACGTCCGGTGCATTCGTGTCTAGCGATGCAACGGTGTTCGAATCTCGCAGACGGGTACCAATTTTTCTAATGAAAGACGTACTTAACAAATGTTCACGATTGACTTCCACGGTGAAGGAATAACATCGTGTAATAAAAATCAAACCCGCAAAATTATAATTTGCGTAATTACTGGTGGTTGGACCTCTTGCGAGTCCACACGGGTAGGTACCACCACCCTGCCTATTTCTGCCGTGAAGCAGTAATGCGTTTCGGTTTGAAGAGTGGGCAGCCGTTTTTACGGATGTTCCGTTATAACTACTGAACCACGCATCCGATTGACTTAAAACTTGGTATCCATGTAGAAAATACATATACTTAATGGATAGGCTAATATTTATATGAGTGTTGGACTCCCTACACCAGTTGCGGGGGCGTTAATAATGAGAATCTTTGTGGGGGTGAGAAATAATAATGTTAATTTTAAATGCCCAGCGAAGCGGGCGGATAAAGCTAGTATTAGATAAATCTAATTCTATTGTCCACTACCTATAGCTATGAGCGAATGTTCTAGATTAACTAAAAATAGGCCAGGTCGTTCATCCCGATGTTGTCCCATTTATAAACGTCCGTGTACCGATAACCTTTACAGGTATATTCTAACGCAGTGGTTAACTTTAACCCTCGTTCACTAAGCGAACTTTGAACGTTTCTTCCGATTAATATTGTTATGTTGTTGATATGCAATGTGATTGATTACCGTAATGTGTCATATCCCTCCACGTTGGCAGCAGTGTTTACATTGTTTTAACAAGCTAAACTTTTTTATTATTATAATATTAAAAAAAAATATCTTTTCTTTAGATATTTACCGTCTAATTTGAGGGTAGTTATCACAAGTGTTCATGAATGATATCTTCGTTCTCCGTGACCACGAACGGTGTTCAATATTCGAATGGTCGGGAATAATAGGTAGCGGGTTGGGTTTGCCGCTGGCATTACTGTCGTCCATGGGCGACGGAGGGGCAATAAAAAATTTTTCCCGAGATTAAACAGTATAAGATAGGTTTGAATTACGTATTTTGTGGTGCAAGTGGTGCACGTGGAAGCAGTAATGCGTTTCGGTTTGAAGGGTGGGGCAGCCGTTGTAACTATACTGAGATCTTAAAACTTATATCTCAAGGTGGGTGGCGCATTTACTTTGTAGATGTTTATGAGCTCCAGTAACCACTTAACATCAGGTGGGCTGTGAGCTCGTCCACCCATCTCAGCAATAAAAAAAAAGAAAAAGTAAAGCCAGCTGAGATAGAAAGTAGAGAGCCGTTTGTAAGTTCAAAAAAATAAAATAAATTAGACATCGTCGTAAGAATATAATATTAACTAGGGGTCCCGCAGTAGTCGAAATTCGACTATAATTCATTGGAATTGAAAGTTTGTACACTATTTTGATTGTATATTATACTTCTATATTCACGAATTTCGCCAAGACTACACAAATATTAACAAAGATAAACCATATTCTATTCCCAATTTGACAACAGATGTCAAGAACAAAAGTTTGACAATAAATAGTATGCATGCGTGTGTGCGTCAAATACATGGTATGTAGTGTGTGTAATGTTTTCTTTATTGATTTAATGTATCTTTTATGCATTATTTAAAAAAAATATTAGCATTGTGCGCTTCTTCCCTATATTCTCTATAAGTGTGGAAAATTTCATACTCCTCCGTTCGCGCAATTTTCTTAAAAAGGGATACAAAGTTTTTGCTTCACGTATTAATATATAGATACCTACAAATGAACTCCTGGGGCTCAATGTATTTTAAATTTGCCGTATCATTTCATTTGTGTAAACAAATATTATCATTGCATTGTTATATTTTACTTTCTCTCGTGTTCCTCCGCGCTTTAAATATGCTTTTAATATTTTCTGCTCATTGTGTTACACATCGAACATGATAAATCAATATTGAAATAAGCACAATTTGCAGAGAATTACAGCTGTGTATTCCAATCGAGGATTTCATCACGTTTTTAATATGAGGCTTTCGTATGCAGGAATCGGTTTGAACGCTAATAAATTCTCGACATATCTAAATTCTTTCCCGGGTGGATATTCATATAAGGTGAAAGGCAAAAACAAATACTCAATAATAATATATTGCTCAATTTGCCTTTTGCCAACCTTTATTTACCAAATGAGAAATTTCTGAATAGCACTAAAAACAATTTCAAAAACTTTATAAAACTTAATTCTAGTATTTTACGACGAACTGGGGCTCCGGATAAAACAGAGTACTTTAATAATCCAAACGACAGAATAATATCTCGGGTGGTGAAGGCCGCGAAATACTCTTCACAAGACCAAAAAGCTGATAAAAATAAATATCAAAATTTCTTTTCTCACCATTGACTGCATCTTAAAGCATCTTATTAGTTTTACTTAAGAGGAAAATTTAGTCATTAGTAACAAGGAGGTTTATGAATCATTGTCAAGCCAAACGGGAAATCCCTGAATGTAGATGTCTGTGGTGTCAATGTGTTTGTACGCCACATGCACGTGCTTGTTACAATGCTCAACTACAACTCTTGTTCGTAGGGTTGTGCCGTCTTATTAGATCTGAATATGTGTGACTTGGTTTGATAGATTCGTCTTTCGGACGCGTCTCTCATTATAGAATCTCGAGTGTTAGTTAACTAAAAACTTACAGATTTATTAACAATATCAACAATTATTTATAGCTAAAAGTGAAAAAAATGACGTTCTGGGTTTTCTATCGTTTGCCGAGGAGGGGAGGATATAAATATCAAAGATTAGATTTATGATTTTTTGTTTGATGAATTCAATGCGTTGTCAACCCTGCAGTCAATAGTTTGTCTAATGAATACGAAACTAACAGCACTCATAAATATTGTGTCAAGGACATCGGTCATCTGTTTGTCGAGATCGGCACGTCCTGGCCACGCGCTTATCTTGAATGTAATTAAAAAAAAAACAACTTTATATAGGTTTATTTATTTAATATTAATTTTGGAACGTGATGTATTGACTAATATGTTAAACGCCCGGTCTGTTCGTATCGAACTAATATTGCAGGTGTAAGCAATTGCTGCAAGATCCAACTTTTCTAAGTTAAACTCGTGATTAGCACAAAGAAGCTCACTGAGTTTCTTGCCGGATCTTTTCCGCGATTCCGATCCGGTGGTAAATTTAGTTTTTTTTTATTTATTGCTTAGTGGAATGGACGAGCTCACAGCCCACCTGGTGTTAAGTGGTTACTGGAGCTCATAGACATCTACAACGTAAATGCACCACCCACCTCGAGATATAAGTTCTAAGGTCTCACTATAGTTACAACGGCTACCCCACCCTTCGAACCGAAACGCATTACTTCTTCACGGCGCGGGGTGGTGGTACCTACCTGTGCGGACTCCCAAGAGGTCCTACCACCAGTGATCTTCTCCGCGATTCAGATCCGGTGGTAAATTCTGCAAAGCACTGCTCTTGCTAGGGCTAGTGTTAGCAAATTCTCTTAGGTTGAGCCCGTGAGCTAACCTACCCGTCCGGGCCTAGCTGAAATAGCCTCTTAGGCTATAAGCCAATAGGTAGGGGAAAAAATAATAATATCGAATATATCAGATCAACTGTTATGGCACACAACTAATGTCTAGCTTTAATATAAGTCAGACATTAGGTTAAAGATTTTCATGGAATTTAGTGTTTTTGATCTTGAGACCGACTGATATTCAAAGTAGTTAGTTATGTACGTGACATCTACTCACAAACGACATGTACGGCGAATGCAACATCCTATAGTGAAATAATCTATAAGTTAAATCAAAATGCGTATATTAACTTTAATATTTACTTTTTTACTGGTGGTAGGACCTTTTGTGAGTCCGCGCGGGTAGGTACCACCACCCTGCCTATTTCTGCCGTGAAGCAGTAATGCGTTTCGGTTTGAAGGGTGGGGCAGCCGTTGTAACTATACTGAGATCTTAGAACTTATATCTCAAGGTGGGTGGCGCATTTACGTTGTAGATGTCCATGGGCTCCAGTAACCACTTAACACCAGGTGGGCTGTGAGCTCGTCCACCCATCTAAGCAATAAATAAAAAATAAAAATTTAAAAGTTGCGAATCTCCGAAGGGGGTCTGCGAGTCTCTGAATGGGGTGAACTGAACTTGGCTCAATTCAACCCGTTCAAGACACAAGTTTGCGCGTTCACTTCGGAGAAGGACTCCTTTGCTATGGCGCCGCAATTCCAAGGAGTATCCATGCAACCTTCCGAGAGTATCGGGATACTTGGGGTCGACATTTTGAGCGATGTCTAATTTCGGAGTAATTTGGAACGAAAAGCCAAGTTAGCGTCCAAAATGCTCGAAGTCCTCAACAGAGCGAAGCGGTACTTCACGCCTGGACAAAGATTTTGCTTTATAAAGCACAAGTCCGGCCTCGCGTGGAGTACTGTTACCATCTTTGGGCCGGGGCTCCCAAATACCAGCTTCTTCCATTTGACTCCATACAGAAGAGGGCCGTTTGGATTGTCGATAATCCCATTCTCATGGATCGGTTGGAACCTCTGGGTCTTCGGAGGGACTTCGGTTCCCTCTGTATTTTGTACCGTATGTTCCATGGGGAGTGCTCTGAGGAATTGTTTGAGATGATACCATCATCTCGTTTTTACCATCGCACTGCCCGCCACTGGAGTAGAGTTCATCCATACTACCTGGTGCCACTGCGTTCATCCACAGTGCGTTTCCAGAGATCTTTTTTGCCACGTATCATCCGGCTATGGAATGAGCTCCCCTCCACGGTGTTTCCCAAGCGCTATGACATGTCCTTCTTCAAACGAGGCTTGTGGAGAGTACTTAACGTTAGGCAGCGGCTTGGCTCTGACCCTGGCATTGCTGAAGTCCATGGGCGACGGTAACCACCCACCACTAGGTGGTCCGTATACTCATCTGCCTACAAGGGCAATAAAAAAAGAAGTTAGCCAGCAAGATAGATCTCCATCAATAAATATACAATGAAAGAGAAACGTTTTGTATTGATTTAAAAGCAAATAACTAGAATGTGATTTCGTATCATTCATTATGTCATCATTATGTTTTTCTTTTTGCAGTTGTAAAACAGAGGCTGCAAATGTTGAACTCTCCATATAGGGGTGTTTGGGAGTGCGCGCGGCACGTCTACAGAGCGGAGGGATTGCGCGCCTTCTATCGCTCATACGGAACCCAGATAGCCATGAACGTACCATTCCAGGTAATAGATTAATTTAATTTTAAGTCAAGAGCGCTAACTATTGCACCATAACACGTCGTTTCGGATCCTCCCGATCCACTAACAGTGCTTTTAGGTACCTCAAGCACCGGTCATCCGGTGGTTGAGGTCCACGACGAACCCGTAGGCGAAGCCAAAATACCGCTGGTCGATTTCGCAAGGTTTTGCGCAGCGCCGGGATAAATAGCGGCGTTTATTGTCGGAGTCGGAGGCCAAGACTCACTTTGGGGTCATAGCGCCAGCGCCGTAGTAGTAGTAGTTTTTAACCCACAGACACAGCCCACTGAGTTTCTCCCCGGATCTTCTCAGTGGGCCGCGTTTCCGATCCGGTGGTAGATTCTGCGAAGCACTGCTCTTGCTAGGGTTTAATGTTCGCAACGTCATCAGGTTTGAGTCCTGTGAGCTCACCCTCTAATTCGGCGAATCTGGAATGACCCCTCGAGGCTACTAAATTAGGCAGGGAAAAAAAAAACAAATAAATACCAGCGGCAACATCATGATTTGTCATTCGTGAACACCTGACTGATTAAGTAAGTTAAATAGCTAAACCAAACAGTATTCCTTTTTTTATTGCTTAGATGGGTGGACGAGCTCACAGCCCACCTGGTGTTAAGTGGTAACTGGAGCCTATAGACATTTACAACGTAAATGCGCCACCCACCTTGAGATATAAGTTCTAAGGTCTCAGTATAGTTACAACGGCTGCCCCACCCTTCAAACCGAAACGCATTACTGCTTCACGGCAGAAATAGGCGGGGTGGTGGTACCTACCCGTGCGGACTCACATGAGGTCCTACCTCCAGTAAAGTAAGATTAATGGTGTATATAAATTGTTTGCATTGTCTTTTAGGCGTTACATTTTGTCACGTACGAATGGTGTCAAAGCGTACTGAATCCGGCTCGCAAGTACGACCCGCGCGCGCACGCGCTCAGCGGGGCGGCCGCCGGCGCGCTCGCTGCGGCCGCGACCACTCCGCTCGATGTATGCAAAACTGTGCTCAATACACAGGTGAGTTGAGGTTGATTTTGCTTGTTGTAACGTAATCTGTCGTGGATTCTTTCACGATTCCGATCCGGTAGTAGATTAATTCGCGAAGCAATTGCTCTTGAGTTGTTAGGTCTCCTTCGGACGCGATCGGGCGGTTGTTAGCAAATCACACCCCTCTTGCCTGAGCCCTTGCTCGCCCACTTGTCCTGGTGAAACTGGAAAGGCCTCCGGGCTACCAGTAATCTTTCAATCATAAAAAAAAAATTCTTTCTTTACCTACATTTTATACAGGGTGTTGTACGCCTTCGAAGTCGAAATGTGCAAGACTGTCGATTGAGACTGATGGTAGTTATCTCACTAATTAATAATGTTAAATTTACTTAAATTAAGATTCGTTAAATAGTTTCAAAATTTCGAATATAAATACAAATATCATGTCTATATTTACAAAGCATAATATATTAACCATAGCTTAATATCAAGCGGAAGATACAATCTATGTATACGCAAAAAATGCTACTAACTTATGAGAGCTTCGCTTTTATCGGATGTATCTACATGTTGGATGTAACGCCATCTGTTATCGAATAGCGGAAACGGATATCAAAACAACTAGTACTATCGGGGAAGTTCCAGAAGTATCGACATAATTACTTCAGTGCGCCACGTAGGGCATCGGTGACCTATATGGCGGTCAAAGGGTTAAAAGTGTCGCAACTGTGCAATTTGTACGATCAATGAAAATATTCAATAGTAACAATATTTGATAAAGATAGAATCAGTGTTTGATAGGTTAAACTTCTTTGTTGCTAAATTTTAAGTGTGCTAGCAAATTTTTTTTTATTGCTTAGATGGGTGGACGAGCTCACAGCCCACCTGGTGTTAAGTGGTTACTGGAGCCCATAGACATCTACAACGTAAATGCCGCCACCACCCACCTTGAGATATGAGTTCTAAAGTCTCAGTATAGTTATAACGGCTGCCCCGCCTTTCAAACCGAAACGCATTACTGCTTCACGGCAGAAATAGGCAGGGTGGTGGTACCTACCCGTGCGGACTCACAAGAGGTCCTACCACCAGTAATACTAATAAGTAATAATACTAATAAATATAGTATAAGTTATTATGTTGCTCTTAAATAAGTTAGAGGAAATCTGAAAGTGGCACCCGTGACAGAGAAGTTGAGAAGTGCGCGTTTGGGATGATATGGACATGTGATGAGACGAAATGAAAATGAGGCTCGTAAGAGAGTGTTATCTATGAATGTGGAAGGATATAGAGGAAGAGGTAGACCTAAGAAGAAATGGATGGATTGCGTGAAAGACGATATGGGTAAGAGGGGAGTGAGCGAAGAAATGGTATATGATAGAAGAGTATGGAAGGAGAAAACATGTTGCGCCGACCCCAGGTAACTGGGAGCAGGGCAGGAGAATGATGATCGTATAAGTTACTAGCCGTACCCGTTCGCTTCGCTGGGCATTTAAAATTAACATTATTATTTCTCACCCCCACAAAGATTCTCATCATTAACGCCCAGGCAACTGGTGTAGGGAGTCCAACACTCATATAAAAATTAGGCTATCCATTAAGTACATGTATTTTCTACACGGATACCGAGTTTCAAGTCAATCGGATGCACGGTTCAGTAGTTATAACGGAACATCCGTAAAAACCACTGCAGATTTATATATATTAGTATAGATTCGTTTTCTTCCTACAGGAATCGGCAGCGAGAGCGGACGGCTTGCTAGAAGCGGCTTCTCAAGTGATGCGAGCCACCGGGCCCCTGGGCTTCTTCAAGGGCGTCCAGGCTCGCGTCCTGTACCAAATGCCGGCCGCCGCCATCTGCTGGCTCACGTACGAAACCTTCAAACACATGCTCGGCAATGTAAGTACGCTCAAGCTGTATAGCAGCACCTCTTAGTGATTCGATCTATCTGTAACCTTTTTGCTAGCGGTTTGCTGGCGTTAAGTGGTTACCGGAGTCGACATAAAGACGCAAGAATCTCTGCCCACGTCACAAACGTATGTTGAAAAGTCGGATTATATTCTACTAGCGACCCGCCCTCGCTTCGCTTCGGAAAATGTAATTTATTATTGATTTCTCCACTATTTAATGGATATTATTATACATATAAACGTTCCTCTTCAATCACTCTATCTATTTAAAAAAATCGCATCAAAATCCGTTGCGTAGTTTTAAAGATTTAAGCATACATAGGGACAGACAGATATAGGGACAGAGAAAGCGACTTTGTTTTATAGTATGTAGTGATAACGGCTGTCCCAACCCTCAAACTGGAAAGTACGACTGTTTTGATTGGCACCAATAAAAGTTGGTCTGATCTATACTTCTATTCCGATCCACGTGCCGCATAAGTAATTTGGAATAAAACAATAATGTCATGTTAATTATAATCTAACAAGTCCAATTTAAATGCTATATTGCAGACGAAAGAAGACGAGAGCACGAACAGCGGAGCCGGGGGCCCCCCTCCCCCCTCCCTGTCCTCCTCCCCCTCCCCGCCCCTCGCGGCCGCGCTGCGACTGGCGGCCGCCTCCACGGAGGTGCCAGCCACCAACACCCTCACGAGGACGTAAGACTCCTTACAACAAACACGTAAATACAATTCGTCGTCACGGTACAGCATCGAAAAAGTGGTTTAACTGCTAACTACCTTCTTTTTTTTTCGTACCTATGCTGATAGCCTTAGCTATTTCAGCTTCTCCTTGACGTGTAGGTGAGCTCGCGGGGCTCAAATCGGGTGTGTTGCTAACACTGGTCCTAGCAAGAGCAGTGCTTTGCTGACTCTACCACCGGATCGTAAACCCACTGAAAAGATCGGGCGAGAAACTCAGTGGGCTGTGTCTATGGGTTAATTCGCTCGTCGAGCCCTTCGTCGCAAGCGATGTGTTCGATAAGGACGATGACCGGTGCTTGAGGTACCTAAAAGCACCGTTAATGGATCGGGAGGATCCGTGATGACGTGCTTAGGGCTGCTACCTACCGCCCGCTCAGGATGTCAACAGTACAATATAACACCTTTAGAATTGAAGTGGCTAAATTAAATTTATTGTTAAGAAAATAAATTTTATACTTTGAACGACTTATAAACATGTATTCTATCAGTTTATAAAGTAAAAAAATAAAATTCAATTTTTATATTTTAGCCCACAAAAGAAAAGTGTTCATTTTTCGTCTCTTTAAAATTAATCGCATATTTTAAACTTTAACGTATGCCGCCTTAAGACTCAAAGTATTAAAATCCAAACTGTAAAAATTATAATTCTTCAATTACATTTTTAACGTTTAGCAAAAAACATTTTTTTTTGGATTAAACCACTTCAATTCTAAAATTGCGTTATACCATCGCCCTAATCCAATAGTTGTATTTTCGAAACATTTAGCAATACGCAAAGTTTTATGTACTACAGAATATTATTTGTTATAATTAGAATTAAAGATTTATATTTAAAAAAAAAAAAAGTTGGTAACCCTACCGGGCGCTGACGCGGGATACTGTCAAAGAAGTGTTTACGACAGTCTATGTAGATCAGCACTGCATATGTTTCCATCTTGTACCATACAATATTGTCGTTCTTAAAGATACGTAATAAGAAACCGGTGAAGTCTTTATAAAAATGACGCGCAAATTTTGGAAAACGAGTTTTTTCATTAAGTGTGACGTCATTTGGGGCCAAAACGTACAAAAAGCTCACCACAGATTATACACGAAAACACAAATATTGACCACAATTGATATCGCGAGCTAAGTTTTGTGTTTAGCTTGACGTCAAAATTTAATTTGTTGATTTTAAAATATTTAAAAAAAATTTACAAAAGTAGTGTTTTTTTTTTTAATTAGATTGTAATAAAAAGTTCTTATTTACAATTTTCATATAATTTCTTTGCTGATGTTGCTCGAAGATGACGACGAATTGTTTTGTAAACCTTACATCGTACAATGCTGACGTCCTAACAGAATTATATCCTAACGCAGAGATGTCTCATGTTAATTGGTTCGATTCGAATTCTATTTAATGTTGAAATAAATCAGTTCAATTATACATATATACGTTAACAAACCAAAACAGAATGATTCTCGTGTTTCTTTAAATTAGAACATTTAATAAGAAAGTCATATTTGAATTACGTTGAGTAATTTGAACTAACAAAAAAACGTGTGGGGTTCAAAACTCTGTGTATTGAAGTTACAAGGAAAAGCCAAAAAAATGAAGTCTTAAAAAAAGAAAATAAGAATTAACGTTTTTTATTTTTGACATTTCTGCTTTTTCATTGATTCTGTGGGGACTGTCAATGCGTTGTTTAAATTTATATGTATAGTGATGTGATGATGTTAAATTTGAATGGAATTATGAGGTGTTCTTGTTGATGTTTTTCATGAATGCAAAAAACATAATTTTATATTAAAAAAATATTATTAAAATCCCCCCTGTATGTTTATTTAACAAATTAGAACTGAGAATACCAAACAATAATAATATTTAAATGACGTTTGCAAAAAGATTTTTAACAAAAGTTGAGAATTATCACGGGCTAAACATAAAATTTGAAAAGCATTAACAATAAATACCGGAACGCGCGAGGAGGCTTGTGCGTTTGTTTATTTGTTTGTTTTTTTTTTTTTAATTGTATGTCTGTGATTTGTTTTTGATTATTTTTATTCCGATTTATTATTGTATGTACACATTTAACGCTTTAGTACATAATAATTTTATTAGCTAAGGGACTCCTTTCAAATGTCAAAACGTAATGGTTTATCTTGATATGAATGGTCCATATACACGAATGGCTCTGCGAAAATTAAATGTTTGTGATAGAAAATGTATGTAAATGATATTCTCAGTTGCCAGCGATTTTTTTTTTCCTTTAAATTTAGAACCAATTCAAAATACCAATTTAGTTCTTATAAAAAAAAAAAAAAACGATTTAATTATTTTTTTTAAAGTAATGAATAAGATTATGAAATAATTGTAAATTAATCAAGTGAACAATATAAAAATTAGGCCGTATAAAATTTGTAAATAAAATATAGAGTTGGCAACTAAATTACAGAGCTTGCAACATTTCTTGAATTTGACAACATCAGTTGTCACTTCAATATTGCCAGTTTCCATATCGGTTTTATATTTAATTTCTAGCTTCTAAATAATACTCCGGTGCTCACACATAACTTGTATTAAAGCGTTAATTCAGTTCTTTTTTGATTCCACCATAATGCCGCATTGGTCATAACAGCAGACATTTCATTATTATAAGAAGAAAACATAAATTACCATCGAAATTATTAAAAGCGCTGTTATATTTCGTATTAAGACTATTAATAGATTGATTTTTGAAAAATACATCTCTACGGTTATCCTAAATTTTTCTCAGTATAAAAATAGTTTTTGTTCCAATATTTCCTCAATCGTTTCTCAATACGAGGAATGTCAAAGTGGATGTCGTTTTAATTTTCAAATCATTTGATTCAGTTATTTTTGTATGTCATGAATGGGTTCTGTTTAAATTAATAGATGAGCTTAAAACAGAAGTTCCGTTGTCTTGAATTGATTTCGCGCTGGCGATGTCAAAACGCTAACATTATCTTCCTACTCGCTGATAAACGTGTACATAAAAATTATTGATACGAATCGTGTGTCTCATCTTAAAGTGGTTCACACTATAAATAATATGAAAATGAGTTAAATTAATGTTTTTGTCTTTGAGACGAGATAGATCGAAACAGCCATCACATGCGCCCGTGTCTTTGTTACCACATATTCGAATAAGATTTATAAATAACACATACCTTTTAATTTTCATTTGCTTCATTCATTTAATTTACTCTAAATTCATTGTGTATACTTTCGCGGATATTAGTGCCTACATTTATTACAATTCTCGAATGTTGCCAGCGCAACTGACTCGGTCTCAGAGGAGCATACGTCGATCGTCGCTAATGGCCGCTAGTTTCGGTAAATTCAAGCCGTGTTTTTAAGATTTGCGCGGCGTGTAACGGAATCCCTTTTTCAAAGCCACTGAAGTCCTATTTTAATAATAAAAATATTCATTAGGCCGTTTTAATGTTTGTACAAAGCGAACCCGCAATGTAATAGAAAGGCAGCTTTCTCGCGCTCCTATGAGACCGTAGCATTAATATCTATATGGACTAGTTTTCGCCCGTTTGGTCAAAATTCGATCTTACAGCAATACCTTAAGATTTAGATTCATTTTATTGCATAACGTTTGCTCTTGTTAGGTTGTTTACACCTTTGTGTGTGAAGGTAGAAAAAAAAATGTTTCCAATTTTTGTTTTAATTGAAAACTATAGTCCGTCTATGGTTACGAAATAACAATGGCTTGATAGAGGAGAAGGCGCTGAACTGTTTTGTCTCTGCCTATTTATGTGTAGATTACGTTGCGTGCAATGCAAGCAACATTTTTTTAATCTACCGCCTATCTTCGTTATTGAAAACAGTCCTAATATATCTCGTATAAAATATTCCTTATATTGCTTTATTACAATAGTAATAAAAAGAAATATCTCATGTTAAATAATGTGAAGAAATGATGACGTACCAAAAATACAGTATCATCAGGAGCAAAATAATTTTTTTTGGCAACTAAAATAAAATCCAAATTTCATCAAATATCTTGTAAATCACCTATAGGCAACAAATTCGTTTCTTTTTTAATCTAAATTCTAATGTCATAATAATATTGTAAGTAAATGCTAGGGCATACAATTATCGAAACGGGTTTTACACGAAGTAAAGTATCAAATTTTTTTTTTTTGCAAAGCTTTAGTAACATCACAGTGAACGGTTTATTGCCTGATCCCAATCGTACTCTGAGAAGGCATGTCGGTATTGTTCGTGAGTGTAATTCCTTACCGTCATATTTTGAAAGTGTCAATTGTGTTTTATTTCGGTGGTGGTCAATTGTTGTTTTGGTTTTTTAAGCTCACTGGGCGTACACAGTGAGATGCTGTTTCGACTCTAGTGAGATTAGCTTAGAATAATATATTTTATTTTTGTAATAATTCGCGCACATAAATCTAAAAATAGATGCAGACGAATACAGACGCTATATTTTTTTTTTATATGTCTATAAAATAATCGTTGATACTAGTCACAAGGAAAATATTATTTTCGTGATGAATGTAATAAGAAGTTTTTCGTTGCGAAAACTTTCAAATCCCAGAGCTCATTTAAAGTTACAGCACGTGTAGTACACTGCTAGTTGGTCGCAAGTCAGCATCGTTAGTCTGCCGCACGTGTCTACCGCTAGTCGGCAACACGTGTCTACCACTAGTCGGCAGCACGTGTGCACCACTAGTCGGCAGCACGTGTCCACCACTAGTCGGCATCACCTATGTACCACTAGTCGACAGCACGTGTACATCGCTAGTTGACAGCACGTGTGCACCACTAGTCGGCGGTGTCGTAGACGATTCGATTCAATAAAAAAATCGTTTACTAAAAATGTAAAGTTATTGAGTACAATAGTGATACGGAATTGTCAAAATCGATTGTTTTAATATAAATCATAAAACTATAATCAATATGATTCGTGTATCTATCTATATGTAAATATGTTTGAGCTTCATTGATGTGTGGGTCACTCGAATGTGTTATGCCGGCGAACAATTATATAGACTTATTTTATAAAATTATCTCAATAATGTTAAAAGACGCGCTTGATTAATATTTGGCCTACAACAAAATTTGAAGTCGTGCATTTCTTTACAACATACGGCTTTGTGTTTATTGAAGAGGAATAAATGATCGGGGCTTTGTGTTGAGATAACTCAATTACATCCTAGAGGATGAAAAATATGTTGGCGGTGCTATGTATATTGTGATGAGAGACGTGTGTGTGGTGTAGCGTTTTGTGATTGCGACGAAATATTGAACGATTAAACTTTTAACCAATGCACTTTCTGTGTAACGTACTCTATGACGCTCAAACTTGAGAAATTGAAATCTTTTAAAAAGTATTTTTGAATTTTAATTTCAACCCGCCAGCAGTCACGGAACGTTATGAAGGAGTGGAGAGCTCATTTGAATTCAAAATTATTATGTTACTGTTTGTGTACATTATTAATTAACTATATTTGTTATATTTATGTGTTTAAAATGTATAATAGAATGAGTGGAAGCTCTTTTTTTTTTTTAAATTAAGTGTTTTAGAATTTAATATAGGAATTTGTGTAGCGGCGAGGCCGTTCACCGCTCGTTGAAGAGTGTAAAATCAATGAAAATAAAAACAGTTTTAAGAGGAGAGAAAAAAAAATGCAAAACGAAATATAGTGAATAAAAACAGTTGGACAATATTTCGATGTTTTAATGCACCCAAGATATCCTAAGACGCAAAATAATGGAACTCACTGTCCTAAAGGATAAGACGTCCGGTGCATTCATATGTAGCGATGTAACGGTGTTCGAATCCCGCAGGCGGGTACCAATTTTTGTAATGAAATACGTAGTTAACAAATGTTCATGATCGACTTCCACGGTGAAGGAATAACATCGTGTAATAAAAATCAAACCCGCAAAATTATAATTTACGTAATCACTGGTGGTAGGACCTCTTGGGAGTCTGCACGGGTAGGTACCACCACCCCACCTATTTCTGCCGTGAAGCAGTAATGCGTTTCGGCTTGAAGGGCTTAAAACTTATATCTCTAGGTAAGTGGCGTATTTGCGTTGTAGATGTCCATGGGCTCCAGTAACCACTTAACATCAGGTGAGCTGTGAGCTCGTCTACACATCTAAGCAAAAACAATTAAAATACGATAAGTGCCCCGTCCCTTACGATTTAGATTAGTCTGAGTATACGTTTGCTGGATAGTCCTGATAAAGTATCGGGAGTACGAGGGACAAAGTAAAACACATTTACGCTACTTCCAGATTCCTAGATAGTCACCGTCAACGCCCTAGACACGTCCTTATGAATCCATGAACCTCAGCACTAGACGCCTGCAGCTCTAACACTAGGGGTAGGCTTAGGGACCCTTGTAACCGTACTCGTCGAACTCGGCAGAATTCGACGTGCAACTTGACTCGTACATTAGCCCGCTGAGTTTCTCGCCGGATCTTCTCAGCGGGTCGCGATTCCGATCCGGTAGTATCCGGAGTTCAACGAGGACGGTGACTTACATATGCTTGAAGAGCTTAAAAGCATCGAGAGTGGACTCGGGGGATCCGACAAGACATTTCTGGCGTCGGCAGATTTGCATAAGTAATGGCGGAACGTATGTAAGTTTTGTAGTGTGTTACCGTGTTACGAAGGGACAATTTAGTTTGCTAATAGATCTTGGGGGGTAGAGTCGACCGAGTAAGAACGCGGCCCGGTCGCGTACTGTTTGGAAGTTTGCGTAATCACCACCAGTATTTTTCACCGCGAAGCAATCTGCCTTCCGGTTCGAAAGGTGGAATTGGATTGAGACAGACCTCATGGAAGTCAGCTTTTTTTTTTTTTTTTCCTACCTAAGCTGAGAGCCTTGAGAGGCTATATCAGCGTAACCCTAACTTTAGTAGGTGAGCTCACGGGGCTCAAACCTGATGACGTTGCTAACACGAACCCTAGCAAGAGTCGTGCTTCGCAGAATCTACCACCGGATCGGAAACGCGACCCACTGAGAAGATCCGGCGAGAAACTCAGTGGGCTGTGTCTGAGAGTTAATTTACTCGTCGAGCCCTTCGTCGCAAGCGACGGGTTCGACGAGAACGGTGACCGGTGCTTGAATTACCTAAAAGCACCGTTAGTGGATCGGGCGGATCCGAGATGACGTGTATGGAAGTCAGCAACGCCGGGGATAGCCAATCCGCTATCCAAGACGTGACGCATTCGCATCGTGCTCCTATAACCATTTACCGTCAGGCGGGACGTGGGTTCTTCATCTGTCTTCAAAATGCAATCGTCGAAATTTCGACCTTGCCTTTCCAGGAACACGGTATCAATGTGTATTTTTTTCGTTAATGCTACGGAATTCTTGGAGCTTGCAGCGAAGTTTGAAAGCAATTCGATTCGTGCTTGTAAACTTTGAATCTGAATATTCGTTCTTTTTTGTAATTAAATGTTTTTAACGGATGTTTGTCCATTTCTGATAATACCTATTTCTTTAATCAATTGCTCTAGAGGTCGAGGCTAAGAGATACATAATATACGAAAAATACGTGTAATAGATAAGGCAATACAGCTTGCTATAAAATAGAACTAGTAAATTATTTATATTCAATTATGAAAAAGTAGCAAACCGATTTAAATTGTAAAATACTTCAATTAAATTGTTAGTTCAGAAAAATACCCGCGCGCACATAAACGACATTTTTTCAATTGTTTTATGAACTTTTATTTAAGAATTTCTTATGGAATTTGAAAGCATATCTTTAGAAAAAAAAAAGTGTGGGTGTGCAAGTCACACACGGTAGAAGTATAACATAATCGTAACCGAAAAACATTACATACTTTTTTTCCTCTCTACGTCGATAAAGAAGTTTCACTTGAAAATTAATTTTCCAAATCTTTTATAATGATACAGTTCTGACATGATGAAAAACAAAAAAAAATACAATCGAACTGAAAATCTCGACCTTTTTTAAAATCGTCTAAAAGTAAACCAAAAGTAAAGCTTCATTGGATCAAGATTATTATTTACTAGCGACCCGCCCTCGCTTCGCTTCGGAAACATTAAAACACACATGAAACAAAAAATAAAAAATAAAAAAAATAAATAAAAAAAAGTAGCCTATGTTCATCAGGGACAATATCGGCTTCTAATGGAAAAAGATTTTTTCAAATCGGTCCAGTAGTTTCAGAGCCTATTCGAAACAAACAAACACACAAATCTTTCCTCTTTATAATATTAGTATAGATTCTTACGTAGCGTCCTTGTTTACTGTTTGTACATAGGAGATATTAGTTTATAACCATTTAAAATAAAACAAAGTGAGATTTAATATAAAATATAATCAACACATACAATCAAACATTTATATGAAAATGCAGAGAAACGAATAATATATTTACGTTCTGATATTTGAAAATCTTAATCTCAGTGTTGAAATGTTTGTGTTAATAATATGCAAATGATTTAATTTGCATCTAATGCATCTAACTTAGATGCTAGAAATTACGTAGTAAATATGTATGTTTTGTTGGAAAGTAACACTGTTTGTCTGTAATGTTTTCACGACCGAACTATTAATATGATTTTGACTAACTTCAATATCTAAAAAGTTTGAATCCTGGGAAATATTGCAGAATTCCGCTGCTGACCGCGAGTGTTCGCGCAAGCGGTCAAGTGTCGTCCAGACGGGTGAAGTTACGAGCTAAAAACTAGTTTTTTACATAATTTTGATTCGCTATGAGATTTATTATTATTATATTTAACCGCCGTCTGTTGTAGTGGTAAGTGACATGGTCACTACACGAGGGGGTCGCGGGTTCGAATCCCGCCAGCGGAAGATATTCGTATGATAAATATAAAATGTCTTTTCCAGGGTTATGGATGTATATTATATATATATGTATGTGTATAATAAAAGTCTTACATTTATTTCCTTTATCTGGTACCTGTAACACAAGTTCTTTATGAACTTAGCACGGGATCAGTTAACGTGGCGTGATCATATTATATATATTTATTATGGCAATTTAGTGTAATCCACTTCCTATAGCTACAAGTTCTACATTCGTAAAAGAAGTATTCACTTCCTCAATTCAAATTTGACGTTGCAGTTGTTCACCGGCGTCATGAGCACATCCATTTTGAATTCCACCTTGGAGATATCTGCGGTAACCTTGTATCGTCGTATTAAATGCACTAGAGTGGTCTTCATAGACATCAGAGCATAGACTTTACCTGTAACGAGACAGATTATAGAAAAAGAACGATTTTAGTGTACTAGTTGGGTAATTTGATACTCATTGCTTATTAGAGTCTGTAGCGTGCAACACTAGCATATCGGGTCGCAATCGGGTGTCATCGGGCGCGATCGGAAATCCCGAACGCGCAGGTGTCCCGTGACGTCATCACAACAAGATTCGCGCGCCGATTTAAGTTCAATATAAAAACGAAATTTTACTTTAATTTGTATCATCTAGTGCAGTGATTCCCAAAGTGGTCTATAGCGACCCCTAGGGGTCTATGACAACCTGGATCTCAACACATACACTGATAGTAACTGTTTACTTACATCATACTATCTTATAATATCAAGACATAATTAGCTGAGGAGATTTAAGATTAACCCTTACAAAATTGACACCAAATGTTGATAATTTATTATTAAAGCATCAGGTTCACCTTCTCACTAAAAATATTGACTTATTGCTATGTTATTTTATTTATAGTTTATTTTATGTTACGTATATTTTACATAACAGATACAAAATTTTATTTTGAGTAGTTTTAATTTAAATTCAATTAATAAATGTATAAATGAACATGTGTTTTTACTTTAAGTTTTTAACACTAAACTTTACTACAGTTAGAAATTTACAGGAAATCAATATCAGGTAAGTAGGGGGTCTACCCAACACGGAAAAACATGGCAAGGGGTCTACGACACAAAAAAGTTTGGGGAACTCTGGTCTAGTGCTAGCGTCGTTTACTTCTTTTTTGTTTATATTTTAACATTGCACACATACATCTGAACATTACAAATATGATTGAAATAACGGGTTTGGCTTTTTGTATATTCCGAGTGAAAATTTTCCTCGAATACGGAGAGCTAATATCAAACCACAAGTCCATAGACATCGCAACTTGAATATTACTACCCTCTTGGGAGACATGAGATGACGATGAAAAAGCAGAGTTTATTGTCTATTACAGTGCTAGGGCATCGCTAGCACTCAACCAGCGGATCCCGGAGATCATGGAGTTAGTCACCACGAAAGTCTAGTGTAGAGGTCCCTTGCACCCTCGGACGCGTTACCCTCCGTTACCCACGTAGAAGTCAAAGAAATCGAACTGGACGAAGAGTTCGATGTGTAACTTAACCCACAGATACAATCCAGTGAGTCTCTCGCCGGATCTTCGCAGTGGGTCGCGATTCCGATCCGGTGGTAGATTCAGTGAAGCACTGCCCTTGCCAGTATTAAAATATAAATCAGGCTGAGTCCTGTGAACTCAACCACCGGTGAAAGTGAAGCCAGAGTAACTCCTTGAGGCTACTACTGTCAGATAGGTAAAAGTCACACGCGGAAGTCTCTGTTGTATTATATTGTATTATAAATATTACAAGTGCTGTTCCACCCGAGAAATTGGAAACCGTGGCAGTCTTGTGAAAGAAATATTCAGAGTTTTATAGTTTTTATGATATAATTTTGTAAGTAGCAATCGAACATTCATTTTGTGTTTAACAGTTATAATTGTACTACTAATTATAAAGTGCTTATTTATTTTTTATAAACAATCTGAATCTCATTTTAAAATTACAAGGTAAATTTGAATTTTAAAATTCAATTCACATTTTAAAACTTAAGTGACATTAAAACATACAATATATTATAGTTGAATACGTCACTGTCATCAGACAGGTTCGAAATTTTTGCCAATTTTCAAGCCAATTTTTGAGAAATAATGACGAAGTAACTGCAATGTTGCATTTGCATTTAATGTTTTTAAAATGTCTATTTTTACATAATTATTTATAGATGAAGGCTGTCTGCGAAATGCATTGAGATTTTATGTTTTTATTTAGTCTACTTTATAATTCTTTCACGTATTCGGAGTTCGGCGGCTACGTATATGTGGAATTTGTTCATACAAGTTAAATTAACTGACGGAATGACGATTTCATAGCAGTTAGTCATGACGCTAAAAACATATTCCCCTCTTGACGAATGTGCCTGAAAGACATTGTTGTAAATAATACGATCACTGTTTTTGCTTTCTTAATTTAAGTTTTACTCGTTTTAGCTTTGATATTTCATTCTGTTATATTTACCGATACATGTCCGTTTCCCGACGCTGAATCCTGCGAATGCATTAGGGTCGTCGGGCACACCTCCGGGCTCCAACCAGCGCTCTGGTCGGAACGTGTGCGCGTCCGGGCCCCACACTGGGTGGCGGTTCAGACCATAGATACCCAGCACACAGTTACTGTCGGCCGGTATCGTGTAGTTCTCTGAAGAAAATATATCACGGGTCATTGACAATTTTGTACAAAACCTTACCAAGGCCCACGCTCTCCTACGGTTCTGAATGTTAGTTATTGAGCAAGAAGGTATCACAAGGTATCACAAGTACTTAAGCGTATCTTTGAGGCTGTGGTAGAATATGAGAGATGGCGAACGCGTTTTCACCACGGGCTGTACCATTTTATACGATGACCTAAACGTCATTAAGAGTACAAAGACCAGACGGGAAGGTCACGTGGCGCGGTAGTAAGGTCGGTACACAGACGCCTTCTGGAGGCAGCTTAGATGGTTTGACGGCATCGAAAAGATCACCAAGAACTTAGTAGTGATAAGATGGAAAAGGAATACTCGCGAATGGATCGAGCTGGAGAGATCTACTGGCCTAGCCGCGGCTGTAACACCACTAATTATGTTGATGATGATAATCAAATGTGGAGGTATTTTTCAATTTACAGTTCTTATAAAACTATAAATTTATCTGTAGATTTGGAGGACGTTCATGCGCATTTGTTGCCGTGGTCCATAGACATCGCTGCGAATTTCCCCACTCGCCTTAAGACATGAGGTCTTTGACTCGTTTCTATTGGTTATTGTAGACCGCAACGATGACTCATGACCGTACGTAATGTGAAGTCTACTCTACACATTTCTTTATTTTGTTGTGAAACAGTATTTTATTGTGTCTCAGACTTTTCGGCGGGAACGCGAAGAGGAATTTGAGTGATTTATTTTATTTTGTCTATTTAGTGTTTCTTCGGGTTTTAATGTGTAATAATGGTGGTTTGTTAACGTCCTGATCCTCCAAAAAGTCCACTGAAAAATCTCAGTAAATAACCGCCATTTTACTGAGATTATATTTCATCCCATATCATCTCATCTCATTTTATCCTAGTCGATTAATGTCTCAAATTAATCATCTTCATTTCACATCATTTCACTCCCTACTATCATTTTTCATAAAAATTAAAAATTAAAATGAGACATGACGTAAAGGTCTTAGTTACCAGGTCATAAAATCCCTTAAAAACAATAATTGTGTCTCAAATTTCAAATTAGAACGTACGCCGGCTTCACGGCTGGTACAGAGGGAATATTGTTACCTACCCGTGCGGGCTTACAATATTTCCTTTTATTATTAAAAGCTAGATTACTAGTCAAAGAGCAAGAGACGAATTTTGGATGTTTTGGTAATGTAATAAACGTAAATTGTACGTCATATAGGTACGTCATAAAGATAAAGAATGAGTATATCAGAGGAAGTGTGAAAGTAGCTCCGGTGATCTACAAATCAAAGAGCGGACGGTTAGCGTGGTATGGACATGTGATGCGTAGAGAGAAGATGCATGTGACTAGGAGATGTGTGGAAATGGTAGTGCAAGGTAGAGGTGGAAGAGGTCGACCGAAGAAGACATGGATGGAGTGTGTGAATGAAGATATGAGAGAGAGGGGAGCGAGTGTTGCGATGACGGCTGATAGATGAGAATGGAAGAGAAAAATTAGCTGTGCCGACCCCACCTAGTGGGATAAGGTGGAGAAAAAGAAGAGTAGAAATGTACGTTATGCTATATGAAAAAATCATTGTGGATTTTGGATCTCCTGCTATTCCGAATTCGTTAACATCGATAATATACAGCTTCTTTTTAATATTTTCCGACAGCATGAAATACATTCCGAAAATTCATCGCCGGCTCTTGGACAGATAAATGAAATGTAAATTATCATTAAATAAAGCAATCACAAATCATCGCTAAGCATATATAAGATATCTAGGGAATTTCTAGTGTAGAAAATAAAAAAACTTATTGTAAGTGTGTAAGGATGTGGTAAATGAGTGAAATAGGCATGTAGCGCTGTGAACGATTAAGGAGTATAAAAATAACAAAACCTCATTCAACCACATACCAAGGTAATGCCTCATTATAACAAAAAAAAATGTCCAAAAATAAAAATAAATGTTAGGGGTGGACAACCCTTATCACTTAGGGGTATGAAAAATAGATAGTAGTCAATTCTCAGACCTACTGAACATGCATATAAAATTTCATAAAAATTGGTCGAGCCGTTTCGGAGGAGTTCAATCACGCACCCCGTGACACGAGAATTTTATATATTAGATTAATTTTGCTTACTCAGTTCAATGTCGCTTTCAGTTTGTCTCAAAACAATTGGTACGATCGGGTATAGTCTCAAGGTCTCCTTTAGGACAGCTTCGACGTAAACCAACCCTGGGTAGTGTGATCTATCGACATCTGCCTCTGAGTCTCCGAACATGGAGCTTACTCTGTTTTTAATAATAATAAAAAAAAACGCGTCAGTGCATACGTCTGTATATTGTCTGTACAGACATGAATAATATACATATTCATATGCAAGCAGGTTTTTGTACTAAAATTAATTGACCTTTGTGATAAACAATATTAAATGAAGCAAGACGAAGAAAGATTATACTCGAAAACAATTTGAGTGTCAAAGCAGTGATATTAAACCTTTTTTTTTTTATATAAAAATAATTAATGTAGAATAGGGATCGCAGCGCATAAAATAAAACTTAGACTGTTCCAAAATCTACTGCTATAATAATAATAATTAAAAAAATTAATTAACACTTTTGATTACGTCTTGCTCATTAATCGTCTTCGCCATCTTCCTTTTCTCTGTCATTCTCTTTTCCCTTTCTTTCCGTTTTCTCTCACTCACATATTAACGATCCGTTCCACACACTTTTCATACGTTCCGTTCTTACTAATCCTACATTAATTTTAATAAAGTATTATAATGTATACTATGCTCGTAATAAAAAAGCTTTATAATATTGTACTATTGTACGTTTCTTAAATTTCGCGGCACACAAATGTGTCACATCGCAGTGGTACAGAATCACTGGTCCTAGTATTGAATCCTGATCAGCATCTCATGATTGAAATACCTGTCGATTCTATGAAACTATCAACATTCGCAGAAGCCTCAAAACTTACTCCTGGTAAACTTTATTCTGGATTTCGGGGTAAGAGCCCAGTGCCATCATGACCAACGTCAAGACCCATGACGATGTATCGTATCCGGCGACTATGATGGTGTCGACCTCATCTCTGATCTCTTTGTCGGTCAGAACATCGCCGTCAAATCCTTTCAGTAGCAGATCTAGTATTGATTTATATCTGTGTGCTGCAATATATGGATAGCCTTGTTTTTATTATTTTACTAGCTGACCCGGCAAACTTCGTAGTGCCTCAATAAATAAATAAAAAACCTAAACTTTTGTTTAAAATAAACTTAAAACAAACAAAAGGAATCCGTCCGACAGGGGAACACATCAAAGGAAAAACAAAATTGTTATTTTCATTTAATTCCAAGCATTTTCATATTTATTCACCTTATAAACCTTGTCTGGAGACGTCCACAAATAATTCAAGACCAAGTTTAGCCAAATCGGTCCAGCCGTTCTCGAGTTTTAGCGAGACTAACGAACAGCAATTCATTTTTATATATATAGATTATTGCTTAAATGGGTGGACGAGCTCACAGCCTATCTGGTGTTAAGTGGTTACTGGAGCCCATAGACATTACAACGTAAAATGGGCCATCCACCTTGAGATATAAGTTCTAACGTCTCAGTATAGTTACAACAGCTGCCTCACCCTTCAAACCGAAACGCATTACTGCTTCACGGCAGAGACAGGCGGGTGGTGGAACCTAGCCGTGTGGACTTACAAGAAGTCCTACCACCAGTAATGTAGGATACCTTATAGACGGGAACGCGTGTATCATTGATCAGAGCTCATCACAACCTAAACTGTTGTATGATGGATATTCAGAATGATATACGGAAGTGACGGGATGATGGTGTCACCACAATGCGTACTTCTGCATAGGACAGTCGTAATACTACAGAATTGAGGCATAGACCTCATGCACTTAACGGCTCCGGTAACCCTTTTAAAACCAGGTGGACCTTGAACTAATCACACAAGTACACTAATCGCATTAAAAAGATGTATTCATAAAATCATTTAAGAATAATAAGAATTGTAAAGAAGGTAGTTTCCTTATACGTACCGGTGTCGTAACAATGTTCGTCAGTCGGTGATTTATTCTTAGCGGCTTCCCTTTTACGCTTTATAATCTGAAAATAAATTAATCATCAGCAATTTTAGAAGTCGTCGTGGCCTAACGGATAAGACGTCCGGTGCATTCGTGTTGAAGCGATGCACCGGTGTTCGAATCCCGCAGGCGGGTACTAATTTTTCTAATGAAATACGTATAACAAATGTTCAGGATTGACTTCCACGGTGAAGGAATAACATCGTGTAATAAAAATGAAACCCGCAAAATTATAATTTGCGTAATTACTGGTGGTAGGACCTCTTGTGAGTCCGCGCGAGTGGGTACCACCACCCCGCCTATTTCCGCCGTGAAGCAGTAATGCGTTTCGGTTCGAAGGGTGGGGTAGCCGTTGTAACTATACTGAGACCTTAGAACTTATATCTCGAGGTGGGTGGCGCATTTACGTTGTAGATGTCTATGGGCTCCAGTAACCACTTAACATCAGGTGGGCTGTGAGCTCGTCCATCCATCTAAGCAATAAAAAATAAAAATATACAATAAAAGTTCTTTATATACCGCGAATATGGAAAAGCGCCTTTGCAAAGGACATTCGGTTGGATACCTACATATTGGAATCCGAATATATGTATTAGGAGCTTACCCCAACTATGCAATTAGCAAAAATATACTTACGACTAGCATTCGCTCTTATCTCGTAGATACTCCGAAAATACAAGATGGTAAATGCACATCTAGTACCGGACTAGTTTGGTATCATAATGTAATCATAATATCTCGCTGTTGTTATACCTATTATGAGTTGGTGCTCGCAGCGGATTACGCATGGCCATGCGACCAGAGGGGAGCCGCGTCCAGGAGGGGAGCCGCGTCCAATCCCTCCAATCCAAACCCTGCTTACGGACAACGAACCATCGGCGCGATGCGCTTAGTCCTCTTCGACTGAGTGAATCGTGACCGAGGACGTCTCACTTTCCGGGCGACAAGGCAGGGCTGTTTCAGCCGTCACCTGGAGGAGCCAGCGCCAAAGTGCCTGATTGCTGATGGTGCGACGAGGACACGGCAGAGCATACGTCTACGCACTGTCCCGTTTTCACAGAGCAGCGCCGCGTCCTCATCATGGAGATAAAACCGGAACTGTCGCTGCTAACCGTCTTGGGTAAGATGTTCGGCAGCGTCCTATCAGGCTGCAGGCAATGCTCGACTTCTGAAAGTGCACCATCTGGCAGAAGGAGGTGGTGGGAAGAGAGAGAGCTTTTCTTCCCTCTTGGCGCCGTAACACCGCCGCCGATCTGGGGGCCGAGGGAGAGCGTTCGTCCAACTATGGCCCCTGTGAGGACGCAGTCTGTTCCCGGTGATGTTCACAGGGTGACCTGAGGGGGTCGAGGCTGCGCCGCACGCTATCGTCACTCTAGCCTGCTGATACCAGGAGGATGGGAAGATGCGTCGGCGGATGCGGTCTGCGTTACCGTAATCGCTGTCGTCACCGAACGCACTGTGCAAGAACAACCCGGTCGGCCGACCCGACAAGCCGGGTACTGACCCAGAGGGCTATCCTGAGCACCAGCGGCACCGTACCGCGGAGACCGGCGTCGTTGTTCGTCGATGGTCGCCTCGACGACTCGTCGGTCGGTTGTCCTCGGGGTGGCGATCTCTGCTTGGGTTCTGACCCCGGACGGAGATCAGGCATCGGGTGAGAGGGTGCAAAGGGAGTCCTTTGGTTGGTAGGGCCTTCAAATCTCCTTGAGTCCGCGGTCTGCTCCTTACATCTGCAGACCGTCAAGACCCACGTATCGCGTACCCTGAGATGCGGATACCTCAAGGGAGGTTCAGCCCACTGCGCGAAAAAAAGAGTATCCATTATGCTTACCATGTTCGACATTGCATGTACTGTCTCAACAATTTGTTCTTCTTTTTTCTTTAAGCCACTAATTTTGTAAATGAACGAATTGTGTAATAAAACATTCTGGAACCGATATATCAACATTGACAATAATTTGTCGACCGAGTGGATGTATTTCTGATTGAAATCGCTGTCCTCCACTGGTATACCAAACGCCGTTACTAGATAAAGAAAAGGCAGTGAATTAATAACATTTATGTAGGATTGATAAGAATGAAAAGTATGGAAAGAGAGTGGCACGGAGCGTTAAGATGTGAGTGAAAGAAAACGGTAAGAAAAGGAAAAATGAATGACAGAGAAAAGCAAGATGGCGAGGACAATTGAATATGCAAATCGCAAAAAAGGTGCCAGATAATTATTAATTATTATAATAGAGAAGATTTGAGAAGAGAACCATAAAAGTGCAACAATGAAATAGTCTTATTATATGCGCCACGATTCCAATTCTACATTTATTTTATAGAATTTCTATCGAACTAGTTAATGATTTGGTGTTTCGGATTCGTATGTTGTGACAGTGGCGTTTAAGAATGCTTTTCCACTCAATTCAAGCTTTAAGCTTTAAGCACTCACAAAATAATAATCTGAAAGCCATTTGTCTGAAGGGTGTCGTAACCTCCACGGGGCCTTTAGCCATTTCATTTCCGATTTCAGAAACCAGTTTCCTTGATTCATCATTGAATACACCAATGAAGCTGTTTAGTATTTGTTGGTTGAACGCCGGACTAAGCAGCTTACGGTGACGCTTCCAAGTTTCACCTGAAATTGGGACGTTGGAATATGAAGAAACCACATTCAGTGCTGTAATATCAACTTCAATATCTATTACTAATACTTAGTCTGGCCATAAATACTGTTACAATTGAAAATAAACAAAATATTACATTTTAATTTAGAAATCTGTCATTTTTATATGATTGCTCATTGAGTTTTCTCATTTTGGCGCCAATACATTGTACAATATTTTGCGATATTAAAATGGAGTGGGGTGATAAAGAAAACCGAATCGCTGTGATTGCATTACACAAAATAGGTATGGAGCCAAATGCAAATTTAAAACTCTCCATACGCTTGGTATTAGTAAAATGTTTGTGTACCGAGCTATTAATAGGTGCAATGAGACCTCCTCTGTTTGTGACAGAAAAAGATCTGGCCGTCCATGTAGTGTTCGTACGAAAAAGCTGGGGTAAGGGAAAGAATTCGAAGAATTCCTGTCCGAAAGCAAAATATTTTATCTCGGGAGATGAAGATAGTACCTAGAACCATGTCGCGTATTTTAAAAGATGAGTTAGGACTTGCAGCCTTTAAGAGACGTACTTGTTATTTCATAACTGATAATTCAAAAGAGAATAGACACCAATAGAGAATTTTGTTTACGGATGAGAAATTTTTTACAATTGATCAACATTTTAACAAACAAAATGACCGTATGTATGCTCAAAGCTCTAAGGAAGCTTCCCAATTAGTCGACAGAGTGCAACGGGGACACTATCCGACTTCAGTGATAGTTTGGTGGGGTATTAGCTATGAAGGAGTGACTGAGCCATACCATGAAAAAGGTATCAAAACATCGGCTCAAGTGTATCAAGATACCATTCTTGAGAAGGTAGTGAAGCCCCTTAACAACACCATGTTCAATAATCAAGAATGGTCCTTCCAGCAAGACTCGGCACCAGGTCATAAAACTCGGTCTACGCAGTCTTGGTTGGAAACGAACGTTTCGGACTTCATCAGAGTTGAAGACTGGCCGTCGTCTAGTCCCGATCTTAATCCGCTGGATTATGATTTATGGTCAGTTTTAGAGAGTACGGCTTGCTCTAAGCGCCATGATAATTTGGAGTCCCTAAAACAATCCGTACGATTGGCAGTGAAAAATTTTCCCATGGAAAGAGCGCGTGCTTATATTCATAACTGGCCTCAACGTTTAAAGGACTGTATTGCAGCCAATGGAGACCACTTTGAATAAGATTTTTATACTTTAAATTTATTAAAATATTATTTAAACTAACACACTGTCATCATCATCATTATCCTGCCCTTCTCCCAGTCACCTGGGGTCGGCGCAACATGTTTTCTCCTTCCATACTCTTCTATCATATACCATTTCTTCGCTCACTCCCCTCCTACCCATATCGTCTTTCACACAATCCATCCATTTCTTCTTAGGTCTACCTCTTCCTCTAAATCCTTCCACATTCATAGTTAACACTCTCTTAACAACCTCATTTTCATTCCGTCTCATCACATGTCCATACCATCCCAAACGTGCACTCCTCAGCTTCTCTGTCACAGGTGCCACTTTCAGACTTCCTCTAACATATTCATTCCGTATTCTATCCATTCTCGTTACTCCACACATCCATCGCAACATTCGCATCTCTGCTGCATGCAATCGCCTTTCATCCGCCACTTTCGTTGTCCAACACGCTGATCCATACAAGACGGCAGGCCTTATTAAGGTCTTATATATCTTCCCTTTTAGGGGAAGAGGGATGTGCGAGTCACATATGGTGCCCGTG
Source organism: Bombyx mandarina (assembly GCF_030267445.1). Classification (NCBI taxonomy): domain Eukaryota; kingdom Metazoa; phylum Arthropoda; class Insecta; order Lepidoptera; family Bombycidae; genus Bombyx; species Bombyx mandarina. The sequence continues at coordinate 5,470,041 of NC_143232.1, forward strand.
ACCTGCCGCCATTTCATCCATCCTGCGTCAATTCTGTGCCTGACAGTACGATCCAGTTCACCGTCGCTTTGGATAACAGACCCTAGGTAGCGGAAGTCTTGACATACTGGCAAAGGTGTTCCGTCGAGGGAAATGGGTGCAAAATTGGAGAGACCGCCAAAATCACAGAACAGATGTTCTGTTTTCGATCTGCTGACTAACACACTGTAAAAGTAATAAATGTTATTTGCAATAGATTTTTTTTTCCTTTGTCTCAGTATTTATGGCAAGACTAGGTATATAAATCTACAGTGGTTTTATGGATGTTCGGTTATAACTACTGAACCATGCATGCTCTTATAGAAAGAGTTCATTAAGAAATGTAAACAAGTTATCGCAGCGAAATAATTTAAATGTTTGAATAAAGGTCATAATGAAGTCACGTAAACATGTTTTTATATCAATGATTTGAGAATAAGTTGAATGATATGATAAGAACGAGCGGGTTTTTTTTTTTTTTTTGGTCAGGAGGAAATCGCCGGACTTCCGCCCTTTTCTGGGGATACTGGGCGGGGTATGTCAGAGTCGAACTGACTAAAACCTCCTGTCGCTCAACAACCAACGTCCAAACCTCGCATGAGACAGAACTCATGACAAGGCAAAGGGGGGAAAGTGAAGCGTTTAGTGCGGAGCACATCTCTCCCATCACCCTCCCCCTCGGGACGCCGGACTGGCGGTCGTCGGCGCCACGACCACCAGCCCTCTCGGTCGGCAGACTGTCCGAAGCCCGCCTAGATGGCGCCGGTTAGATATATTAAGCAAACTAGCATTGTTTATTCTTGTATGATATAATCATTAATTTAACATCGAGGTACTTTTCAATAGGGTGCTGGGGAAAGAGATGGGGTGGTCATATTCTAGGCTACCATACAGCCAAAGGTTCGATCAGCTTCCTGAGTGGTTCCCAGCGGTGTCGTAGCCATGGCATAGCTGATGTGGTGACGATAATCGCTCACCATCAGGCAGGCCACACGCTCCTCTTTGAAAGTAATAAAAACCGACCGAACTTACCTGAAGAAGTAATGAGACCATCCCCTAACCAGTGGCTGGTAAATCGATAAGCAAAGTGTTTCAGAAATGTACCATTTGCTATTTTCAAATTATCAACTGGATCAGTTATTACTGTAAATAAATTGATAGACACGATTTATACTTAAAAGTAATTTATGTGTGTGTGTGTGTATTGTACGCCAAATATTGTCTCGGCCCGATATCTATGCTGTGCGTTGAAGTATGTAATGTTAATAATACAAAGCCCTTACAGAGTAGTAGTCATTTTAAACTAATAGTCTTTTGTTTTTGATATTACAATCTACCGAAGTAAAGTTGCTTTCGGGTCATTATAACCACTTAACGCACTTGCCAAAAGAGCCGTGTCCAATGACACATAGTGAACGTATTAAAATCTATATATTAATACGTGAAGCAAAAACTTTGTATCCCTTTTTACGAAAATTGCGCGGACGGAGGAGTATGAAATTTTCCACACTTATAGAGAATATAGAGAAGAAGTGCACAATGCTAAGATTTTTTTTAAATAATGCATAAATGATACATTAAATCAATTAAGAAAACATTACACACACTACATACCATGTATTTGACGCACGCACGCATGCATACTATTTATTGTCAAACTTTTGTTCTTGACGTTGTGGTCAAATTGAGAATAGATTAAATATTGTTTGTCTTTATTAATATTTTTTATAGTGTAGCCTTGGCGAATTTTGTGATTATAGAAGTATAAAATACAATCATAATAGTGTACAAACTTACAATTCCAATTAATTATAGTCGAATTTCGACTACTGCGGGACATCTAGTAAGTATAAAATCATTTATATAGTATTGTTATGTGTGTAAGTTTTACATACCATAATAATCTTGGAATGCTAATCTAGCCACCGTTACACCGCCCTTGTCGTTTGTGTCTTCACATATACTTTTCACAGTTCGAAGTACTCCTGAGACGCGAAAAGAGCAAACGTTTTTGTTATCTAGGCATACTGGTGGCATATCTACTGGTGGTAGGACCTCTTGTGAGTCCGCACGGGTAGGTACCACCACCCTGCCTATTTCTGCCGTGAATTAGTAATGCGTTTCGGTTTGAAGGGTGGGGCAGCCGTTGTAACTATAATTGATACCTTAGAACTTATATCTCAAGGTGGGTGGCGCATTTACGTTGTAGATGTCTATGGGCTCCAGTAACCACTTAACACCAGGTGGGCTGTGAGCTCGTCCACTCATCTAAGCAATAAAAAATAAAAAAATAGTGCTGCTGCAACTAGGCTAGCGGCTCTCAACCTTTTTCATTCAGTGGCGTACTAAGATTCTCTTACTAATTCACGATATATGTAACTATTTTCTTACATACAAACTGTTTGATAGTAGAAAATGCAATTAATTACCCCAGAGATGTGTGCGATAATCCTCAGGTTAACTTAGATAAAAATATCGTGTTTGCAAACCTCGCGACAAACTGGACGGGTGTTTGCGATACCCGAATGTCACGACATTGTGGTTAAGAGCCGCTGGTACAGACTATACATATTTGCCGAAGGTTCGCATTGTTAGTACACGTCTCTTTCCTTGGTGGTAGCTAATTCGTACTGTACTAAATATGTAGGTACTAAGCACAGTCGATACTCACTTTTAGTGTTCCCAATAAACAGATGCGTGTGTCCAATAATAGGCAGATATTTGTCGCACAACGGAACATTATTGATGCTCTTATCTCTCCAATAAAAATAATATAATATTACGCATAAAATAATTAAGAAAACCGGTATTAACATGGCGTAATCAATGAATTCGGGAGCGAAACTGACTCAAATCTCATACGTTCGTTCTTTTATCATTTTCGGCGGTAACAGACGCGGCCCGTGATATATTATTTGTACTAAAATATATCGGGTTCATTGTTTTATTATTATTGAGCGATCATGTTTATCAATAATTCTTCTCAGTCGGACACTCTTGTCAGAGTGGTCGTGGTTGCGTTGACGCTGTATGTGCAGTAGGACCTGTTAGGTCACCCATGCTCCCGACAACCACCCTCCAGGCAATGTGCTTCCAGGTCTGGCGGTTCGAAGCGTTACGAGTACATTCGACCATAGTGGACTCAGTTGCCTTCTTTATTAGGTCAGTCCAGCGGGTCGGTGAGCGGCCGCGTGATCTTCTGCCTTCCACCCGGCCCTGGACTACCAGTCTCTCCATCGAGTGCTCTTTTCTGGAGATGTGACCAAAGAATTTTAAAACCCTCAGTTGCACTGTTGACGAAAGTCGGTCTTTGATACCGAGTTCTTTGAGGATGGATGCATTGGTGTGGAATGCCACCCATGGGATCTTTAGGAGGCGTCTCCAGCACCACATCTCCAGTGCATCGATTTTACGGCGATCCTGCAATCTTAGAGACCAGGTTTCGGCTCCATAGAGAAAGATTGGAAACACAAGACATTTCATCAATCTGACCTTAGTCTTCTTGGTAATCCTCCTACCCTTCCAAATCTTTCCCAGCCGTTCCACTGCTGACCTGGTAATGGCGCATCGTCGTCTGATCTCTTCACCATATCCTCCAGTGCTTGAGATAGCAGAGCCGACATCAATAATTAGCGTCTGCCTGAGCTGCGGAAAGCGTATAACTGCAAATAAACAGGAGATTTGTTTCAGTCTACTGTTAAAAATGTGAAGAGTGAGTGAATTATAACGGAGACGCGGATCCGGTACTCCGCAGAGTCTAGGAACGATTTAAAGACCTAGACGGTACCCCTTTACGATTAAAACACTATCTTCATCAAACGTCTCACCAATCGTTACATTGTATGTTTGATGTGGGAATAGTATTTCACCGGTTGTACAACAGTATTATGTAGCGCGAAATATTTTCATTTATCATTTTGTCTCGCGTAATCAACCACGTTGCCGTATTGGTCTAGAGACCATAGATAATTTTTCCTATGACCTAAGATGATCCTAAAACAAGGAATAGGTATTGGTAACGGTAGACCACGGATCGGTTACGCCGTAGGTTGCTGGCTTTCCACAACAATTATAAAAGGATATCGTATGTAAACAAGCAATAGACAGTCTTACGCTGTCAGTATCGAACTGTATTTAAGCTCTCTTGGACGGTAAATTTTTGTCTATTATTTGCATGCACTAAAAGTGAAAGTAGAAGTATTTAAATAAAGACAAAGAATGAAAGAAGGTAACACGTTTATTTGGTAACTCAATACAAATCAATTACATGAAATATATATAATATAGATAGCGATGTATATGCCGCTAAGCAAAATGAAATTGTAGGGGATAAGACGTAGCGCTCGTCGACCTCATTGCGCAGTGCTGTTGTCGACGGCTTTGTAGAGTCTACTTACCGAGAGGGCTGATGGACGATGCCAGTCAGTCTGAGCTGCTGTGGGGGTGAGCCAAAACCTACACGTGATAATCTAGCGATTGAACTTACCGCAACAAAAAAGGTTTAGAATTTTTTCAGAAATAAGTATTCCTCGACATTTTTTCGCACTTACCCTACCAATTTTTTTTTCGTTCAGAATCGTTTTTAAAATACCCATTGTTGTTTGTCGATGAGGTCTAGATGCCTTAATTTAGCGTTCCTTTGACGGTAGTTACGCCTAACTCCCACTAAAGGACTAAAATTCATTGCGGGATTCTATATGCGGGATATAGATTGCTAACATGGTAACATTTACTATGAATGTAAAAATACCTGAACATTGTGTCTTTAACGGCAGGAAAACCTTATCAAAAGCACAAAAATACAGAAACATCCGCGGGCAGTGAATAGGTATGCCTACCGATTAGTGTAATAACAATTTTGTCCATCCGCATCGTATTAATTGGGTTCATTTTCGGTAAAAACTTACCAATGTCCTAATCCAGGCAATGATGTATCTTCGTGTGATTTAGGTAATAAAAGGACATCGGGCACCTTTGTATGGGACACTTACCTACAGCGAACAAAAATGAAATTAGGTCTGGTGGATAGGCAATTGAATCTAGTTTACAATGGTATAGGTCCCATATCTGTGAGCCGTGGGAATAAGGAGAAACTGGACATTAAAAAAATATATTTTTTTTTACTTTTTTGTGCAATAATTCAAGAGGAAAAAAGGAATAAAAAAAACATGTTTTTCTCTTTACTTTTATTCTGCCGCATCCAAATCTACAAGAGTTTCGTCTAAAAACGCCGCAGGTGCGTGAAATTCTTCTTGATATATAGCCCAAGATAAAAAGTATACCACACTGGCGATGTGCGCGCAACTCCCTACAGTGCGGCGGCCGTGTATACAGGAACAGTAATACCCTTCGAGGCTTTGTCTTCCTTGCAATGCCGGATTTATTAGTATATATGTATAATAGCGTTTTGCTCTTATGTGACGAGACTGTATTCTGCCTCGTATTAATATTTTATTTTCTACCAACTCTCTGCGATGGTATAATTCCATTATATACACTCCGTTTGGCCGCATGTGTTCATGGCAATAAGATTTGGCCAATTTCAAATGGTATATTCCCAAGGTAAATAAAAATAGCTCGGAGTGATATTTTAACTTACTGAGCGGTCATATTTAGTAATTAGGACAAATAGTCAACTTAAAATATGAATTTCATTTTACTTTTATTTCCATTTTCCCATTGTTATGAATTAAAATAACCACATAATATTAAATATGATTGGAAGCACTATGATTTAAAAGTGTTTTGGTTTATGTTCGCGACTTTAAAAAAAGCGGGTAAAAAACGCCCAATGATCTTTCATTCAAATTATTCGATCTTTATTGAGAAACAAAAATCTGACATTCATAATTTTAGTAATGACCCATAATTAATTCACGAAACAAATACAGACACATAATTAATTCTTCGACGGCGGCATCCCAAGTGGATCTTGAGTTTGTTGTCTTAAATAGACACGTAAAATGGCAACTAGTCCGAAGTAGCGTCATTCACACTGAATATCACGTCAGGAAGAATGAAAAACCGCACTCCAAATAATATATTTGAATCTTTGTTAAAGGTCAGACAAATTGAATATTAATTATTGAAATATTTAAACAACGGACAAAATATCACTAGATCTGTTTCATTGCAACGTGATATAAGACAGATACTTCGGTACTTAAGCACAGTTTCATTTCTCAGCTCTTAGATATCAAGATGTTTATTCTCATTGTCTTAGTTGTTGTTTGTGTCGTGCTACTGTTCTATTCGATCAAGAAGAGCAACAGCAATGTTCCTTTGTGTGATAATTATCTGCCTGTAATCGGACATACACACATGCTAATTGGAGGCAGCAAAAGTAGGTTTAAATTGTTTTTCGATTGGCTTTTGCGAGTCGTAGACATTTTTATTTTTTATTTATTACGCGTGATGGTAAGTCGTTTCCGTCACTCATCAGTTTTAGCAATCCCGTACCCTTGGTAAAACAGCTGCCGAAAAAGCAGCCATTGCCTAAAAAATTTATATTAAGTTTACGATTTAATCCGTTTATTATTTTGTCACATATTTTGGATTATAAGGTCGAAGGCTCAATTGCGTTCTTTTACTGTTCCTACCTAATCGCTAGTAGCTTAAGGGGCTATTCCAGCTACTCACGGATTGGCAGGTGAGTTTACGAGCTTAACATGAGAGAGCTTGCTACTAACGCTGGCCCTAGCAAGAGCAGTTACTCGCAGACTTTACTACCAGACATTGCGGTATATAAGGTCCCATTCATGAAACCGGACAGCATGACTGTCTCGCGACAGACATAGGCACAATGTTGGGACCTAATCATACGGGCTGATTCCCTTTACAATAACTAATTAGACAATTTATACTTTTTTTGTTTAATTATACGCTGTTATTTCTTCAACGTGAAAGTTTTTCTTGAACATAAAGTGTTAAGTTCGTTCTCCTTAGAAAAATTACATGCCTGCGGGAAACTTGTGTAATCCCTTCATTTCAATATATATATATATATATATTTTTTAACCTATCTAATCTTATAGCCTTGAGAGGTTATATCAGCGGAACCTTAACTAGTAGGTGAGCTCACGGGGCTCAAACCTGATGACATTGCAAACACGAACCCTAGCAAGAGCCGTGCTTCGCAGAATCTACCACCAGATCGGAAACGCGACCCACTGAGAAGATCCAGCGAGAAACTCAGTGGGCTGTGTCTATGGGTTAATTACTCGTCGAGTCCTTCGTCGCAAGTGACGGATTCGACGAGAACGATGACTGGTGCTTGAAGTACCTAAAAGCACCGTTAGTGGATCGGGAGGATCCGAGATGACGTGTTTGGGGCAACGTCAACTTCTTTCCGTTCTTTCCGCAGGATCGGGAATGTAGTTACCGGCGGCCACGATGAGAGGGTTCTCGTGTCGTGCCGCTTTATCGAAGTGGCGCATCGACGCCGACTGCAAATACTTACCTACTGATGGACTCTAAGTCCAGGTCGTCATGGAGGTCGACGTTCCTGACGAACCACGGGGCTCCGACGGCTATCCTGCAAAAAGGGGATTGAATAATTTGAAAAGATTTTAGGTGAGTGCGGGCCGCGTGAGCGAACACTACACTTGCATAGGTCATATGCGTATGCAAGTTTTGTAGAGTGTCACCTTATTTCTATGGGACATTTTACTTCGCCTGCATATCATCGGGTAGATTCATTTCAAACGAATACACCCGGCGTCTTACATTCTTTAGGACAATTCTGACGACTTCAATTTTTTCTTTCAATTAATCAAGTTTTCATACTAAAATCTTAATGATTTAAAACCAGCTGTAAGCAACAGTCTACTAAGGAAATGAAGGTTACGTTCAATCCATACAAACGTATTTATAATAGAGCATTTTCCCGCAGTGAATTGTATACTACGATTTATTTTACTACTGCTATTATGAGATATGATTAACTACTTTTCGGATTGATCTTGCTTTTATTATCTTCATTTTAATTTATTACGAGTAATTAACGGTCTTAGTGGTAATGGATGACTGTTATAGTAATAGTTAAAACACTGTTATTATAAGCAATAGGTTCGTATCGGGTATTACATTACAGGTAGGTAATATATTTACGGAAGCTTTCCGTTTTGCTGCCAACAAACATTTTGTGTGTTGAGCGTTTAAATCGATACGTACTAACAAATAAGCTTGAAAACATAGGCAGATAGTAGTTTCTATCACAATCACATCTGGGCTCTCTTCTGGCTTCGAAGACAAAATTAAAACGGACATTCTCTGTAATATTTTTAGGATAATTGATTTCAGCGGATTTGCGGAATTGCGCCAATGTTCATTATTGAGTACTTTTATAGGTTTATAACACTTCCTAGTACTCTTTAATAAACTGATAATTGGCTATTTTATTACTATAATATACTGAATGAGTAAAAATAAGTTTTCTTTCTATATCTTCGTTACCGAATCTTCTACTTTTTTTCAGAATTACTGCGATCTGTGAAATATATATGTGGAGAGACAAACAAGAAGGGAGGTGTCGCGAGATGTAAATTAGGACTTGACTATTACTATGGTATATTATAAATTGAGTTTTTTTTTTTTTTGTGTAATTATGTAGACGAATATAGCTGTAGCCACTGATACTATAAATTTATTAATGATAAATTTAAGATTAAAACGTTAAAGTGGTTTTGGTTATTGTTACGCCGGTAAGAGTAACGCTATCTATTGCCGAATAGTCGAACGAATATATCAGAATAACACATAGGCTATAATTTACAAAGATATAGTGTAATACTATTATCAATATTATCGTCCATAATTATTAATAAAATATTTTTTATCTCAGGAATGTGGACAAGATAGGATCATAATAACAAATTACATTATTATTTTTGCAACGCTTCGGTCTTTTATTAGACCTTCATCAGGCATCTGAAAATTACACATATCGATAACCAACAATATTTAAAATAACAATTGTCAACACTACAATATTTACCATAATATGAATTTCAACAATCACTATCCTACACTGCACAGTTGCCTTAGACATCATAAATTAATACAAATCAACAAAGCCGATAAATTAGTTAATTGCTTATTATTTTTGATTTTAGAAATAAAGCTCAAAAGGTCAAAAGGTCTCAAAAAATAGGTATGATAAAAGGTTTACTTGACAGAATGACAAGGTTAAGTAGTAAGGATTTTTATGAAGTTAATTTTAAGAAGATTCGTAACATATTGTTGAATAATAATTATGAAATGCCATTAGTAGATAGTGTTATAAATAAATTTAAAGAGAACTTAAATAATAAAACAAGGAGTTTGGTTAACTCAAATAATAATAATAATTTTGCGGGTTTGATTTTTAATACCCGATGTTATTCCTTTACCGTGGAAGTCAAGCGTGAACAATTGTTAAGTACGTATCTCATTACAAAAATTGGCACCCGCCTGCGGGATTCGAACACCGTTGCATCGCTATATACGAATGCACCGGACGTCTTATCCTTTAGGCCACGACGACTCTCTATGTTCTTCTCTTCAGTTCCCGGAATGCGCTGTATTATGTAGTACATATTTCGAAGCCGGCAAAGCGAGCCGTTGGTATTTGGCAACGACTTGACGACGGTAGACGACGGTAATCACTCGCTACCACTTTGGTCACCTTCGAATGAATTAAAAAAAAAACTAAGCCAACAACGGTGGGTCATGAACTAATTTTCCCATTCGTGATAAAAAAAATCTGTAAAATGTCAAACTACTAAAAACTAGGCTAAGACGTGTAAAATCAAATTACTTTACATGTTGATTACAGTTATAACAGACCCAGAAGACAATCTGACAGTAGCCAACGGCGCACTTCAGAAACATTATTTCTATCAGTTCGCGAGCAACTGGGTGGGGGATGGTCTCGTCACATCAGCAGGTGAGTTTGAATTTGAAATGAAAAGTCTCCAAGATAATTTACCATTTTTTTTAATTTAATTGTACCAACTTCTCTATAGTGAATGCTGAGTGTTGTGGATATCTTGTCATTTTTTCGTTATTAAAATTATATTCAAAATTATCGTTTTTATATGGAACTACTAATAGCTTTTATAAAAATATTTTGAAATTGAACTACACGCTCCATATTGTCTTAGAGGCCCACTGTGCATAAGTCAGTATTTATGTTATGATAAATTCCAGGGGAGACATGGAAGCGTCACCGCAAACTATTGAACCCAGCGTTCAGTCAGCAAATGTTAAACATCTATACAGCTGTATTCAACCGAGAATCGAGGAATCTGATTTCTGCCATCGAAATCCAAATGAAGAGCGGCCCAGTGCTTATCACCGCAGCTTTCAAAGAAATGGCATTAAAAACATTATTATGTGAGTAGCAACGTTCTAAAGATTGTGTTGGCGAACGAACAGATCTTACCACTGTCTATTATACCTACTGTTACCTAAATTTTGGGAAATGTAGCGTGACACATGCAACAGTTACCGTGGTGATATCTGTTTGTAAATACGATCGAATGTTTTTCATTCCAGATATTGATGTTATTCTTATCTCACTCAATACATACTCGTTGCACATAATACCGTAGTCTAGGGATTTGGTGAAATTTCACTGTACACCCTGTTTTCTGTAGATTAAAACGGAAAGAACTATTTAAATGAATGAATTTCCTAATACAGCAACAGCATTCAGTATAGAAGTAGAAGAATGTGATTTCAATCAGAAGTATATTCATGCCGTTGATGAATTAATGGCTGTGATGACCCGTAGACTCCAGAATATTCTATTGCACAATTCGTTCATTTACAAGCTGAGCGCTTTAAAGAAAAAGGAGGACGAGCTGATCGAAACAATAATGGCGATGTCGAATAAGGTAAGGTCATCATCACGTTACATATTCTGTAGCGTTTTCCCGGTATTGCGTACACTCACCCCTTTTTCACTCACTCAGTGTTTTTGCATCCGTACCCCGTAATCCATCCACTCTATCCATCCAGCTCGGCAAAGAGTTCGACGTAAAACCTAGTCCACACTTCAACTCATCTTCTCAGCGGGTTGCGATTCTGATCCGGTAGTAGATTCATTCACGAAGCAGCTGCTCTTGACTCTTCGATATCGAGTCGAGGGAACCCGCTCCTCCCCGCGATCTCTCACAGCTGAAGTTCCGCAAGGCTCTGTCCTCTCACCCCTCCTATTTAGCTTATTCGTCAACGATATTCCCCGGTCGCCGCTGACCCAGTTAGCTTGATTCGCCGACGACACGACTGGTTACTATTCCAGTAGAAACAAGTCCCTAATCGCGAAGAAGCTTCAGAGCGCAGCCCTAGCCCTAGGACAGTGGTTCCGAAAATGGCACATAGACATCAACCCAGCGAAAAGTACTGCGGTGCTATTTCAGAGGGGAAGCTCCACATGGATTTCCTCCCGGATTAGGAGAAATCTCACACCCCCGATTACTCTCTTTAGACAACCCATACCCTGGGCCAGGAAGGTCAAGTACCTGGGCGTTACCCTGGATGCATCGATGACATTCCGCCCGCATATAAAATCAGTCCGTGACCGTGCCGCGTTTATTCTCGGTAGACTCTACCCCATGATCTGTAAGCGGAGTAAAATGTCCCTTCGGAACAAGGTGACACTTTACAAAACTTGCATAAGGCCCGTTATGACTTACGCGAGTGTGGTGTTCGCTCACGCGGCCCGCACACACATAGACACCCTCCAATCTCTACAATCCCGCTTTTGCAGGTTAGCCGTCGGAGCTCCGTGGTTCGTGAAGAACGTTGACCTACACGACGACCTGGGCCTCGAATCTATCCAGATACATGAAGTCAGCGTCGGAACGGTACTTCGATAAGGCTATGCGTCATGATAATCGCCTTATAGTTGCCGCCGCTGACTACTCCCCGAATCCTGATCACGCAGGAGCCAGTCACCGTCGACGCCCTAGACACGTTCTTACGGATCCATCAGATCCAATAACCTTTGCATTAGACGCCTTCAGCTCTAACACTAGGAGCAGGCTAAGGGACCTCGGTAACCGTACTCGTCGAACTCGACAAAGAGTTCGCCGTGCAACCTAACCCATGAATCAGCTCGCTGAGTTTCTCGCCGGATCTTCTCAGCGGGTGGCGATTCCGATCCGGTAGTAGATTTATTCGCGAAGCAGCTACTCTTGAGCTGTTAGGTCTCCTTGGAGGCGCTCGGGCAGCTGTTAGCAAACCCCATCCCTCCTGACTGAATCTTTGCTCGTCCACCTATCCTGGTAAAACTGGAAAGGCATTTGGGCTACCAGTAATCCTTCTTTCATAATAATAAATCTACACTTGCATAGATTCTAACCGGACGCATCAAGTTTTGTAGTCACCTTGTTTCGAAGGGACAATTTACTTCGCTTGCAGAGCACCGGATAGAGGCTCCCGAGTAAAAATAATTAATTCTCGGCGCATTTTATACCTTGATTTATTTAATTAAATTAGTATTTGCGTGCAATTTAACTTTCAGGCTATAAATAGTCAACGAGGAGCTTTAAAGAACAAACAGGAATCTCACGAAAATGGTTGTGCCTCTGGTACGTAATCTCGAAACTATCAATTGTTTTCTTCATAAAGGATAAAGCGTCCGGTGCGACCATATCGATGTTCAAATCTTGTAGGCAGGTACCAATTTTCCTAATAAAATACGTACTTAGCACATATTCACGAACTACTTCGACGATGAAAGAATAGCTTCGTGTACCTAATAAATATTAAACCTGTAATAATTATAATTTCCTGTATAATCGAAACATAGTCAAGTGTCAAAGTAGGTGACGGCGTTCACGATATGATGTTAAAGAGCTCCAGTAATTATTTAACCCTAGATGGGCCCTAAACCCGTAGATGCAATACTAAAATTAACTTCCTAAACTAAGAAAGAAAATCTAATTTTACTAACAAAGAATGCGCTGCATTTATAAATAACAAAATATTTTCTGATTCTCATTGGTTGATATGTTCGGTGAACTGAGTGTTCATGGGATTGAACAAATTGACTGTAGGCTTTTTTCATTTTTTTCCATTTTTGTTTCGATTTTATGTTCCGCCTCAAATATAACAACATTAAACATTACAGAAAAAAAAACTCAATCAATGTCAGACCTTCTCTTGAAAGGCTTGGATGACGAGGCCTTCACGGACAAAGAGATCAGGAATGAAGTTGATACCCTTATAGCTGCGGGTTCTGATACATCGTCACAGCTCATGACGGTTGTCGTGATGGTATTGGGCTCGTATCCTGAGATCCAGGATAAAGTTTACCAGGAGTGAGTTTATAGTTTGTATTTATGAAAATGATTTGTATACTTTTTAGTTTCAAATAATGTAGGCGTTTTAGAATATTTCTCATCACCGCCTGGCACATTACATTGTAACGGTTAATGTTAATCATTGACAACAACTAAGTCGAGGATTTTTGGCGGGAACGCGAGGAGTGAAGTTGTGTGATTTGTTTTATTTTGTCTATTTACTGTTTCTTCAGGCTTAAATATGTGATAACGGTGGTTTATTAACTGTTTGGTATCTGTGAAAGTGCACAAATGTGGGAAAATAAAACAAAGCCGCTGAACGTAGCTTCTCGGGATCCTGCAAAAAGTCCACTGAAAAAGTCTCAATATATTATTATGATCACTATTTTACTGAGATTATATTTCATCTCATTTAATTTCATTTCATGCCATGTTTCATATTAATCAACTTCATTTCATTTCATAATATCATATGTCATATAAAAATTTTTTTCATAAAAATTAAAATAAGACTTGGTCTTAGTGACCAGGTCATAAAATCCTTTAAAAAAAAAACTAAGTCGACTGCAGCTGCTTATCGCTAAGTACAATGGCCAAATCGTAGGTTTATCAAAGCCATCTATCTCCATGAAACGTGCAAATGCTTTGATCCAGACATAAGCAGTTGTGGTGACTGCAGCACGCCCTACGCCACACATAATGAAGCAAAGTTTATTCGAAATAGTGTGAATATTTGGTTTATAATAATTACATACAACATATGCTTCTTGTAGTGAAACATTAATTCATAAAAACTTACTAGAAAACATAATCAGGAATTGGTGTTATTCAATTACCACCGCTGTAAGAGTAATAAAAAATAAATTCTTTATCAGCATTTTCTTGCGATTTTATTTTCGCAATTCGTCATAGTACCAAATTTAATTCAAACAGACAAGATAAAGGATAATTTTATAAGATTGCCGACTGCCATATAAGTATCAAGCGATACGGCTCTAACTATATCGATCGTGAATCTCATGCACTATCGCGTGAGTCTGAGACTTTCACTGATAGGGAATCCCGCTTGACCTCTCAGAAGGTTCGGACAGCAAATGCCCGGTCTCAGGAGATACTTGAAGTACGGGAACCGCGACTCACTGCCGATTGCGTTTCCACTGAGCCTATGTTTCGTGATGATAATAAATAAAGCCCAAGGTCAGACGCTAAAAGTTGTGGGTGTTGATCTAAGTGTTAACTGCTTTTCACATGGTTAGCTTTATGTAGCTCTGTCACGTGTTAGCAATCCTGGAAACCTGTGTGATTTGATTCCCGATAGCTACACGTCTAATGTCGTGTATAGAGAAGCATTACTTTTGTGTGTGTTTATAAACCAAAAGACATGACCAAAAACTGCTGTCCAAATTCACTATTCCACGCGGATAGAGTTGCGGGCACAGCTAGTACTAAATAAACCTCGAAGGTACTCCACAGAACGCGTTTACAGGGAAAGTCAAGTTCTCAACGTGCGTTAGCTATTCATTATAAAAATATTTTTATTGTTACATGGAGCGGTGCTCTCTTCTGAAATATATGATTCCTTGATTAAACGCAGGGTTAACAAATTACCTGTAACTTTGACAGCTACAAAATTTCCATCTATCAAAACCTAAAACACAAAACGGTTGGACACTAAACCACTTGTGAAAAAATGGTTAACATTGAACTATATTGACAAAGAGAACTCAATTAGAAGCAAGATATAGCAGTAGATTTATTAGTTTTCTATCTCTTTTTGTTTATTTCTACGCTCCCCACATAATTAATAATTATTTGACGCGTTATTTTTATTATTCAAATTTTATTTTATATGTGAAATCTTGTAACGCATTTTTTTTAGTTTAATAATTCTTAATAATAGTGATGTCCTTTTGAGGTCGATTAAATACATAGTAAATCGTATTTTGGTCCTCACGATACAGGCTGAGCCTAGTGTGAGCATCATTTTGCATCTGGGCCGCCACTGACTTTTTGTTGACACCAAGCCTCTCGAGATGTTTTGTGAGGCTTTTAGGGACTAATTGTTATTATTATTATTTATTTTATTTACCTATGATATTTGTTACAAAAATATGACTAATTTCAAATTTTATTTCAGAATT